>NC_044305.1:104049521-104349521 GCF_007474595.2 Lynx canadensis
ACCTGGCTGAAGTCGGACGCTTAACCGACTGCGCCACCCAGGCGCCCCTCAGGGAACATTCTTATACACGTTGATTTGCGTTCATGTGAGACAAGGCTTTAGAATATGTATAAGTGTACTTGGGAGTAGATTGCTGAATGGTGGATTACTGTGTTAGGTAGTGCCAAATTATTCTCCACAGAGGTTCTTCCAGGTAATACGGCCGTGATCCCAGTTTCTCCATATATTCACAATCGGTATTATCTTACCAATGTTTTGGGTATGAAGTGGAATCTCATTGTGGTTTTGGTTTTGATTTCCCTGATATCTAGTGTGTTTTTAAATGTCTCTTCTTATGTTTATTAACCAATCAGATTTCCATCATTATGAATTGTGTTTTGTGTCTTTTGCTCATTTTTCTTTTGGATTTTTATAAATTTAAATCTTTCATTTGGATTTCCAAGCTTCGTATAACTTAATATAAGTATGTTAAATATATAATTGATTTATAATTCTTGATAAATAATGGACATTTTGTTGGTTATTTGCATTCCAAGCACTTCCAGGTCTGTGGGTTGGCATTTAAGTTTGTGTTAAGTTCGCTTCCAAGAACAGAAGTTCTAAAGCTCATGGATGTTAGCTGTATCAGTCTTTTCATCTTTGGTTTATGCTTTTCATGTCTTGTTTAAGAATCCTTCCCTTGTATGGAACCCAATCTGACATAAATTTCATAGTTAATAAAATAAAATAAATAAATATAATTAAATTAAATTAAATTAAATTAAAAAAGAAATCCTTCCCTATGTCAGGATCATAAAGATACTCTCTTTTATTTTCTTCTAAATATTTCTGTCACTGTGGTATTGACTCTACCTAGAATTTATTTCTATGTATTTTGTAAAGTAGAGATCTAGTTTTATTTTTTCCATATTTATAGCCAGTTGTCTCAATAACATTTATTAAAGAGTTCATCTGTGTCCCCATGACTTGCAAGGCGGCTCTGTTATGTAACAAGTGTTCATCTCTATATGGATTGGGTTCCGGTGTCTGTTCTGATCAATTGGTGTATTTGTCTTTCCCTGGACCAATAATAGTCTTAACTGCTATGGCTTTATAATATGACAAGCCCCCTTGGGCGCCTGGGTGGCGCAGTCGGTTTAAGCGTCCGACTTCAGCCAGTCACGATCTCGCGGCTCCGTGAGTTCGAGCCCCGCGTCAGGCTCTGGGCTGATGGCTCAGAGCCTGGAGCCTGCTTCGGATTCGTGTCCTCCCTCTCTCTCTGCCCCTCCCCCATTCATGCTCTGTCTCTCTCTGTCCCAAAATAAAATAACGTTAAAAAAAAAAAAATTAAAAAAAAAATAATATGACAAGCCCCCTCAGTTTGCTTTCTATATAAATTATTCTTAACTAATCTAGACTATTTGCTCCTCCATATGAATTTTAGCATCAACTTGTTAAATACATTTAGAACCCAGTTGGGATTTTTAGGTAGAATTGCATTGAATTTTTAGATTCATTTTAGTAGAAGCTTACAGAATTAACTCATAAAGCCTTAAACATATGATATGATCTTTCTATGTATTCCGATCTTCATTTTTATTTTATCATAATGTTTCATAATTTTCTTTATAAAAGTCTTGCATAGTTCTTGTTTAAATACAAATATTTGGGGTTTTTGTCATTTTTAGATAAATATATCATCATATTTATTGCAAATTGGATCATTGTCCAAATCCAAATATAGTAGCCACTAGCTGAATGTTACTATTTAAATTTAAATAATTATTTACTTAAATTTAAAATAACTTTAAATGCATATTAATTTAAAACTTAATTAAAATTAAATGAAATTTAAAATTTAGTTCCTTAGTATCACCAACTACATTTCAAGTGATTGATAGCCATATGTGGCTAATGGCTGCCATATTGGATAGCACACACAGAATGTATTTATTATCACAGAAAGTTCTATTAGAGTTCTATTGGACAGCACTGGGTCCCTATATCAAGAATGTTACTGAGTAACACATTTGAAACTCTGACTTTTTTAAAAGATGGTAAAACATAAGTCACATTGGTAATTGATTGACATGGTTATTTACAGTCTGCCTTTGCCTTTTCATTTAAAAATCAAATTTTTATCATCAAGTTTTTCAAACATTCACAAACGTAGAGAGAATAGTATAATTATCAAGATTTTGCTCAACTGGCTAATCTATCCCCAATGTTTTTCTTCATTTTTTATAAAAGCATTGTAGTGAAAACTTTTGACATTCCATTTTATTCCTATATATATATATGAATCAATATTTATGCATGTATAAACATATAAACATTTTCTTACATAACCACTTGTTTAATGTCCACTCATTTTTGAGAGAGAAAGAGAGCGAGTGGAGGAGGGGCAGAGAGAGAGGAAGACACAGAATCCGAAGCAGGCTCCAGGCTGTGAGCTGTCAGCACAGAGCCGGACACAGGGCTGAAACCCATGAACTGTGAGATCATGACCTTAGCCGAAGTCGGACCTTTAACTGACTGAGCCACCCAGGCACTTTTCGTACATAACCACTTTTCTTACATAACCACCATTATCCCCTCTGCAATATTAAGAATCATTCCATTTTTCTATCTAATACCCAGCCCATATTCAGATTTCCTTGTTGTTTTAAAATTTTTCTTTGTATACTTGTTCTGATCCATACAAAGTCCAAACATTGCATTTGGTTGTCATGTATCTTAAGTCTCTTTTAATCCAGCAATCTCCTTTATCCTGCCTTTTAATTTTTGTGCCATTAACTTGGAGAAACTGGGTCAGCCATCACAGAGAATGCCTCACTTTCTGGAGTAGCACTGCCCATAGAACTTTCTGTGATAATGGAAATATTCTATGTCTGTGCTATCCAGCATGGTAGCCACTAACCCAATGTGGCTTCACACATGGCTAGCATGACTATTTAAATTTTAAAGTTAAAGTTAAATAGCTACATGCGACCAGTGGCTACTATATTGGATAGTACAGCTCTGGAAGATTTCTTTTTACTTCCTTTTATTATCATTAACTTGTTTCTCTATTTACCTTCCCCCTGCCTTATTATTTCCTGAAAATTAGCTAGTTTTGGTAGCTATATGAATTGGAATCTTCTTCTTATATTTTCTTTTCTTTTTTTTTTTTTTTTTGAAATTGTTTAACTTTTTATAAGTTTATTTTTGAGAGAGAGAGGGCATGAGCATGGGAGGGACAGAGAGAGAGGGAGAAAGAGAATCCCAAGCAGGCTCCACCCTGTCCGCTTAGAGCCAATTCAGGGCTTGATCTCACAAACTGTGAGATCATGACCTAAGCTGAAATCAAGGGCTGGATGCTTAACCTACTGAGCCACCCAGGAGCCCCACCTCTTATATTTTCTAAGTGGTTATGATTGATGCATAGAAAGCTATTGTCATTTGGAAGTTGATCTTATATCCCAAAACTTTACTGAAATTGCTTATTATTTCTTTTTTTTTTTTAAGTTTATTCATTTTGAGAGAGATCTCATGAACCGTGAGATCATGACCTGAGCCGAAGTCAAGAGTCGGATGCTCAACCGACTGAGCCACCCAGGCGCCCTGAAATCGCTGATTATTTCTAATACCTTTAAAATATAGTGTCACTTAGACTTTCTATAGTCTCAAATTTCTTATGCGTATAGTTGCATTGCCTGCAAATAAAGACAGTTTTGTCTCTCCCCTTTTTATACCTTATGTCTTTTTGCTGTCTTACTCTTTGGGCCAGGGACTACCAGGAAAGACTGCCTTGTCTTCTTCCTGATACAGATGTCAGTGTTTCTGAAGACTCGCCAATGGGATGTTTGTTACAAGTTGTTGATAGGTACTCTTTCTGTGGTGAATTCTCCTCTGCTCCAAGTTTTCATATTTGCAAGTAAATGTTGAATTTTAGCAAATTCTTTTCTTCATCTATTGAGATGATCATTTGACTTTATTCCTTTAATTTGTTGAGCTGGTATACCACAATAATAGATCTTCTGATATTGAAACATCCTTTCATTCCTGGGATAAGCTCTTCTTGATCATAAACTTTTTATTTTGTTTAAAAAGAAAAACTGCCGATTGATTGGGTTCACAGAAATTTGTTTGGGATCTTTGCATTACTATTCGTAAGCAAAATAGGCTTATGATTTTTTTTTTGTATTGTCTATATCTGGATTGAGCAGATATTAGGCACACCTCATTCACTATAACATGCATATATTTGGACTTATTTCCCTTCTTTGTGTGTATCTTTTCTGTTTATCATCTTTTATCTTTGCTTTTCTCATTCCTGTCATCTGTTGAAATATTGTTGTCCACATTCCATTTTTTTCTACTTTTGATTTGGAATCTATAGATTATATTTCCATTAAGTGGTTACCTTTCAATTTTTAACATACCTACTTAGCTATAAATTATTCTCATAAATCTAAAATTATCCTGTACTTCTCTCTTTTTCTTAACACATCAAAGATACTAATAACATGCTTTATTGAATACCCTGCCCACATCTTGTTAATGTTGTCTAGAAGTAAATCTGGCCTTTTAAAAAGATTTTTTTTAATGTTTATTTATTTTTGAGAGACAGAGTGTGAATAGACAAGGGGCAGAGAGCAAGGGAATGGAAGAGAAAGAAGGAGACACAAAATCTGAAGCAGGCTCCAGGCTCTGAGCTGTCAGCACAGAGCCCAACATGGGGCTCGAACCCATGAACCAATGAGATCATGACCTGAGCTGAAGCAGACACTTAACTGACTGAGCCCAGGTGTCCCTGGCTTTTTTTTTTTTTTAAAGCAATCAATATATAGTTACATATATCAACATATCTTGTTAATTTCAATCCTCAGAGTTATTTCTTGTGTTGTTAGTACAGTATTTGATTTCTTCACGTACCTTTAGAGACACATTTTACATGAAAGATATGACTCTCTTTTCCCTCCTACCTAATAGTGTTGTGGTTTCTACCATCAGCACCACCCCCCCCCCCACCAATTCCAGTCTTGAACCAGATTTTATAGTGGAATTTAACATTGTTAATCTAAGGTTCATGAAAGGGCCCGCTTGTTGCCTTGGTTCCCAGCCTGGTATCATGGCTTCATCTCTTTCCTCTCACCTGCTTAGGTTCACCACTTCCTATGAGGGGGAAGGTTGGCCACCATTTCTTTTTCATCCCGCTGTCTTCAAGCCGTAAGGCTGTCTGTTCTGTCATGTGTTGAGTACTGTCAGCCTCTGTAACAGGTAAAGCCAGCCTCTTGCCATCACATCCTGCTTCTAGACTCAGAGCCCGGGAGATCCCCGATTTTACTCCCACCCTCCTCACAGCTTTCCCCTTCTATCTATGGCCCATTGACTTGTTCATCTTACTTTTGAGTTCTACTCTCTCTCTTTAATTATCACTCCTTTATGTCGGGAGCAGAGCCACCGTGTTAATGTGCAAATTCAACATGCCATCTTGAGCAGAAGTCCTTATGTATTCTTAATACAATTTGCTAAGTAGAAGCCTCTAAACTTTTTGACTCCTTGATTACCTCATCCTTTGTGTTCTGGGTTTGTGCAGAAAACAGAGCGGTTCTGAGCCAATTGTTCACCCGCTCTTGCTGAAGTTTCTGCAAATGTAAAATGAGGTGTTTGGACTAAGTACTTTTTAAATGTTTATTTATTTTGAGAGAGAGACAGAACAAGCGTGAGTGGGGGAGGGGCACGGAGGGGGAGAGAGAGAATCCCCGGCAGGCTCCTCGCTCAGCACAGAGCCTGATCTGGGGCTCCATCCCAGGATCATGAGATCATGACCTGAGCTGAAATCAAGAGTTGGACGCTTAACCGACTGAGCCACCCAGGCGCCCCTGGACTAAGTCCTTTTTAGCTCTCAGAGTCCGTAAACCAAAAAAGGTGTAAAATTATCAAGCAGAAGAAGTTACTCCCGAATTAAAATCAGGATTGTCCAATTTGAAAAGATAAAAGCAGAGATGGTAGGAGATCTCAATTTCGATGACTGCAAAGGACTTTTTGGGTATTAGAAGTGAGAAAGGCTTCTTGAGAAACTAAGAGGAACCTTAGAATAGATAAAATGCAATCTTACATTTAACACCAGGTAATAATGAAAACAAGTTTGTACTCCCGAGAGTTCAGGCTGAGAATATATATTATTTTAGGAGGTTTTAAATAAATTCCTACGTATTAGTTGTTGAAGGAAATGAGCACTTTGTATATGTGGAAAACAACTCAGCTGCCCGTAAGATAATCCTAGTTGTCTACCAATAGGGACATACATAGAGGGCAGTGAATTGAATCTGACCTCATAGGACATGTTTGGGATAGTTTCTAATTGTTTTTTAAAGTTTAGTTTTAAAAGTGCTGTACTAAAATATTTGTATCTAAAATAAAAATTTTAGGGGCACCTGGCTTGCTCAGTGAGAGAAGCATGTGACTCTTGATCTCAGGGTCGTGAGTTTGAGCCCCACATTGGGTGTAAAGATTACTTAAATAAATAAACTTTTAAATTAATTAATTAAATAAATAAAAGTTTTATGTTATCTGTTTCTTTGGAAGATGTCAATTTTAGCAATAACTTTACAGAATTTGAACCCTTCTTTGCAGTTTTTGCTTCTTTTGTATTTCATTGCCTTATGTACATTGTGGGACTAACTTCTTGCAGAAGCATTTTACAAGAGATTGAATTGTAGGAAGAGTATAATATACGGGGCTGGAGATCTTGAAGGAAACTGAGGCTGTGTATCTGGGCTATTATTAGCATTGTCAGTCTTAGTGGCATGGTGATGGGCTACCATAAAATGCTCCTGTGGGTCACATTTCTTAATAGGTCATTTGTAGCTGAAATTTCACTTGCTTTTCTGGCAAACCTGTCTCAGTAAGTATTTCACTTACTATAATTTCTTACTAGTCAAAGATCTGAGTCTGAATTTATTTTTTCAGTTCTTTCATTGTTTTAGAAATTAGTGCTATAATAGTTTTTTGTTAATCATTTTTAAAGTTCTGTATGTACTTGATGTAAAAAAACAAATCACAGAGTTGCACAAACTAAAAACCGTAAGAGCCCCCTCGAGGCCCTCTGCTCCACACAGTATAGCCTGTTCCCTGTTCCCTGTTTGGGATGTAGGAGTGGTGATGTTTGAGAGAGCTCTCTACAGCATGATCTCATCTAAGAAAATCTCATTTCAGGTTCTGAGCAACATTCATACAGTCAGAGCCACATGGCAACCTAAAAAGCCCAAAACATGGACTTTTTCTCCCCAGGTAAGGAATCTGCTCAGTGAATGGAATGAAATGTGAACATTTTTTACCTGTTAAGTGATAGGCAGTTCATTTCTAAGGCAAAGCTGTCCACACGTACCTCTGATATAATGTGTTTATGTTAAGCACAGAATATATGAGGCCGGATTTGAATCTTTGGATTATCTCACGTTCTTTGGGGACTTGATGAAAATTACTTTTGTTTCTGACTCATCAGAGTTATAATTCCTATGAATCATCCCATTCAGTGGATTGCAGGGTTCAATTCTAGGAAATGCCCCCTGATGAAAATGAAAACAAAAAGATAAATTTAGGAAGTGTTTTTAACAAATAAAATCAACTGTGTTAATGAGAGCTGTGGTTTGATCAGATAAAATCAAAGGTGACACCCAGGGCTGGTACATTATACCCAGGCACTGTTAAGACTGGAACAAGAAAAGACTGGAATAAGGTTAGGTGGTTTCAAACCACTGAATCCCTATGACATAGATGTTAGTGAACATGAAGATATCTTTATGTTCTTGTTATAATATTGTCTATAGTTTATTTTGCTTTACTTTTTTTCTACCTCCAAAGTCTCATTACTTTAGTATTTACTTCCCATAACTAATTGCCTTGGGGCACCGCATCCTAAAAATCCTTCATTAACCTTTCTCTTACTGCATCAAAAGATCTTCCAGCAAGAGGGGTTCAAGGAGAGGGCACAGGTTGTGGAAGAGGCCCAGCCATCTGGCTCGTGTGCTGTGTGTATCCACCCGTGGCTATAGCTCATCTCCTAAAAGTCCAGTTTGATTTTCTAAGTGTCCCACCGCTTGTATTTTGGTACAATGCTTCACAATTCTGGTGTTGCGTGTGTACATGAAGCATTTAGGTACAACTTTCTAAAATTTTTTGGATATAAAGATGAACTGCTTGGAAGGATAAATCATATGAAATTGTTCCTTTGTTGAATGAAATTAAGTATCTGTTAGGTGCCAGACATTCTTCCCAGGCATTTGGGAACTTACCTGTTAGTAGAGAAGAAACATATACAGACAAGTATAATAACAATAATCTGTGTTTATGGAGCTCTATCCATGTGCCAAGCACGGTGGTAGGTCCTCCTGGGCGCTATCTCATTTAATCCTTAGCGTAACCCTGTGGAGGCGGGGTTCCTGTTGATAACTACCACAGAGACAGAATGTAATGGTTATAGGGCTCCAAGTACTGTGGAAACACAGAGGAGGGTGACATTAATTCTAGCCCTCAGGCTCAGGGAAGGTTTTGTAGAAGAGAAACTAGGCCTTCAGGGATGGAGAGGATTTTATAGGCAAGACAGAGGGATGTGGTTGTCCAGAGAGAAGGAAAGGAATGAGCAAACAAGGAAAATATGTAAGGCCCACCTCGGGAAGGTTGAGCAAATGTTTGCATGAAGTCTTCGATTTTAGTTCTGTTTACAAAGAACAATGATCTATATAAATATCTTATTATGTATGCAAATTATTTTTATAACATGTCTGAGGACCTGGGTAACAGTACTTGTTTCACAATAGCCTCTACTCTAAGCAAAGAGCAAGTGAAGGTAAAGGTTATTTCCCTTCAACACAACAATTAAATTTTTTAAACTTGAAATCCTTGATGGGTCCAATCCATTTGGTTCTTGTTTCCTTTAAAAGACCATTATTGTGATGCAAATGTGTAAACTGTGTACAGATGAGTAAAGCTGAAACGTCCCTCCCATTTTAAATTTTTATTAGTAACTTCGTTTTCTTCATTATTTCAGGTCACAGGCATCTTGCCATGCTTGCTTGATGGTGATTGTTTTATCAGATCCAATTCTTCATCTCCAGATCTTGGAATATTATTTGAACTTGGAATTTCTTATATTCGCAATGTATGTCAGTTGAAAGATAAAGCTTTCTAATGTTAAGAGAAGTTTTAAAAAAAAGTATTTACAAGTAAAATAGTTGAGGTGTTTATGTGTAATAGAATTTTAATCTCTCAAGGAATGGCAATGGTGGTATGTATATATATATATATATATATATATATATATATATATATACCGCTGCTTTTTCAGTAGCATTTACAATAAAACTGTATTTATTTATATTTATAGCCTGAGTAAATGAACTCCAGTGCTTTTAAGGAATCAAGGTTTGAAAAGGATGAGACTTTTCAGAAAGCGATAAGACATGTTCAGTGGCATTCCAGCAGTGTTTTACCTTGTCCTAGAGGGTCAGGGGTGGCACTTAACCTTGTGGCTGACAGTTCCCATTAAAGGACCTGCCAGAGTGGTAATTTTTATAAAGGGAACGACAGAACCTTGGATTATGTCACATAAACGATTGAACCAGTGGGTGTGGGTCTGTGATAGTAATTTACTTTTCTATTAAGTTTTTAATTTTAATTCTAGTGTAGTTCACATATAGTGTTATATTAGTTTCAGGTGTACAATACAGTGATTCAGCAGTTTCTGTACATTGTTCAGTGCTCATCACGATAAGTCTGCCCGTCATTCCCTTCACTGATTTCATGTGATAGTAATTTAAATGTCTCCACACTCTAATAGTACCTTGGTAGGTATAGTATATATACTTGGCCTCAAGGTAACTCGGAGAACCAACTGTTACTATATTAATAATATTACACCATGCTTTCATTTCTTTAAGGCAAATTCATCCATATGTGTTGTGGGTGGGTAGGACAGGAGAGGGAAGCAGGGCCCCCAAGCAAGTCCCCAGTGGCCTTCAGCAGCTGACAGTGGAGGTAAAGTTCTAACCGATGATTACAAAATTAAAAATGACTGAATGTGTGCATTTCATCTCTCACTGAGACAAGGCTCAAATCCAGTGTAGTGTTGTGATTTAGATCATTCCACAAAATATTTGTATCACTCAAGAAACAGTAGCAACAGTTTCCACATCTTCAGGCTTAGGGGATTTTCAAAAGTGATTCGACAAGAGAGGATCTTTCCTTTATATAACTGCCTTTGCCATCTGGCCCACAAGGAAAATGGGACCCACTGTGTTTCATGTTATTTTCTTGGGAGGAATTGTTTATTTCTAAAAGTGAATGCTAATTTTGTTCCCTGTAAAGGACTTAGTATGTGCTTTTAAATTGGACTGGCTCAGACATTCAGTTTTGTATGCCTTTTTATTTCCTAGTCAACCGGTGAAAGAGGAGAGTTAAGTTGTGGCTGGGTGTTTCTTAAACTTTTTGATGCCAGTGGAATTCCTATTCCAGCAAAGTAAGTCGGCTGTATATTCCTTCCAAATGAGTAATTTTGTAGAAATTCATCGTTTAGAATCTGCATACCTTAGGTTTGCAGAGTGTACATTCTGTTAGCATTTCAAAAATTTGTGGGGAGAGGGCTTTTAATGTTGATTGTAATGTGCTTTGAAGTAGTGTATGAAAACAGCATGCGCAGGGTCAGGAAGAAAGGTCTCTTACAGAACAAGTATTTTAAAAGATGTTGAGGGGCTCCTGGCTCCGTCGATTAAGTGTCTGACTTCAGCTCAGGTCATGACCTCGCGGTTTGTGAGTTTGAGCCCCGCATCAGGCTCTTTGCTGTCAGTGCGGAGCCTGCTTTGGATCATTTATCTCCCCCTCTCTGCCCCTCCCCAACTCACTCTCTCTCAAAAGTAAATAAACATTAAAAAAAATTGTAAAAAATAAAAACTAAAAGATTTTACTCTCTGCTGAAAATATTTTTTCAGTAATTTTCAGTAATTTTCTACTAGCACATTTCACAGTGCTGAAACAGAACCTAATTCTCTCCAAAGAGCGGGAAAGCGAAGTCCAGGGTCCCCAGGGTATCTGTGACTCCACCTTTCTTCTTCTTCTTTTTTTTTTTTAAGTTTATTTAGATATTTTGAGAGATAGTGCAAGTGGGGGAGGGGCAGAGAGAGAATGAGAGAGAAAGAGAATCCCAAGCAGGCTTGGCACTGTCCATGCAGAGTCCGATGCAGGGCTCGAACTCACGAATCATGAAATCATGGTATGAGCTGCAGTCGGACGCTTAACTGACCCAGCCACCCAGGCACCCCCACCTTTATTCTAAAGGTGATATACGTTGAAAGCGTAATGGCAATCACTATAAACGAATTCAAAACTTAAGACCAAAAGACAAAAAACAAAAAAACAAATATTTACAATATTATACATAACAAATTATTATCACTAATATAAAAGGGCTCTAAAAAATGAGTAGGAAAGACAATTCAAATTTTTAAATGGGCACAAAAGAATCTAAGTCTAGGATATAAATAAGAAATTCACAGAGGAGATACAAATTGGCAGTCATCAGGATGGTGATTAAGATCCAAGGCTTGGAATTGTAAAATTCAGGGCTCTCGTCCTGGCTCTGTCTGTGTAACTGTAAGCCAGGTTCCAGGCTGTTTAATGTGTGCAAACCTCAATTTCCTCTATCTTTAAAATGGGAGATTATAGGGGTGCCTGGGTGGCTCCGTCGGTTAAGTGTCCGACTTCAGCTCAGGTCATGATCTCACGGTCCAGGAGTTCGAGCCCCGCGTTGGGCTCTGTGTGGACAGCTCAGAGCCTGGAGCCTGCTTTGGATTCTGTGTCTCCCTCTCTCTCTGACCCTCCCCCGTTCATGCTCTGTCTCTCTCTGTCTCAAAAATAAATAAACCTTGGGGTGCCTGGGTGGCTCAGTCGGTTAAGCATCCGACTTCGGCTCAGGTCATGATCTCGCGGTCCGTGAGTTCGAGCCCCGCATCGGGCTCTGTGCTGACAGCTCAGAGCCTGGAGCCTGGTTCAGATTCTGTGTCTCCCTCTTTCTCTGACCCTCCCCTGTTCATGCGCGCTCTCTCTCTCTCTCTCTCTCTCTCTCTGTCTCAAAAATAAATAAATGTTAAAAAAAATTTTTTAAATAAATAAATAAACCTTAAACAAAAATTAAAAAAAAATAAAAATAAAAAAATAAAATGGGAGATTATAATAGTTCCTACGCCAGAGGGTTATTGTGAGGATTAAGTCAGATAATGCTCCCTGCCTTCTGTGGCTTCTACTTACATCCAGGGTGGGCATGGCCTCTTTACCACAGGGCAGAGGTAAAAGTCCAGATTCCACTTCTCTGACATCACCCTAGTGGTAAGGGGAGGGGCACCCCCTCAGAGAATGTAAGAGCCCAGGTTTCTTGTGATTTAAAAAAAAAAATGTCTTTAAGAATGTCAAAGGTTTTTAGTTGTACCTAGTTAGGAGAGAGAAGTGTGTCTATTCCATCTTTCTAAAGCGAAGTCACGGCTATTTTTCTAAATGAGGTAGAAGCCTATGTACTGATAGAGAAACATTTCGCATATGTATCATTACATGGACAAAGCAAGTTGCAGAATAGTATGCGTGCTGCGGCTCCACTTTTATTCATGGAAAGCTGTGTTTGTGTGGATATGTGGGCAGGTTGCCTCTGAGGAGCAGGACTAGGGAGGCAGTGCCATGGGATGAAAGAAGGCTTTTATCTTCTACTTTCTACACTTAGGTAGTATGCAACTTAAAGAGAAACGTGTCAGTTTAGAGCTTTACCGTGTATATATATATATATTTGTTTGCATTTGCATAGAAAAACCTAGAACAAGGGCCTTACCAGACTAGAGGGGACAGGATAGGGAGGGATTCTTTTGTTTTTTTTACTTACCATTTCTATGCCATGTAAACATTTGAAAAATACATTCAAAAATATATCACTGATACATTCATTAGCACAAGTCACTAAAGTGAAGACACTTGAACGGCATCAATTAATCTTTCTCATGTTAATGTGGGAAAATGTATTTTCTACAGTTCAAAGTTAAGAAAAAAGCTTGGGGCACCTGGGTGGCTCGTTCAGTTAAGCGTCTGACTTTGTGATCTCACGGTTTGTGGGTTTGAGCTCTGCGTCAGGCTCTGCTGGATCCTGCTTCAGATTCTGTGTCTCCCTCTCTCTCTGCCTCTCCCTCACTCATGCTCTTTCTCTCTCTCTGTCTCTCTCAAAAATAAGTAAACTATTTTTTAAATTTGAAAACAAACTTTATTTACTGAGATAAGACTTCATAGAGGAATCAACAACTTTCATTCTCGTTTAGCAATGAGACAAATAAAATGTCTGTGAATTTATCTGCCCTAAAAAAATATTTCATCATGAACTTTAGTGTTTTAAAATGGAAACATGTGGTTTACTATTCTTTTGTAGAACGTATGAACTCTTCTTGAATGGTGGCACCCCTTATGAAAAAGGTGTTGAAGTGGACCCTTCGGTATCCAGAAAAGGTACAGCTCTTAGGCGTCGCTTTCTCTCCTTTCCTTGCAAAGTAAACAGAAGATGATCAGCAAGGGGGGCTATATTCTAATAAGCGTAGCATTCTTCACTTGAGTTCACATTTTTAAGAATAAGTCATTTGATAGTAAGATCCTAATCATTTTCCTAAGTGCTAATTTTCTTGGTGGCACATATGAAACTCTAATGTAGGAAATGAGAAAGCATGAGGACCCTTCGTTAATTCAGTGCCTTCTCATTGAACACTGGACTGATGCTGGTGACCGCCACAGAATTCATAGAAGAGGCTAATTCGGAGGTTGCCTATCGCTAGGTTGAAAGACACAGATATTTCAAATTGTGGTCGTAACATGCCACGTCACCTTCCAAAAATATCGAGCATTTTTTAAATATATTCATTGACCAGGCACCATGCTCGATGATGGTAAAATGGAGAGTAGGACAGATAGGGCCCTTGCCTCGTGGAGCTCAGCTCCTGACAGATTTGAAACTCCCCGTTTGCTTCTTAGACGTCTCTGTCCTTGTTTCACGACTCGGACCACACGGCATTGCCGCTGCCCTGACAGTGCCACAGCCCCACCTTCTTGGCACAGGAAGGGGTTTGAGACCTGGGACGCAGTAGGTTCTACCTAGAGACAGTCATGCTTTTTCACTTCCCTTTTTCCCTTTGTAATCTGACAACGACGATGCTGTCCAAGCCCCCGATGGAGTGGCAGCTACAGACGCCAGTCAGGTGCCGTTAGGGAGGTCGGTAGGCTTCAATGCCATGCTTTCTCTCTTCATCGGCTCAGTTAGGGTATGTGAGGGACTCCTGCTCTTCGTACAATTATTATTTATTACCCCAAATTTTTGTTTTAGTATAAAAGGTACTTTGTTTTATTATACTTACTGTCCCAAGCACTTAAAGTTTTGACATTTATTTTCTATTTTTTTTAAAAGCACATGGGAATGTTTTCCATCAGATGATGATGATGAGAAGGCAGCCTCAACTCCTAGTAAAACTGAGATCTTCGAACAGAAGATCAAGAAACTTACTAAGGTTGGTCCCCACTTACCTGGCCAGTAACTTGAGGTCCTTCAGAGTTTCTAGACCGTCTTGCTTTCAGCTTCTCCTCCTTCCTGGTCATCTTTCGTTGGTTATTTTTTCCCTCATTAATTTGTCTGCCAAGATCAGTAGGGAAATAGAATGGTAATAAATTCAAATCATCTCACTTTTTGTTTACTAGTAGCTCAAGTGAGACATTTGGTCAGAAATAGTATAGAAACTTGACTAAATGGGGCTTGCCATCCTTGATCTTATCATCAGGGAACTTTTTTTTATGTCAGGTTAGCTGAGGTATGATTTATATGCCATAAAATTTGCCTTTTTTGGTTTCCAGTTCTTTGAATCTTGACCAGTGTATACTCTCATTTAACTACCACCACAACCGGGGCGCCTGGGTGGCGCAGTCGGTTAAGCGTCCGACTTCAGCCAGGTCACGATCTCGCGGTCCGTGAGTTCGAGCCCCGCGTCGGGCTCTGGGCTGATGGCTCGGAGCCTGGAGCCTGTTTCCGATTCTGTGTCTCCCTCTCTCTCTGCCCCTCCCCCGTTCATGCTCTGTCTCTCTCTGTCCCCAAAATAAATAAACGTTGAAAAAAAAAAATTTTTTTTTAACTACCACCACAACCAAGGTGGAGAATATTCCCATCTCTCTGAACAGCTCTCTCCTTTGTGGTCAGCTCCCTAGCCTCAGCCTCAGGCATCCACTCATCTGTTTTTTTTTCCCAGGAGTTTTGCCTTTTCCAGAATGTCATACAAATGGAGTCATACAGTGTGTAACCTTCTGAGTCTGGCTTCCTTCACCCAGCATAGTGCATTTGAGGGTGTCATCCATATTATTAGAAGTTTGTATCAGAGGTTTGTTTTTTTTTCTAAATAGTGTATTCCATTTGATAGATATACCGCAATGCATTTATCCGATCACTAATTGATAGATATCTGGGTTGTTTCTAAGTTTGGGCATTTATGAATAAAGCTGCTCTAAATATTTGCAGATGAGGCTTTTGTGTGTGGACATAAACTATTTCTCAGCGGTATGAATACCTAGGTGCAGGATTCCTGGGTGTCTTTTTAATTTTACAAGAAACTTCCAAACTCTTCCAAAATGACTATAGCATTTTACACTCTCTGCAGCAATGTACAAAAGTTCCAATTACTCATATTCTTGGTATTAATCAATTTTTTTCATTTTGGCCATTTTAATAAGTAATGGGATCTCATAGTGGTTTTAATTTGCATTTTCTTTAGGTAGGCTTTTTAAATTTGTTTTATTTTTTAGTTAATTTTCTTTCATTGACTTATAGAGCCCTTTTTAGATTTTTTTTTTTATTCCAGTAATTAACTGACAGTGTTATATTACTTTCAGGTATACAATATAGTGATTCAGCACTACCATACATTAATTACTCAGTGCTCATCACAAGTGTACTCTCAATCCTTTTCACTTATTTCAGGGAGCTTTTATACTAGTAGGTTCCCAGATCTATCATCTTCTAACTCAGTAACCTCTTGGACAAGTCATTTAACCATCTCTCTCAGGATCCCCATATCTACATCTTTTCAATGGGCATAATAGTATCAACTCCATAAAGCTATAATGAGGTTTAATGAAAAAAAAGTAAATAAAACAGATTGTTTTTATCATATATGGCACATAGTAAAACACAGTAAGTGTTAACTATAATTATTTACTGTTATTATCTTACAGATAGGTAAATGCAAATATAATGCCAGGTACATGGTACTGTGTTATAAAATTTGTTCAAATGAAGATGTGCTATGTAGCTGGTAAGATCAGAGGGGGGGTTGAAATAGGCTTTGAAGGACTGGAGAGGTGCACACGTGAAGATATGCAGCGGTGGAGAAAGGGAACTTAACACAGAGGGCACAGGGTACACAAGAGGGCTGGAAGGGAACAGCAAGGCCTGGGAAGAGAAGCTGGTAAAGTTGACCTGCCCCACCATGACTTGCCTCTTACTTGCTGATTATCAAGAAACAGAGTAATAGATGAAAAGTTGGCATAGCCTTCTGAATTGTTGTTTTCTCATTCTGGATCATGCCCTTAGTTTAAATATTCCGTGTTCTTATATCTGATACTGAAATGTGTTTAAATTTTTTTTTAACGTTTATTCATTTTTGAGACAGAGAGAGACAGAGCATGAACGGGGGAGGATCAGAGAGAGAGGGAGACACAGAATCTGAAACAGGCTCCAGGCTCTGAATTGTCAGCACAGAGCCCGATGCGGGGCTCGAACCCACAGACTGCGAGATCATGATCTGGGCCGAAGTCGGATGCTTAACCGACTGAGCCACCCAGGCGCCCCTGAAATGTATTTTATAATTCTACTATTAACAGTTAAATCTTTCAATAGCCATTAATAATGTGTTCATGGACATTATTCATTCTCTTGATTTTTTTCCCCCCTGGATGTTTATGGAGCCTGTAGATTCCCTTTTTTGGCCAATCTTTCCTTGGAAAATTGCTATTTTTCAAGATTAAAAAAAAAAAAAAAAAAAGCACAGTAGCAGTCTTTGTAAAAGAAAAGCCAAAATCCTGTTTGGCTTCATTCTTCCTGCTTCTTCAGCCTTCCTCTTCTCATCTCGTTGGTAAGCCTCCAACAGTCCCCAAGCACTCCCAAGCATATCTTTCAACTACAGCCCTTAATAGTGTTGCTTTGGCCCCAAATACGGGTTCCAAGATACTTTTTACAATCTAGAGATCAGATCTGACTGGGCGGTGCGGAGGTCAGGTAAGCAGGCCCATGCTTCCAAAGCAATGAGCGTTCTTCATTTGCTGGTTCTCAAAGAAGGGTCCTGAGTCCTTGCCCTCCAGGCCCCAGGAACTAAGATGCTTGTTTGATTTCAGCACCCAGTAGGAGCTTAAAACATGTTTGCTAAAGAATTTCAAAGTAGAAATCTTCCTGCTAGTATAAAAGTGTACTTCTCGGGAGCTCTGCTCTGCCTCCCGCTATTCCCAGCCTCCCCCACCCTTGACTGCGTGTGAGCTCTTCTCTTCTCCCAGAGCTCAAGAGAGGGACCTGAGCACCGTCTTGAATTGCCACTCCACTAGGCATGATCCGGAAATAAGTGTGCCCAGTAGTGTCAAGTGTGGGCTGGTGCAGCCTAGGCTCAGCTGATTCTCATAGAGACTGGGCCATGGGCACAGAGAATCCAGAGGTCCCCACCAGGCTGTGTGTAAGCTGTGCTGGGGGTCTGTGGTGAGAGACTGGGAACCAGCATAGGCGCTTTGGGGCATTTCTGCTCTGAGCCTGCACAGAGGTGGAGACTGAGACGGGACTGATCCATCTCAGTCCCCTTTCCTCCCCTGACCGCCATCTTCAGTGGATGGGAGAGGAAGCAAGTAACGGTGCCAACAGCCCTCCTCCTCTCCTTCAAAAGTACACTCCACCTCTGTCCCCACCCTCCGGTGCTTAAAGAACTCCACCTTTGTTTAGCCAGATTCCCCTGCTGAAAGGAGAAAAGACAGAAGCTTTTAACGGTATGCCTAGGGACATACTACAGAGCACACAGACCCAAGGTTGGGAAGCCCAGTGAGAGTTTGCCTTCCTGCCCAGTTGTACCCAGTGCCCTTGCGAGTCGGCTTCCTACTGCCCTCTCACCAGCCAGCAAGCAGTCTTACGTGTGTGTACCTTTGGATGTCAGCAGAAATGCAAATTAATCAATGTAGACGCATCTCTTTTACCAAAGAGCACCAGAATCCTGCCCATGGGACTCCTTTTGTGGGGACGGTTGTAATCATCGTGACCCTCTCGGCATGAGATGAAAGAGGGAGCAGATAGATCCTTCAGTTTCACCAAGTCTCGCCATTCTAATTTTGGAGCTGTTTTTCGATGGACTTTAACCTGATGTGATTTGGCCAAAGGCAAAGGGAAAGCCCTGAATTTAGACCCAGACCCCCAGTGCGTGAGTTCAGAATGCCAAGAAATACCCGTCTGTGGAAGTAGGCTGGGTGCATGTGTATAAATTTGCTGGAAATTTGTCTGTCTTTGCCTTTTTGATGTATCCCATCTTTTTTTCTCCTTTACTCCCATTGTATTGTTTCTAAAAATAAATGAGATAATAGTGCTACTAGCCTGGGCCCCATTATTACATTCATCGCCCTTCTGCCATCAGAGTTTGCTGGCGGATGGGTGAGATGAGAAAGAAGTACGTTTTTACTTCTATAGCTTAGCCAACCTTAGTAGCTCAGAGCTTCCTGCTTGTCTTGGGTTTGGGAAAAGCAGAGGATTTTCCTAAAGAGGACTAATAAAGTGCAGCAGTACTGCCTCATGTTGTGGGGAGGTGCCAGAAGGAAAGGAGTGCCCACACTGTGGGAGGAACGGAGGCCTCTACAGCAGGCTGGAAGTGATGCCAGCTAGACAGAGCAGGCGGCTCCGTGAGAGGAGCAGGAAAAATGGAAGGAAGGTTCCACCCCTTCCTCTAGCAAAATCAATGGCTGTTCTTCGGCATGAGACATGGTTTGGGCACGCAGCTGAGACACTGCCCAGATGGGCCACAGACCAGAGGGCAGGATGTGGAACAACCCTTAGGAATCACAGCCGAACACTGAGAAGGCATGTGGTGCCTTTGTGGCCAGTCTTTGCAATCCAGGTCAGACATAAGACGAGAATTGTAGCAGGGTCGGAAAGCAACAGTTTCTATAGACCAAATGCTGTATGTGAATGTAAGAGAACCTGTCTTACATTTTTGCATGTTTCTAGAAATGCAGGGGTTAGGAAGTGGTCAAGGATATTTGTTAAATTCCATGCAGCTACCCGTGGGGAATCCGTTGCTCCAGCACCACCATAAGGGTTACATTCATTCTGTTCTCTTCCGACAGGCCGGAAGCCTGAGTGTTACCTCTGGGATTGATGGCCCTTCCTTCTAAAAGACTTACTCTAGAAACTAAAAGAACTAATTTACAAAAGTTGAAATCTCTTTTTTGACTTTGGGTGGTTCTTCTTAGCCCAAAAATATTTTCCTCCTTGAGAGAGGACATTGTTTGCAAGGTTTTCAAGATTTCCTATGCGGTCATTCTTTATGCTTAGTGACAGAGTTCGTGTATTTCTAAAAATAACATTTGAACACGTATATTTAGAATGGCTCAAAACATTTTCTTGAATATCTTCTAAGGTTAGCTTTGTACTCAGTATATTCCCAGTGAGCATTTAGTGTATGTCATGCATCAGGATTATAAAGTACTCACTTGTCGTGTTTCCAGATTATTATTTTGAAATAATATTGAAATTCTGTTTCTATTTTTTTAAGTATTTTCTTCTTTTTGGTGCTATTGTATATGGAATTGGTTTTACTTTTCTTTTCAAATTGTTCACTGTTAGTGTGTGGAAACATGACTAATTGATGTATGCTGAATTTATATCCAATAACTTTGCTGAATCTGTTTATTCAAACAGTGTTTTGTGGAATCTTTAAGGTTTTCTACATATAAGACCATGTTGCCTGTGAACAGAGATAATTTGACTTCTTCCTTTCCAATTTGGATAACTTTTATTCCTTTTTCTTGCCGGGGGCTCTAGCTAGGACTTCCACTATTGTATTGAATAAAAGTGGTGAAAGCAGGCATCCTTGTCTTGTTCCTGATCTTAGAGAAAAAGTTTTTGGTCTTTCACCATTGAATATGATGTTAACTGTGGGATTTTCGTATATGGCCTTTATTATGTGGAAGTAGTTTTCTTCTATTCCTAGAATCGTTGAGTGTTTTTATTACGAAAAGGTATTGAATTTTGTCAAATTCTTTTTCAGCATCAAATGAGAAGATCATACGGGTTTTTCCTTCATTCTGTTAATGTGTAGTGTATTACATTGACTGACTTTTTAATGTTGACCCACCCTTGCATCCCAGGAATAAACCCCACTTGTTCGTAGTGTATAAACCTTTCAGCATGCTGTTGAATCCTGTTCGCTAGTTTTTTGTTGAGGATTTTCGCATCAATATTTATCAGGGATTTTCGTCTCTAGTTTTCTCATGTATCTTTGGCTTTGGTATCTGAATAACACTGGCTTCAGATCATGAGTGTGGAAGTATTCCTTCCTTTTCAATTTTTTGGAAGACTTTGAAAAGGATAGGTATTGATTTTTTAACTATTTGATAAAATTTACCAGTGAAGCCATCTGGTCCTGGGGGGTCTTTGATTATTGATTCAGTCTCAGATTTTCTATTTATTCCTCATTCAGCCCTGGTAGGCTTTGTGTTTCTAGGAATTTGTCCATTTCATCTAGATTATCCAACTTGTGGATATACAGTTATTCATAGTACTGTCTTATAATCCTTTTTTTATTTTTATGAAATCAGTAGTAAGATCTCTTTTCATTTCTGATTTTGTGACTTGAGTCTTTTCTTTTTTTCTTAGTCCTCTAGCTAAGGGTTTGTCAATTTTGTTGATCTTTGCAAAGAACCAACTCTTGCTTCATTGACTTTTGTTATTTTCTCTTTTCTTTGTTGTTCATCCCTGCTCTAATCTTTATTATTTCTTTTCTGTTGCTACCTTTGGGTTTGATTTATTTCTCTTTTCTAATTCTTTAAGGTTTAAAGGTAGGTGGTTGATTTAAGATCTTTCTTCTTAATTAATGGAAGCATTTATAGCTGTATATTTTCCCTCTTAGCTTAGCACTCTTTCCACTGCATCCCATGAGTTTGGGTATGATGTGCTTTCATTTTATTTGTCTCAAGATATTTTCTAACTTTCCTTGTGAGTTCTTCTTTGAGCCAGTGATTGCTTAAGAGTGTGATGGTTAATCTCCACATATTTGCGAATTTTCTAGTTTTCCTTCTGCTATTTCTAGTTTCATTCCATTATGATAAAAAAAAAAGGTGCTTTATATGATTTCAGTCTTTTAAATTATTAAGATTCATAAGTACCCTAACATAAGATCTGTCCTGGAGAATGTCCCATGTACTCTTGAGAAAAATATGTACTCTGTATTACTGAGCAGAGGATTCTATATGTGTCTTCATTACAGTTGGTCTACAGTGTTAAGTCTTCTATTTTTGTATTGATCCTTTGGTTGTTTTATTCTTTATTGAAAGTGGTGTATTGAAGTCTCCTACTGTGGTTATAGATCGATTTCTCTCTTCAATTTTGTTGATGTTTGCTTTGTATGTTTAGGAGCTCTAATGTTTGTTGCATATGTTTATAATTGTTATATCTTCTTGATGCATTGACCCTTTTATCATTCTTTAATATCCTTCTTTGTCTCTTTTAAGTTTTTTCGGCTTAAAGTCTATTTTTTCTGATATTAATATAACCACCCCTGCTCTCCTTTGTTAACTATTTGCATGGAGTATCTTTGTCTATCCTTTTCACTTTCAACCTCTGAGCATCCCTAGATCTAAAGTGAGTCTCGTATAGATAGAATATAGTTAGATCCTGTTTTTCTATTCGTTCTGCCAATCTGTGTCTTTTTATTAGGGAGTTTAATCCATTTATATTTAAAGTAATCACTGATAGGGAAGGACTTAGTATTGCCATTTTGTTATTTGTTTTTGTTTTTTTTACATCCTCTGGGGGTGTGGGGGTTGTCCCTCATTTTCTCCTTTAAGACCTTCCTTTGTGTTTGATTGATTGATTTTTTTTATAGTGACACATTTTGATTACCTTTTCATTTCCTTTGTGTATATTCTATAGATTTTTTTTCTTTGTGGTTACCATGAAGATTACATATTACATGTTTAAGTTATAACAATCTATTTTAAACTGACACGAACATAACATCAATATTTAAATTTTCTTCTGTTTTTGAGCCCTTACTATGGACGAGGCATTGCCTTAAGCACATCACATTTGTCTCATGTTAATTCTTTGAGTAATCGGAAATGGAGGTATTACTATCTGAATTCTACAAGTGAGGAAACCAAAACACAAGGAGAATAATTAATTAACCCAAAGTCACATAGCTAGGAAGAGGCAAAGTCAGAATTCAGTCCAGATCTGTCACACCCTCCCGCATTCCACCCAGCAACATGAACAGTTTGAGCTCATGTTTCCTTTTCATTCATCACATCAGCAGGGGTGGCCACATGGCTTTGTCAAAACTTGTAGCTGACTAGTCCCTTTCTTCCCAAAACACATAATTTATGACTTTTCTTTTTTATTTAACATTTAACCTGGGCATATGTGCTAAAATGGAAATACGAGAGTGGCAAGACCGAGTTCAGGCTTGAAAGTGTAACATTAGTTTTCTGAAGTTTACCGTGGGCAACTTATAGTGGAAATTTTCTTGAAAATTGTTAACATCTTTTTTCCAATAATGAAGCAAATCTTAGAACTGTCCATTAAAGTAGTAAATACATATTTTAAAAACACCATAAGTTGGATGGTAGGGGTTTATTTAATGAATACTTGTTTTTCTTCTTTAACAGTTTACTGCCAGAAACATTAATTGGAAGTATGTGTTCCATTCATTTGTTGATATTTTATCGCCAAATTCTTGGAGATGTACTCCTGAAAGACAGGATGAGCATGCAAAGTGCTGGTAAGAGGTCTTTGCAATTTCCTTATGTACTTTGAGTAAATGTGACCTATGCTTTGAGTAAATGTGACCTATGCCAACTTTTATCTTCTGCTTCTGAAGGTGCATTCAGAATAAAATGTTTAGAATAGCATCTATGTCAATAAATTACTTCACATGCAAAGCATTGTTCTCCATTTTGCACCTGTGTGTACCCTATGTTAGTTCAGTATATATTCTGTTCTTTACAATATGCATATTTCACATTACAAATTCTGGAGATTTGATGTGCTTGCTTCGACAGCACATATACAAATTCTGGAGATTTGAGATACTAAAACTCAGATACAATCACATTTCCCCTCAATGTTTTGAATAATCTGTTTTTACCACATGTTTGATATGTGCATCATCTTTTTGGGAAGAGACTGAAATCACCCAGAATAACTGGTTCTTAATGCGCAATGTTTAAATATCAACAGACTAGTTAAAATTGAATATAGGAAAGAGGTATTCAGATGTTCTATTATTTATTCTTGTATCTTCTTTGTAAGCTTGAAACTTTTTCCCAGTAAAATGTTAAAAAATAATTTTAAAAAATCAATGACTTGTCACATACAATTGAACTTATAAAGAGATATACATGTTATAAGAATTACCTCTAAAAAAAGAGTTTAATTTTAATGAGTAGTCTTTGAACTCAGTAAATCAGTAAGCAGATATGTATTGAGTGGCCTCCTCTATGTCAGGCACTATGCTGAGCCCAGTGATGGATGAGACAGGCACGAGCATCTGTCCCCTGGTGGACTGACGGACTTCAAACGCAAAATTACATGAATCATCCTTTTCAACCTTCTAAAATAAGTTTCTAAAGGAAGAAAGCCAGGGTGCCTGGGTGGCTCAGTTGGTTTAGCATCTGACTATTGATTTCGGCTCAGGTCACAATCCCAGGGTCACGGAATTGAGCCCCGCGTTGGGCTCCATGGTGAAAGTGGAGCTTGCTTTGGATTCTTTCTCTCTTTCCCTCTGCCCCCCTCCCCCCTACTCACACTCTCTCTCTAAAATAAAAAATAAAAATAAAGGAAGGAGGAAAGCCAACAAGAGCATACACTGGGAAGACCTGAGGGAAGTCTCTGGGTGAGTAATATTCAAGATAAGACCTGAGAGAGGAGTTGGAGGTGTGGGGCAGGTTGCATGTCTGGGCAGAGGGGCCAGCGTGTCTAAAGACCTGAGGCAAGACAATGCAAGTGTGTTGGAGGGATTGCAGTTGAAAGCCAGTGTGGCTGGAGCGGAGTGAGCAAGACGAAGGACCCTATGATAGCTTAGTTCTCATGGACAGGTGGAGTTCATGGTTAGACAGGAGGCCTTTCCCAGAGACTTAGCTCCTGGATAGGTAGATAGAAATGGAACTCAAAATTAGGGAAGTCCTGCCATTTCTCAAGGAATAATTATAACTCCAGGGAAGGACAATTTAAGGTTTCTTGTCATCACTTGACTGTGAGTTTATTTCGATGACTTTAGCAAAACTTCTTGAATGATCTGACTTTTAGAGAGGATTGATATGACTTCTAAGAGAGGATAAAGCTCATTAGCTTTTCTGTTGGGAAGGAGGTTAGTCAGAACCGTTGTCATCATTTGAATCTGACCATCAGAGTAAAGCTAATAAGACCTAGAGGGAGGATTTCCCTTTACTGAGGACACAAGATTGTAGAATACATTGCCCAGGCCATTTCCAGAATGGCCTGGTGGACTGGAGTCAGGCCTAAGCAGCCTGATGCTTATTGGTTCCTGCTCAGCCTTCCAAGAGCAGGGTGCGTCCTAATTGGTTCCTTTTTTTTCCCCCAGGATAGTTAACATACAGTGTTATATTGTTTCAGGTATATGGTATTGAGAGAGACAGAGACAGAGTGCGAGTGGGTTAGGGGCAGAGAGAGAGGGAGACACAGAATCCGAAGCAGGCTCCAGGCTTCAAGCTGTCAGCACAGAACCTGATGCAAGGCTCAAACTCATGGACCGCAAGATCATGACCTGATCTGAAGTCAGACACTTAACCGATTGAGCCACCCAGACGCCCCAGGGATTCAACAATTCATTACAATACGTTACAATACGTTACTCAGTGCTCATCACATAAGTGTATTCTTAATCCCCTTCACCTATTTCACTCATACCCCCACCCATCTTTCCTCTGGTAATCATCCATTTGTTATCTATAGTTAAGAGTCTATTTCTTGGTGGTTTGTTTTTTTTTTTTTGTCTGTTTTGTTTCTTAAATTCCACATACGAATGAAATCATATGGTATTTGTCTTTCTCTCACTGATTTCACTTAGCATTATACCCTTAGGTCCATCCATGTTGTTGCAAATGGCAAGATTTCATTCTTTTTTATGGCTGAATAATATTCATATATACATATATGTATATATGTATATCTCTTCATTCACCTACCGATGGACAGTGGGCAGCTTTCATAATTTGACTATTGTGGATAATGCTATAATAAACATGGGGGCACATATCTTTCCAAATTGGTGTTTTTGGATTCTCTGGGTGAGTACTCACTAGTGTAATTGCTGGATCGTATGACAATTCCATTTTTAGTTTTTTGAAGAAATTCCACACTGTTTTCCACAGTGTATGAACCAGTTTACATTCCCACCAACGATGCATGAGGGTTCCATTTTCTCCACGTCCTCCCCAGTACTTATTGTTTCTTGTGTATTTGATTTTAGCCATTCTGACAGGTGTGAGGTGGTATCTTATTGTAGTTTTGATTTGCATTGCCCTGATGATTAGTTATATTGAACATCTCTTCATGTATCTGTTGGTCATTTGTATGTCCTCTATGGAGAAATGTCTGTTTGTCTTCCCATCATTGAGTTGGATTATTTGGTTTTTTGGTGTTGAGTTGTATAAATTCCCTAACTGGTTTCCTTTCACCGTGCCACAGTTATATCATAAGAAGGAAAGAGAGGTTGGAAAAACAGCATAGAAAGAAGAACAAAATTTTCTGGTCTTCTTCTGTGCAAAGCCACTTCTGCCCTAAAAGCTCTGTCTACTTGGTACAAGACTCATTTCAGAACTCCCTGGCGTATGGATATAGCAGCAGATGGAGATTGAGCAGACAGCTCTGAGACCTCCTAGAGGTTAAAGTGTGCAGAATATGTTATCAACAAAGCATGTGGCACAATCATTTTCCTCTGAATGAATGTTTTTATGTCTATGGCAGCCAAATACATTGGATGAAACTTATGTAAAATCTCTTCTGTTCTTTCATATTTCAGACCTAATTAGTAACCCAGTGTTGGCCACCTTCCCCAAGCTCTTGGAGCAGCCTGACATGATGGACGCACTCAGGGTGGGTAGCACGAATCATGACGGAAACCCGATGGGTTCTAGAAGCAGTAAAACACACCATGTCACTGAGTTCTGACCCCTGCTCTAGGGGTTTTTGTCCTACTTGGACAATGTCTCTCGATCCCTGTCCATTTGTCTAGCTCACCTGGTCTCATCCTTCCTCAGTATGAATGCTGCTTCCCCAGGGCTGCCTTCCCTGTCCCAGCGAGCAGGTGGAGCACCTGCTGTATACACTATTGCACTCTCTTGCCTGTTGTTTGCTCCTTGACCTAAGATGGCCACTGATCATGTCCTGCGAGCAAAAATCCAAAATGATTTGTTAGATAAACTCTTCTGAGTTTTCAGAAGAGAATCAAGGCATGCATATCATTTTTATTTCAACATCTACTGCCTGCTATGTGAAATAGCAACCGGGTATGAGTTTGAACCACATGAAATCTCGAATTTTCGGCCGTTTTTTGGCTTTCAAAAATGGCAGTTTCATAAGGTTTAATTTAACATATCAGAGATAACAAATATTAGGAGTCCCTTATGCCTACAAAGCAGTACTCAGATAACCCGGAAAGTGCCACTGACCATGTATAACCCAGTCCTTGAAGATTTAAAGAGGGCAGCAAAGAAGGACCAGGAATCTGTTCCAGAAGAGGTCCTTGGTGAGATAGACCTAATACCTGGAGCCAAGGTGGATTTTGCCATGCTGAGATGGGAGGAGAAGACATTACAGGTAGAAGGATCAGCATGAGCAACTGTTTTGAAGCATAAAGGGATAGAGAATATATTCTATTTGTGATCCAGTTTGGCATGTAAAACGTGTCTGCCGATGGGCAAGGTTGGTCTGAGTCTCACACTGCCAGTGAAGAGCGTTGTGTGGTAGGC
The DNA here is from genome assembly GCF_007474595.2 of Lynx canadensis. Taxonomy (NCBI): domain Eukaryota; kingdom Metazoa; phylum Chordata; class Mammalia; order Carnivora; family Felidae; genus Lynx; species Lynx canadensis. The sequence goes on from NC_044305.1 coordinate 104,076,768, forward strand.
AGCAGGTAATGTGTACAGGTTCTGCTGTAGGACAGCTCCTGACACGGCAGGGTGGAAAAGTACACGTGCGAGAGAGAGGTGAGCTATGCTGGGAGGTGATTCCTGTCCAAAAGGATAGAGGTCGTAAGGGCCTGACAGAGAAATGGAAGGAGGAAGCAGTCACCTCCAGAGATTTTTTTAGACTTGGAAGCTGATCTCATATGATGGTTTGTCTGGCTTTGGGGTGTCCACAGTAACAATGAAGTTTTCAGCAAAAAGACTTAAGAAAGTATTCATGGCCTGTGATTATCCGTAACTTCAGACAAGTTCATTTGGCACTATCATTAGATAATGCAGAATTTCTCTTTTTTCCCCCCACAAAGTCATCAGTGTCATACTATTTGTTCATTATACAGAACACAGGGACATTGACTCATTCAACAAATATTTTATGAGAGCTCACTGCAGCTGAGGCACTGTGCAAGGTGCTGGCATACTTCTCTAGGTGTGTAACAGTCACAGAATCCGGGCATTGGAGTTAGGATGGAACCTTAGGGCTGATCTAGTCTAAATTCTGTGTTCCCTGATGAGCAGATAGCTCAGAGAAGTGCACTCAGGTCAGCCTTGGGTGTGTCCAGACAGGCCACGGGCTTCAAGGAAAGGCATGTAGATAAGGTCGTTCGTACACATTGTTAAATGGGAAAAAAAAAATTTGAGTCGTAGTAAGTGTATTTAAATATATATATTTACATGTATATATCTGCCTGTAAAAATATCTGCAAGAATAGACTCTAGAAAAGGAATATGATTACCTTTGGATCATGAGTTAAATAATAAAAATAAAAAAGAGTGGTTTATTCTTACGCTCTTGAGCCTTGTCTCCATGGCACACCATACGACTCAGAATCAGCCAGGCTGTGCGGTGGTAGCTGACCCAGGTTTGTTTCTCACTCGTGGTACCTAGCCAGCACGGAGCAGTGGAAGACCCCGCTCCGTAGTCACCCAAGGGTGCAGGCTGTCGGAGGCTCCAGTTTCTTACAGCATCGTCTGGAACAAGCAGCTTTCTGTGTTGCCGGTTGCACCTGCAGGAGAAGAGAGAATAGAGGATTGTCCTTGGCCTTTCCACCACCTTTGCCCTGAAGAGGCACGGGCCATCTCTGCTCATGTTTCATTGGCCAGCACCAATCACTCGGTGGTTAATGGCCCCACTTAACTTCAAGGGAGCTGGGAGATGGAGTCTTCTCCTTGCTCCAGAAGGAAGAAGTGGACCTTGGTATACAGTCGTGACCCTCCACACACCCCCGTTTGCTGTTTGCCACTGACTTACTGTGAGTGAACCACCCTACTGCTTGCTGATGGCTCAGTGAAAACTGAGGGAGGACCTTGACACAACTAACAAACAACAAGCACATTTTTCCAGACAATAAGTCGAAAGCTGCTAAATGGTAGTCATGTGAAACCAGATACCTTTTAAGGTTCACATTATGAAGTGTGTGAGCCTCCTAGGGTCACCTTCTCTAAGTTTAGTTTGCTGTTGGTGTTTTAATAATAATGAGAACACCTGGCCTGTTTAGTAAAGCACCCTGGCTCTCTAAGGGTCCTCTTCAAACTCTCCAGGACCCACAGGTGCAGCATCGATGGGGTGGTGGACCACAATCTCATAAGGTGGTTCTTTCGTGGTAATAACTGGCCATTCATGGTAACAGGTCATGGTAAATATGACCATCCCAAGACCTGGCTCATTAGGGGCACAGCTTGTCGTCTCTTGGTAGGAAACTTCTCTTTCATTTCATGGAGAATCTCGTTCTTGGTCCCATATGTCATATCCATACCCCAGGGCCTCCCTACTGATAAAAGGGCTGATGCTTTCATGGAATCCATGAAATCGGGCACCAGCAGGAAAATACCTACAAACAGACACAGAACAGTGGCTGGGAATAAGCAGTCACGAGAATGGGCACATCCCTCTTGCTCACTGTTTGCCCGGAACTAGCACTGAGAAAGTCTTCAGTTCATATGTCTGTGGGACCAATTGAACTCTGGGTTTTTTACTTCTTTAAGGAAGCTTGTGTGATGCTTTGTGGACAGATTGGAGTATTTACTTGCAAAGCTGTACCTCATTTTTATCTCCCTCTGATCCCCGTCATCGTCATGGCAGACAGAATTGCCGAGAAGAATGGTATTTGGCAGGGCTTTCTATTTCCATTACTGTCTGAACTTAAAACCTTCGTAGTATGTTATTGTTCAAGTGCTGTGTTTATGCATTTTGCAAGGATGTGTTAGTATTTCACTGATTGCATTCTTAAATTAGTTTCGACTTGTAAGAACCATGGTGTTTCTGAGGTGTCTTTCACCGCCTGGTCAGTCTGGCTCTGGGTCATTAGCAGTAGGTGCCTACGGATTCACTTCTTACACGTGTAGGGTCCGTACAGCGTTTTTAACCCTGTCCATACGATTAATTACCATGAAGTTGTAGAAGTGGGGCAAAGGCTTGTGAATACTCAGATTAATATGATATTTTGATTTGCTTTTTAGAGTTCATGGGCTGAGAAAGAAAGCACATTAAAGAGATCAGAGAAGGTAATGCCATTTTCCACGCTGAACTGAACATTTGCAGTGCTCACTGCTTGCTTACACATGCTAATAATGCCCGTCTTAGCCAGAGAAGCCAGAGTCATAATCCCTCTTAACCAGTTAAACTGTGTCATCCTGGTTGCAAAGACATGTTCCAAGAAGGGTTTGGGTGAGCAATTCCTGATGTGAAAAGAAACACTCGATCAAAACAATCATTTCAGACCGGTGAGTGTGTTATTTGAGGAGAAGTTTCTGAACAAAGTTGCCAGTTGGCTATCAGATTCCTCTTATTTAAAAAAATTCCTCCAGCTCTCAAAGTTTATATCACGTAAGGAGAAGGGAAAAGAAGATTGGCCTAAGCTGTATAATACATTTAAAAACTGCACGGCTCATGCTTATATTACCATAGAGGCTTGGTGATTACCAAATAAAACTTGTATTTATCAGTGAGTAATGGCTTCACTGCTCTAATCCAGGGTTGACAAACTTTTTCTGTAAAGAGCCACATAGTAAATATTTTTGGCTTTTCAGGCTGTAAGGTCTCTGTTACAATACCCAACTCTGCTATTGTAGCACAAAGGCAGCTACAGACTACTGTAAACATCTGAGTGGGGCTGGGTTTCTATAAAACTTTATTTAGAAACAGAGGTAGTGGGCTGCATTTGGCTCATGGTCCATGGTTTCTGTACTTCAAGTCTAAAGAGTTAACTATCTGCAAGGAACATGGGAGAACAAAGTAAAAATCTTAAAAATTTTTCAAAACATAAACTGTGTTTTATACAATATATATGTGTAATATACATCATACATACAGTATATGTATGTATGTATGTATACATACACTGTGTATATGCGTGTGTGTGTGTGTGTATACATATATATATATATATATATATATATATATATATATAAACGGTATTGCATCCTTATTTGAGCAAAGACCATCTGACCAGTACCATCTACACTTGACCTCTGCTGAAACTGGCAGATTTAATGCTTTTCTGGGACAGCAGTAGACAAGGTGCTGGGCCTCAGGCCTGTAGAAATTGCCCTCATACATGGTTGCTTTGAGAACAGTATCTATGGGCAGATCTGCTGTGTATGTATCTCCCCCTTCCGACTGCTGTGCTTCCCGAGAGCCCCACCCCAGCCTGCCAGTGTCAGGGTTGACTGGTTATGACTGCAGTACTCTTGTTATCTGGGGAGAGTCTGCACATTCTTCCTCCTTGGGTCTCCTTTCTCTGGATTTCATGCTGCCCTTCTTTTATAACAACTTAACTCTGTCTCTGATATGCTATAATCTAATTAAGTGGATACAGCTACCTTCACGTTGTGTTTTAGTTGTGTTTACCCGGAACCACACCCTTACCACCAGAATTAGATTTCAGCACCCCAGTGCCCTTGATGGCATGTGTGGGGCACCCTCAGTGGGGCTTAGGAGACACCCTGGTCTCAAAGAGTCACCCACAGACTCTCAGGGAGAACAGCTTATCTCTCCTCCACGGTGAGTCTTGCTTGCTTCCATTTCAGAAAGTGCTGTTTCCCGACTGAGTAGCTGGTTCAGAGCCAATTACTTGCAGGCACAAATGGCACCCTCCGTCCCACCCCTTAGGTGGATTTTAGTCTACAGAGTTCATAGAATGTAACACTTAAAAAGTAATGATGTAGATCCACTCACAGTTATTTCTGATGGTGGTGTTTTCCCAGAGAGACAAAGAGTTCCTGAAGGCCATGTTTCTCCTGGTGTATCACAACTGCATGGTACCTCTTCTGCACTCCACACTCCTGCCCCCATACAGGTGGGCAGAAGAGGAGACAGAGGCTGCCCGGTGGAAGGTTATCACCGACTTCCTGAAGCAAAACCAGGATGGTGAGGGTGGTCTGCAAGCTCTGCTTTCGCCACATGGAGTCCACGAACCTTTTGACATTTCAGAGCAGACCTATGACTTCTTGGGTGAGTTAAGAAAGAACACAGCCTGACAGTGGTGGCCCTTGACCCTCAACTTCCCACTGAATCGATGGACCCTCCTCGATGGATCCTCCTGAATAAAAGGACAGAACCAAAAGTGACCATTCCATTGTAACTTAGGCTCTATTCTTTTTTGTACGACCACATTCTATAAAAAAAAAATACTTAACCTGAGAATTTGAATATGTGTGAATACAATAAAATACACTTCATAAAGAAATAACGTTATCGAAATTTAGAGAAATTTGTTTTCAAGAACCAAGTAACTTAAATTTAAGTTGACTATATCAATAAAAGCTAAGCTAAGTTTACTATATCAATAAAAGTTGACTATATCTATAAAAGCAAGATTTTATCAAAAGCTAAATTTATGATCATTCAAGAAAGTGAAAATAGAAATAAACTATTGGGACTACATCAAAATAAAAGGCTTCTGCACAGCAAAGGAAGCAACAAAACTAAAAGACAGCCTACTGAATGGGAGAAGATATTTGCAAATGATATCCAATAAAGGCTTAGTATCCTAAACATATAAAGGACTGATGCAACTCAATACCCTCAAAATAAATAATCCAATTTGAAAATGGGCAGAAGACATGAACAGACATTTCTCCAAAGAGGACACACAGATGGCCAACAGACGCTTGAAAAGATGCTCAACATCACTGATCATAAGGGAAATACAAATCAAAACTGTGATGAAATATCACCTCACATCTGTCAGAATGGCTAAAATCAAAAACACAAGAAACAACAAGTGTGGGTGTAGATGTGGAGAAAAAGGAAGTCTCATGCACTGTTCGTGGGAATGCAAACTAGCACAGCCACTGTGAAAACAGTATGCATATTCCTCAAAAAATTAAAAACATAACTACCCTACGATCCAGTAATTCTACTGTGGATTCCCCTAAGAATACAAAAACACTAATTTGAAGGGATACATGCACCCCATGTTTATTGCAGCATTATTCACAATAGCCAAACTATGGAAGCGCCCACGTGTCCATTGATGGATGAATGAATAAAGAAGATGTGGGTGGCACCTGACCTGGCTGTCTCAGTCATATAAGCATCTGACTTCAGCTCAGATCATGATCTCATGGTTCATGAGTTCAAGTCCCACATCAGGCTCTGTGCTGACAGCTCAGAACTTGGAGCCTGCTATGGATTCTGTGTCTCCCTCTCTCTCTCCTCCCCTCCTTTGCTCATGCTGTGTCTCTCTCAAAAATAAATAAACACTTAAAAAAAAGATACACACACACACACACACACATATAGTAGAATATTATTCAGCCATAAAAAAGAACAAAATCTTGCCATTTGCAACAACGTGGATGGATCTAGAGAGCATAATGCTGGGGGAAATAGAGGAAAACAAATACCATATGATTTCACTCATGTGGAATTTAAGAAAACAAATGAGCGAAAGGAAAAAAAAGAGACAAACCAAGAAATAGACTTAACTAAAGGAAACAAAATGATGGGTACCAGAGTGGGGAAGATGGGGGAAATAGGGGATGGAGACTAAAGAGTACACTTATCATGATGAAAAAATAAAATTATTTAAAAAAAGAAAATGAAAATACAGTCCACAGAATGGGAGTAGGTAATTGCAAATCATATGTCTGATAAGAGTCTAATATCCGGAACATATAAATGTATGATTATTGCTAATAAAAACCTACGTTGTGAAATGGAGGAATTGGAGAAATTTATGCTATGAATCATTTGATTCAGTCTAATATTTGAATGTGATTTATCCTAATTAGATATAAAAGCAGGATCTAGTTTTGCCGTTTCAAGTCCATGTTAGTGCTCTTTCAAAAACAAAGAACAAAAACCTTTCAGGCTTTGAGGAATGAGACAACCTACCCCTATGTCAGAGAACAAAGGTTTTGTTGCATTTCAGGTAAACTTGTGGCTGCTGGTGAATTGTCCCAAGCCTTCACTATTAATAGGCATAGTACTTCCGGCATTTATCGAGTGCCTTGTACACGTATCCTCAGTTAACTAGGTTTAATGCCCACAGCCACTGTGGGAGGCAGGCACTGATTTGTTCCTGTATTACTGCTGGAGAGACAGGCCAGGCAGGTGAAGCGTTTGGTCCAAAGACAGAGCTACTAAGTAGCACAGACAATATACCAAGTAAAGATCATGTATAATTTTCTGCAACCCAAGATACTCCTCTCATCAGAACAAACATTGAGGAATCGCATGTGCAAATAAAACATGAGAAGGTTGCTTCAAGAAAAACATAATCAGAGTTTCACCTACATGGCCAGAGGCCCAACTGAGGTACTTTTGCAGGCCACACGCTGCCTTACAAGAGGCCCTTGTGGAGATCCGCCGTATTCTGACACTCCTCACCTTCATCTTAGCTTGCCCTAAACCCTTAATCTAAACTCCGCTTGGGCCTTCATCTCAGAAACGAACATGGTCTGAAAGGGTTCCCAGCCACAAATCTGACAAGGGAACTTGGCCTTGAAAAGGAGATGTTGGGGCGCCTGGGTGGCGCAGTCGGTTAAGCGTCCGACTTCAGCCAGGTCACGATCTGGCGGTCTGTGAGTTCGAGCCCCGCGTCAGGCTCTGGGCTGATGGCTCGGAGCCTGGAGCCTGTTTCCGATTCTGTGTCTCCCTCTCTCTCTGCCCCTCCCCCGTTCATGCTCTGTCTCTCTCTGTCCCAAAAATAAATAAAAACGTTGAGGAAAAAAAAAAAAAAAGAAAAGAAAAGGAGATGTCACTGGATCTCCAAGAGCCATTTTCCGGAGCTTCTCTCCCTCTGCCCTTTGTGCCATGAGGGCAGCTGAATGTCCAGACGCCATTCTTATGGCCATCCCGACGCAGTTGCCCCAACCTCTTCCCCGGGCGCCGCCTCCCTCTCTCAGGGACCAAGGCCCTCCCCAGCTTCTGCTTGAAGGAAGCTCCTGCCTTTCCAAATGGAGGTAGTGACAGTGTGTGCAGGGGCTTTTCCCCGTTCTGTCACTGAGTTGCCTCCTCTTAGGCCCCTGCAGTCTTATTTGAAGGTACATACAACCATGTGACTTGCCATTGTGAAACTTTTTTTTTTTTTTTTGTAGAATCCTTGATTCCTTATTCTACTTGTTTATTTTCTTAATCACTCAGCATTACGCCAGAGGTTGGGCATTTTGAACGAAAGAAAATATTGCTGGTGAATTCCTTTCAGCGCAAGTACACACAAAGAGCACAAGCTTTCTTTACTAGATGTTTCCAGGCTGTGTTCCGTGTTCATTTGAAACGTGTCACGATTAGCAAATGGGGGCGACTTCGTAGTTTCTGACACAGGAGGAAACTGGGGGAACCTGAGAGAAAGTAGTTTCAGAAATGATTAGGTCAAAAAGTAAGGCAAGAAGCCAGTTAGTCTATGAGGAGGGGACAGTTCCTTAGGCGAGCGGGTGTATCTCTGCCATCGAAAGAGACGCCACATGATCTCTTCAGTCAATGGAATCTTAAAAAAAAAAAAAGAAAAGAAAAGAAAAAACAATAAAACCTCCCTGGCTTTTTTAATGTCACTTTCTACTTCCAAAACAGGAAGCGGTTGTCAGGCAGCCAAAAACATCCTGGAAATGAGTCCTGGGGTCTGTTTCAAGAAGTGTGACCTGGCACCACTGAGTTAATTGTGAACGCCTTGGGGGATTGGGGGGGACGGCAACAGGCCTTTGCCCAGTGACCCCGAATGTGCTGCCTGCCTGGGAGGCCAGGGGGACTCCCCGCAGCAGAACCATGGGGGGGGTGGGGCAGGGAGGGGATTTGAAACTGGAAACTACATGGCCCTCTCCTCCCCAACCTCCCAGCCTCTTGTAATTGATGGCGTGTCATATCCATCAGATCCGCTGGAGGTGAAGAAGGTTGCGATTCCCTCACGGGCTGGATGGTGAGGGGTTGGGGTATGTACCAAAGAGCAGGTACAATCCCAGTCCTGAGGGCTTCTTATGGTGCAAGGGATGAGGTCAGAGCAACTCGCGAGGAACCATTTGAAGTATATACTACCACTCGCAAACAGAGCAGGTTTAACTTGCCAACCCGGTAGCATCTGGGAATCCCATCAGTAGAGGGAGGGAGCAGGAAGTGTCATCCAGCAGCTGAAGGCTTTGTCAGTTCGCAGCATTAGAGGATATCCTTCGCCGTGAACTGGCCCCACTTCCTCTCCTGCAAAGCCTTCCAAGTTGGGAGGTTCTCTGGGGGCGTGGAGGCGATCAGAGAGAGCTGTCACCTAGCTGCGCTAGGTTCTGTTTGCTCAAAGCGGAGAATCAGAGACCCAGCCCCACCTACCTAAGGCACCGTGCCTGAGTTTTATCACGATCTGTTCCTTTACTCATTCAGCACGTATTCACGGAGCACCTACTATGCTCCAGGCCCGGCATTCGGCTTGGAGGACACGGGGAGAGCAGCCCTCACATGATCCCTGTCCTAACTTACTATGCACGAAGTGGACAGCAATCAACACAAGAACCACAGAGGAAGAGCACAGACTGTTAGAAGAGCCTTTGTTGTTGCTGTTCTACCTGCATTCCAACCCTACTGGGGCCCAGAAGGTTAACAGCACTGCAGCAGGTGCAAGTAAGGGGTGGGTGTAGTGATCTCTCCTTATCTGCATCCTCTCTCCCTCAACTCCACTGCCGGACCCTTGGGGACCGACTAGCTTCCCATCCACGTTTGGTTGTATGCCTCACTGTCTGAACTCCCACCCTTCACTCTGAAACTCAGGAACACTTGGATTTGACAACCTAGTATCTCTCAACATCCAGACTTGCCATCTGAACCCCTGATAGGTGAACGCAGTAGTCAAAAAGGTTTGGGTGGGGAGGGCGGGTGGAGGCACGAGTGAAGGGCTATGCCGTCTCACGTAGGAAAATGGAGGCCTCGGGCTTTACGACTCCTCGATGACACACCAGACGAGGGCCGGCACGTCTGCAGACAGGAATAGAACACAAAAATCATTCATGGCATACAGCTCAAATTCAGGATGCCGTGTCTGTTGCTTAGCCCATTTCTCACGCCCTGGAGACAGACTGGACCTTACCCTGCTCTCCTGTGTCTGACTTTGCCGGCAAAGTTTAACTCTGCAGAACTTTGTCCTTTCGAAGAGGCCACTTTGGGTGATAGCAGAAAAAGGCTCCAAGCTTTCTGAGCTCTCCTCCAGGTAGGTATCTCCGGATGACCCAAACATGATCCCGTTGCGTCCTTCCTCTTTCCTCAAAGTTACCTTTTAACCCTGAAATGTTCTGTGCCTGCCCAGATGCCGGAGACACCGGGAGCCAGACTCTGTTCTGCCTGGCGGCCTCAAGAACAGCGTGAACCGCAAGCTCCTCCCAAGCCTGGGCCTGTCGGTGTGTGCATTCTATCTCCCTGATTTGAGAGTCGAGGTGGCTTTGACTTGTAGAGGCGGTAGTTGCAATCTGGCTGTGTCTGATTCCAGAGGCTAGAGCCAGTGGGACGCGTGTATCTCTGTAGCACCAAGGGGGAGAGCTGTTTGTGCCCCTTTTTCTGCAGCAGAAAGTTGTTGCAGTGGCCGTTGGCACTTTTGCTGCCCAGAATCCATCTACTTGTCTCCTGGTAGCTTTATTCCTCTTCCCCTTGTAGAGGAGCACCTCTTACACACACACACACACACACACACACACACACACACACACCCTTTTATCCCAGCTCCAGGGCTAGGCCCTGACTGGCCCCAGCAGATCAGCGTGTCCCATTGCCCTGTTCCAGTGAGGAGCCTGGGAATGGACCCGCAGAGAGCAAATCCCAGGAGATTTACTCACCGGAGCACTTTTAATTCCCTGCCTGGGATAGTGGGACAGATGAGACCTGAAGGCTCTGTGTGCTGCAGGGACATTGCCACCAGGAAGAGAGAGCCTAGAGTTGTGTGTACATGGGGGTAGCACTGAATGAGGTTAAGAGTGAAACCAACTGCAGTGACAGTGACAGGTGGAGCTCACAGGCAGAGGGGATCTAGACCCCCGGTAGCATTGCTTGAGTCCCTGGATCCAGCCTCACCTGAAGGCAGAATTCCCTTTGAACCTCTCACTTCCCTGAGGTAACCTATTCCCTCCATTGTTAAAGTTGGAATGGGTTCTCCCAACCCTTGCAATGGGATGAATCTCAGTGGCTACAACCGGCTATCCTTTCCCCAGGCATCCCCGGCTTTCTCCTGGCCTGCATTTTATTTGTCAGGCAACCAGTAAATCTTTTCTGAAAAAACGTATGAGGCAGTTTATCGGTAGGGAGAGAGGCTGAGGACGAGGAACCCAAAAATTGAGCAGTTGTCTCCAAAGTCGTTATGACTGAAAGCGTAGGTTCAGTCATTCGAAAACATTTATTGAGTGCTTACTGTGTTCTGGGCCGTATTCAACATGAACAAAATTACTTCTGTCCTGAAGCCAACATCCTAGGGAGGGTCAGGGCGGGCAAGGAGACAAACAATATACAAATGAATCAATAAGCATAAGAGATAGATGGGGATAAGTGCTATGCAGAGAATCAAAACAGGCTGGCGTCGTTCTGGTTCTGATCAAATAGAGACTAGTGGTGGCTTTCCCATTTTCTCTCCTCTGATATCTCCAGGCCTGGACCAGAGACAACGCGAAACCCAGCACTGTGCACAGGGTACGGACAAAAAAAACAAAACAAAACAACCCCTCCCCCAAAGGAGCCCTCTATTTCTGGTCTGAGGAATGGGTAAGAGAGCCCTACAGGTCCTGGTCCAAGACAGAGTAGAAAACCTCTGTTTATATTTGTCTTTCCCATTCTTTCCTGCCCTAGCCCCCAGCTGTGACAGTAGTGGTGAAAGGCAGTGGCAGCCAGACAGGTAACTAGAACTCGGGGAGAGGAGAACCCTTCTCTCTGACCACAGGAATCCTAAGAGCATGGGGGAAATCCCTGATGCTTTTTCTCCCTTTCTCTCTGTCTCTGTCTCTGTCCCTCTAACTCTCATTGTGTGTGTGTGTGTGTGTGTGTGTGTGTGTTTTGGCAAAGCAGAGTAGGGAAACTAAAATCCTGGCTTTGCAGCCAGAGGACCAAAGTGAGAGGGGAAGGGGGCAGAATCTGCTAGAAATTAGAGAGTGTTGGGGAGTTCACAGAGAGGGAAGAGCTCAAAGTGATTCCCTAAAATGGTGTATGAATGCCTGAGCTCACCCAAAAATGGACCCTACACAGCATCCCAAAGGGTTGAGAACTGAGCTCCAGGATCCCAGATTGGTCCCAAGTCCCAGACCAGCGCACACACACCGAGCAGATTGGAATAGCACTGCAAAGCCTTAAAAATGGAACTGACACTGGTCAGTACCTAGAGCCCAGAGATGATAGAGAGCAACTCGCAGCCTGAACCTAACCAGGCATTTGCCTGATCAAACAAACAAATCAACATTTTTATAGGATTTAAACAAGACCCATAATTTCATAACAATATTAACAATGTCCAGATACAATGCAAAATTACATGATATTTGGAGACCCAGGAAAATCTCCACATCTCTCAAGGAAAAAGACAAAAGGACCATCAAGGGGCAACTCTGAGATGACCCAAGGGTTCAAATCGAGACCTTAAAGCAACTATCCTAATCATCCTCCAAGAAATATGGGCAAATCTTGAAACGAATAGAAAGATAGTCTCATCATAGAAACAGACGATACAAAAAGAATGGAATTGAAGTTTGGGGAATAAAAACTCTGATAACCAAAATGAAACCATTCATGGAATGGACTCCATTTTTTTTCCTCTTAAGTTCTTTAAAATGTGTGCGATAGTTGAAAGCAAATGTCATAGGATTGTCTGGTGGGGTTTGAATTTATGTGTATAGAACACACATGACGATGTGATGGAAAAACAAGAGGGTAAAGGCGCCTACATGGTCGTAAGGTTTCTGCATCCCACTGGAAGGGACAAAATATTAATTCTGAGTAGACCGGAAAGTTAACTGGTAGTGTCGTAACTCCTAGAGCAGACTTCTAAACAAAGGGTACAAAGAGGCGTAGTCAAAACTCAATACATGAGCCAAAGTGGCCACTAAAAATATTCCAAAAGTCTGAAAGAATGCAGGGCAGAGGAAACAAAGAAATGAAACACAGAGCCAACAAACAAAAAACAAAAATAAAATGGTAGGCCTAAATCCAAACATATCAACAATTACATCCAGTCGAAATAGTCAAAAACACACCAAAGGCAGCAAACTCCAGGATGGATTTTAAAAGAAAAAAGACCCAACTAAAGCATAACCACAGAATAAAAACATGTAAATATAGTTATAAAAGTAAGTTGAAAGTAAACTGGCGGCAGGGTGCCTGGGTGGCTCAGTCAGTTAAGCATCCAACTTCAGCTTAGGTCATGATCTCCCGGTTTGTGAGTTTGAGCCCCTCTGTGCTGACGGCTTAGAGCCAGGAGCCTGCTTCAGATTCTGTGTCTCCCTCCCACTCTCTCTGCTCCTCCCTTGCTCTCCCTCTCTCTCTCTCTCTCTCTCTCAAAAATAAACCAAATTATGGGGCGCCTGGGTGGCTCAGTCGGTTGAGCGTCCGACTTCGGCTCAGGTCATGATCTTGCGGTCTGTGGGTTCGAGCCCCGCGTCGGGCTCTGTGCTGACAGCTCGGAGCCTGGAGCCTGTATCAGATTCTGTGTCTCCCTCTCTCTCTGACCCTCCCCTGTTCATGCTGTCTCTCTCTGTGTCTCAAAAATAAATAAATGTTAAAAAAAAAATTAAAAAAAAAATAAACCAAATTAAAAAAAAATTAAGGGGTGGAAAAATGCAACCCCCAAATGTGTTATAATATACATGCAAACATCAATTACAAGGAACAGTTCTTGCACACATCGGTGGTGGGAACATAAACACAGTAAAACCTTGGTTTGCGAGCATAATTTGTTCCGCAAACATGCTCGTCATCCAAAGCATTTATATAGCAAAGAGAATTTCCCCATAAGAAACGATGGAAACCCAGATGATTCATTCACAACCCAAAAATATTCATATAAAAATGATTACAATACTGTAATATAATACAAAATAATAAAGAAAATAGAAAATATAAAGAAAAAAAGTTACCTTGCACTTACCTTTGAAAGCCTTCATGGCTGGTGTGAGGGAGACAGGAAGAGGGTTATTGTGCAGGACAACTTTCACAATCACTAACGGAATCACTGATTTCTATTAGCTCAATGGAATCTTTTTCTTTTCGTGCAACTTTAACAAGGAGGCTATCCAATGACACTTGCTTTTGCCTCCTTTTGAGGATTTCACAGAAATGTAATATTGCATCATCGTTAAACAGATTCACTGCTCATATTGCTACAGCCTTATTCAGGTGGTGCTTTTCTACATTTTACACTGTTTCCCACATTTTACACATCTCCCTAATCTCATTTGAAGTGAGGGATTCCTCCACCTTTTCTCCTCCTCCTCTGCAGACAAGGTGCAGATGTAGACTTCTTATAAACTCTTGCAATTTCAGCCACTCGCATACCTCATTCGTACTTCTCGATGATTTCTTTCTTAACTTCCACTGTAATCATCTTCCTCTTACCACCTTTCTTTGCAACCTTTTTCTGCATGGGGACCATTGTATGCACTCGCATGGATTAATACAGTACAGTATTAATAAACTTTTGTCGTATACTGTATTTAATGTAACTGGCAATAAGGCAGCAGAGGAAAGGGTCTATACCTGCAGGCAGCCTGACCTAGAATGAAGCAAAGCATTCCTAAGCTTACTCTTGGATGGAAAAGCAAAGAACTGTCCATAGGTGCTTTGAAGTGACAAAAGATGTCAATGTTCAAAAATGTTCAAAGTGCCAGCTGTGGGCATCTTCCAACATTCTGAAAAATCACTCATTTCTGCCAAACACCATGGTCGGAGACCGAGCGAGCATCCAAGCATGGGAGACAATTATCCACAATCCCGCAGCGACGCGGGGGTGGAGGGGGGCATTGGGGCACTGGCTCAGTTGTGGTCATGTGATGTTCCGCGTCACATACTACTCATGTTGCAAGACATCCCTTGCGTATCAAGTTACAATTTATTAGAAATGTTTGCTCATCTTGCAGAACACTCTGAGAACAAGTTGCTTGCAATCCAGGGTTTTACTGTAGTTTAAACCACTTTGTCAAACAGCTTGACGTTATCTGCTAAAAAACACATACCACGTGACCCACAATTCTACTCCTAAGACATTCCCGATAGAAGTGCATACGCAGATGCTCCAAAAGCCATGTTCTAGAAGTTCATAGCACTGTCCTTAATTTTTTTTTAATTTTTTTTTAATGTTTATTTTTGAGACAGAGCATGAATGGGGGAGGGGCAGAGAGAGAGGGAGACACAGAATCCAAAGCAGGCTCCAGGCTCTGAGCCATCAGCCCAGAGCCTGATGCGGGGCTCGAACTCACGAACCGTGAGATCGTGACCTGAGCTGAAGTCGGACGCTCAACCGACTGAGCCACCCAGGCGCCCCAGCAGTGTCCTTAATTTTAACCCCAATTGAAAGGACTCCAATATGCAGAAACCATAGATTGACAAAGTGTCTTCTACTCCTATAGTGGAACACTGAGGCAGGGAGTGAGCTACAAGACAGTTACGTGCACGAGTTTCACAGACGTCATGTTGAGTGGAAGACGCCAGACACAGAGGAATCCATCCAGAAACAGGCAAGACACGGCCTATGGGGTTAGGGCATCATGAGAACAGGGATTAGGGAGGAGGGCGAGAAAAACGTACCGGGAGTCTGGCAACATTCTGTGCTCTGGGCGGAAGTTTCATGGTCTGGATGTTTCGTGCACTCTTTCTGTAAGTGTACTATGCATCAATGGAAACAATTTTGAAACTATTTTTTTTCAATATATGAAATTTATTGTCAAATTGGTTTCCATGCAACACCCAGCGTGAAACTATTTTTTAAGATCAGGATGGACATATTGACAGAGGAGGTTCTGTTGTTGTGGAAAGGAAGGAGGACCAGAAGAGATTTCAGGGTTAGAATTAGACAAACACGCAAGTACTTATTAAGCATCCGCCATATGCCAGAACTGTCCTAAATACTTTCATATGGATTATCCCATTGAACCCACCCCGACGAACGAAGGAGAAAATGGAGGCAACGATGATGGTAATCAGCAGCGTCAGACACTGTTGCAAGACCTTCACGATTAACTCTCATTCTCAGCCCAGGAGGTGGAAACCAGCAGACCCTTCGCAGAAGAGTCTGGAAGGCCCCTCTTCTGGGCTTGGCATTCCCCCACGGCCCCACACCAGATTTCTGACCTTGTTTGCAAGTGCATTCATACCCACAGCCCCAGAGGTGCATGGACTGGGCTTTCAAATTTTACTTTCCTTTCACTTAAAAAACATTTTCCTGTACGAAACTTAAGTTTGTTGTATGGGATGGAAAGCATGGCAAAGGCATCCTTTTGCTCATTTTTCTTTGAGATTTTTCTGTGAAAAGTAAAGACTCATTTCCTGATACGTTTTCAGATAATACAACTTTCTGTATAGAATACGTAACAGTTGTGTTGGTAGTTAGTGTCTGGGGACATAAAGTAAAAAAAATGAACCCAGATCCAAAAAGAAAAAAAGGAAAAAAAAAAAAAAAAAAACCCAGCAGGGGGAAGACACCACCAAAGAGCAGTCTCCAAGAGCTTCGCAGATGCTGCGGGGGCATCACACTGCAAACGTGGTTTGATTATCTGAAGCCATCCATGAAGATCCCCTACAGGACCCGATGCATCTGGGGAAGTGTCTCCTGAAACGGAGTTCCAGCACAACTGTTGCCGGAAGTGCGTTAGAACAGCTGTCACCCCAGAGTGTCTTGGGATGCCTCCTCCTGGAATACGGATACAAAGCTCGGCATCATTTCAGGAATGCATGAGCTGCCTCTCCATTTCTTCCCAGTCGAAGCTGTTCTTAACAACTCTGAACTTCTGCCCCTTCTGGGCTCTCCCTCCCTGGGATGCATCATGAATCCTTGCAGCTTTCGTACAAATAGCCCAAGTAGAGTGTGCTATACTTTGGCACGTATAATACGACATCACTTGGTTAGATGTAAAATCTTTAAAATACGCCACAGCGTTTATCACCTGGTTTTGTCACGGCTTCATTTCTTAATACCCCAATTGCCTCAGGCGGTGTAAGCGGCTCAGTCCCTGTCAACCTCTAAGGGGCCCCAGGTTCTATTATGACCTCTGCTTCATAGATGAGAAAGGATCCTGAGGACCGTGTTTTCCTTCTTGCTTTCCCTAAGCTGCTCCCATGATGCCGTGCTGTCAGTGGTCAAGTCAAAGCATCCTACATGCCATAAGAGAGGCACAGGGCTGACTTACAACCTTCAGGAGAGGCGGCAAGAGGTGGGATTCCTGGGGCGATGCCTGCGTAGCTTAAGTTCACCTGCAAACAAATGGCAGGTGGGATTAAGGCCTCACTTTATCCCTGGGTCTCCACGGGCCTGGGAGAAGGGCATGAGCAGGCTGGCTTAAGGTTTACCGGTGTGTTCTTTGCCTCCCCTTGCAATGCTTTGCTTTGGGCTTCATTTATCCAAACCCTGGCTCTCTGCTGGCTATCCCCAGACCAGGCAAAGGCCCAGCTGGCTGTGGCACTGACCCAGGAGGGCAGGCCCTGGAATGCACCGCTCTTGCTAATGAACAGACACTGGCCTCTTGTGGAGGATGCCAGTTACCCCAGCACACAAGGCTACCCTTCCCACATCCCCTCCTCACAAGGAGCAGCTCACGGACTGGCCTCCCAGGGCTGAGGTTGAGGCCATGGAGGGCGGGGAGAAAGGACCCCAACCCCAAGCACCCCGAGCAGAGTCTGGGGTTGCAGGCCTTCCTGCAGGTGGTCAACTCTAAGGTGGAGAAGAAAAGGACTCAAGCCCCCAGGACCTATCTTTAAAGCGAAAGGAGCAGCTTGGCCACTGGGTCACGGCCCCTCTGATCGGCCAGCGGGTGGGCGGAAGGCAGGAAGGAACTGCCTGGCCCCAAGCCCAGCTCCTGGCGACACCGGCTGGGGGCCGCTGCAGGGAAGGAGGGAGGCAGCAGCACCCAGCCCACTGAGCCCTTCTCCTGCTGGGGCGGACTTCTTCTAGAGAGGGAGAAGTCTTCCATCTGCTGTGTGAGCAAAGAAGACAGGAGGGTGGTGAGGAACCGCCAAGTCTCTGGGGACTGCAGCTGGAAGTGAGTGCGGCTCCTCTCCCTCTGTCTGAGATGGAGGGTGGCCCCCAGGAGTGGGGAGGGAGGGACCCAGGCAACAGGGCCAGATGGATATAAGACCCAGCATTGTCAGTGACCAGCTCTGTGACCTTAACTTGACCTAACAGATTCTTAGTGTCCTTACTTGGGAAAGCTATGAAATAACCCTGTGCACGGCTGTGGGAAGGGCCAGAGTTGCCTACAGATTGCTTAGCTCAGCTCAGCTCCTAGTAGGTCCTCAACAAACAGTCTTTGTCGTGGCGAGTTGCCTTGGCCTGTATTGAGGGTTGAGGCGTGGTGGCTGTAGCTGGCACCCCCTGCAGTAATATGCTCCAGGATTCAAAAATTCCTTAGGAAGAAAAGAGACTCCCGCCCTCCTTGCCTCAATGTGCCCCGAGGCTGTGCCCCAGCGGGCCAAGGCCCATCTGATGCAAATCCGAATCCGCATTCGCATTTCACGGAGGAGTCTTTTGGCTGGAGGGAGTGGAAGGACCTGCTCGGCTGGAACGTTTTTTTTTTTTTTTTTCTCCCTCCCAGGCGACGTCCGATGGGTGTGTCGGGCAGGAGGTGATATTTGACGGCCCGCGGAGCCGGCGAGCTGCTGCGGAGCCAAGGGCACCAGGCATTGGGTGAGAGATGGCCTCCCCGGACCCGCCGCCCGCCACCAGCTACTCCCCGCCCGACGTGCCCCTGGGGGTCTCGCTGTTCCTCACCATCCCCTACGCCTTCTTCTTGCCGGAGCTGGTGAGTGTTGCCTCGTGGGCCACCTGCAGAAGGGGAGGGCCTGGGAGGAGCTGGCCGGTGGCTAGAGAGCACTCCCTGGAGAAAGGGAACCCGGGCCAGAGTTGATGTGGTCTCTGATCTCCCCCACGACTCAGACTCAGCCCAAACGTCCCCAATCCCTCCCTCTGCTCCTCTGGCTTCTGCAGTATGGGTGGGTTTCCTCCTTCCAAAACAAACCCACCACGGGTGACAAGCAGGCCACTTGGTGATTGGAGGGGCTGGGGTGGGGGGAAGAGCAGGGGGAGGATGCTGCTTAAATATTCTGGGTCCTCAGGAAGGTGTTGGAAATGGATTTTTATATGGTTTCTTTTCTCCAATTCCTTGCTTGTTTCGGCTTTTCTAAAGTTCAAAATGGGGGAACTGTTTCCTTCTGAGAGAAGGTCTTCCCGTATTTTCTTAATTGTCTTGTCAGCTGACTTTGAACTTTGACTTGTAGACTCTGCTCAGGAGGTAGCTTTTGACAACATCTGCCATAAAACAGTTGTGTGAGACGCCCTGGTCGCACACTAGAACGTGTCACTGCGTAACTTACTCTCTGAGGTGCCCTACAGCTGAATGGTGGCCCTGATCCCTGCTGGGGGCAGGCTGGGGGGGGGGGGTCGCGTGTTCCAGTCTGCAGAACTCTGCATACACAGTGTCAGTCAAACCCCAGTCCTCTCTGAGCCGGCTGTCACCGTCCCCTTTCTACTTGTGGGGACACTAAAGTCTAGTGAATAATTCAGGGCAAAGGAGTTTGTTTCGTTTTTTTCAAACACCTTGTGAAATATCTAGCTTATGGGTGATATTTTCTCACCAGCTCCAAATTTGGCAGTGCTGGCCCCAGGCCAGGGAGAGAAAGGTAGAAAGCGGTTCCGGCTTTCAGTCGGACCTGACCAGCGCTCTCGTGTCATCTGCCCGAAAGCTGGGCCTGATCGAGTGACCCCGTGGCAAACTCATTAAAGCGCGCCCATTGATGGCACCAAGAAAGGGAAGGCAGGCAGGGCAGGCCCAGCATTTGGGTGGCTCCAGCTGAGGCCCCACCCAAGAGGCAGGTTTCTGCCAGGCCTGAACCCCGGGGGACATACGAATGGGCATCCTGCCAGACTGATGACATCTTAGTGCTCCTGAAAGTTCTCTGTGCCCGGACCCAGGTGTGTTCCTCACCTCAGAACAACCACATGAACTGCCAGGATCCTGGTTAGTCCACCACTGCATACTGAGCGCATGATTTATGTCAATCTTGCAAGCCCCTGGTACAGGGCCCGCCTTCCCAGGTTCCCTGTCTGCAGGAGAGAGACTCACGAGCACTTCTCCACAGTCAGACTATGCTTGAGGCCTTGACTGTCCTGGGCTGGGACACCAGCATGAGAGACCATCTGACCTTGTCAAGCCGGGGAAGGGTCCAGGCATAACACTCAGGGGGCGGTTTTGGTGTTGGATCTCAAAAGACAGGCTGGCAGCCAAGAAAAGGAAAAAGGCTTGGAGTCCAGGAGAGACCAGCAAGGCAGGAGGCTGGAGGGACAGGGCTTACAGAACTAGGGAGAAACCCAGGGGGAAGTGATAGTGAGAGGGGCCTCTCATGGACCCAACCCCATGATGCTGGGCTCCTTATGCTGGTCTCTGGGGCCTTAAGTATCTCAGGGGGTGAGATATCGTCATTGGCTTGATTTTTTTTCATTTATTTTTCTGTTGAAGTAACTTCAGACTTGCCGCAAAGCTGCGTGAACAGTACAGAGAGTTCCCATATACTCTTTACTCAGCTTCCCTTAAGGTCCACATCTTAGCTAATTTAACCATCAAAATCAGGAAATTAGCACCGATACTTCCGTTGCTCAACTGTTCTAATAAACCTCATTCAAATTGTGCTGATTTCCCCACCCATGTCATTTCTCTGGTCCAGGATCCAGTCCAGAATCCCGCATTGCATTTGCTTATCTGATCTCCTTTGTCTCCTTCTGTCTTTGTCTTGACATTTTTGAAGAGTACTGATCAGTTACTTTGTGAATGTCCTTTCATTCGGCCTTGTCTGATGTTTCTGCATGACAACTTTAGTTTTAATTCACAAGTGATCCTTATTCATAGTGGGAATACTTAGAAAATGCAGAAATAAATATAATCCATATTTATGTGTATAAATATATATACACGCATAAATATGGATTATATTTATATATTATTATATATAATTATATATGTATAATTATATATATTATTATATTTTATATATATACACGCATAAATATGGATTTAATGGGGTTATTCTGTACATGCTATTCTGCACCTGCCTCTTCCTTAAATCAGCATTCCAAGCATGAACTACAGAATCAAGTGTGCTTGCCTCATATTGGGCCAGGGATGGGGAGGTAAATGGGAGAGGACGGTGAAGGTCAAGTTGATCAGTTGGTTCTGATCCCATTGAGCAGCACACGTGCTGGGCTGGAGAGGAGGGCGAGATCAGCCTAGCAGAAACGCCTCTGTCCCTGGTCACCTGGGCATGCTGCCCACTGCCACACACTGGGGCCGACACCAGAGCACCAGGCCTTGGAGTCCCAGCAGATTCTCAGTCTGGGGGCTTGAGGCATCATAGACACACATGTGTTTTTCTAAGGACATGAGTCCAGAGGGTGCATTCTAAAACCAGGAGCTCAGGCCAGCAAAAAGGGGCAGAGCAAGTGAAATCCATACCCAGATGCAGATGTAGTCCGTGGTGGGGGGGTGGCCCAGAGTGGAGGTGGTGGTGGTTTCCTAAACACCCACTGTGACATCTGGAGAGCAGGGTCTGTGCCCAGGGCCTTTCCATGGGAATGAGGGGCCCAAAATACAAGGAGAACAGAACTAAGGAGGAGCTCCAATGAGGCCCTGAGCTCTTCCCCTTGGCTCCCCTGAGGCCCCCCCTGCCACCCCGGCTGCCAGCAGCAAGCAGTCGGGCTCTTTTGCAGTCATGACAACGACAAACTAGGGTGGCATAGATTCCAAGAGAATTTTCCATGTTCCCTACCAGCTCTGCACCCAGAGACTGCTCTTACAGGTCTTTGCCTAAGTTGCTTTATCTTAGACTCTTTAACATTAAAATGCACATTTGAAAAACATGTATTTTGCAGTAGTTAGAGATTCATAGGCAGTTACAGATATAGCTCAGAGAGGTCACCCCCAGCTCCCTACACCCCCCTCCCCCCCCGCTGGTGATTACATCTTTTATAACACTGGTCCCATCAAAACCAGGTAAATAAATGACGTTGGTAAAATATGTCCACACTTCTGTGCCGTCTTCTCACGCATGTAGATTCATGTCAGCACCGCAGTCAAGATACAAAACTGTTCCATCACCACAGAGATCTTCCTCCTGCTTGCTTTTTATAGTCCCCCCAACCCACCCTGTCCTCCCTCACTGCCCCCCCACGACCCCCAGAAACCACTAATCCCATCGCTATAATTTTGTCATTTCAAGTAAGTTATATAAATAAATGGAGCCATAGAGCATGTGGCCTTTACAGATTGGCCTCTTCCATGCCTCAGGACCCTCCTGAGGGGCACCCAAGCTGTGGGGGGTGTGCCAACAGTTCCTTCCTGTGATTGCTCCTAGTATTCCAGGGCAGGGACATGCCGTGGTTTCTTTAACCATGGGCCCACTGAGAAACATTTTAGTCGCTTACTTACAGTGTTTAGCTATTCTAAATAAAGCCGTGTGAACGTTCGCATGCAGGCTTTAGTGTGGATGTTGTTTTCACCTCCCTGGGAGAACGCCCGAGTGTGACTGTTGGGTCGTATCGTGAGTGTATGCCTACTTCCTGTTAAGAAACTGACAAACTGTTTTTCCAGAGTGCCTGTACCATTTTACGTCCCCACCAGCGATGGAGGAGACTTTTTTTTTTTTTTTTTTAGATTTTAACTTTAAAATTCATGTTTTGTTCGGTTTGCCGTTAAATTCAGATTTCCCATGTGAAAACGATGTTAATTTCAAAATGTGATCTTCGAGGGCGAATCAGTGCATTTTAAGGTGAGAGCAGACGTGGTGTATTCCATCCGGCTTTCGTTCAGAGAGTGTGTGAGCCGGCTGGTGCCCAAGCGGGGCAGGCTGGC
This sequence comes from Lynx canadensis, assembly GCF_007474595.2. Taxonomy (NCBI): domain Eukaryota; kingdom Metazoa; phylum Chordata; class Mammalia; order Carnivora; family Felidae; genus Lynx; species Lynx canadensis. Next base: position 104,099,313 of record NC_044305.1, read on the forward strand.
GACCAGGTGACTCACAGCACCACACCCCCCAGCTCCTGATGACCCAGGCCCAGCTCTTCAGCGTGCACATAGTTGGGGGCGGGCGGGGGGTAGGGGGGGGGGGCGCCGATTACCTGATTACCTGCCTGGCGTGAGTTGACTCATCTTTTTTACAAGATGACAGGGGGATGCCAAGAGCTGACCCAGGCGACTGTGACCCAGGGAGTGTTCTATGAAACAGAGTCCAAGGAAGTCTTTTGATTTTAAACCTTTCACTAGTTAACTTAATTGATTCGATGTTTAATTAAAAAAGAAACAGCGAAGAAGATTTCTGGAGTCAGCCAGTTAAAAGATGAAACAATTCGGACACACTGGTGTTTGATGTGTTCAGCTTCTTAATTCGCTTGCACTGTGGCCAGAGGGAAACACTGTGATGCCCCTAGAAGCTCATTCCAGAATCTTCCAGCTGAGAAAGGTCACCGTTATGTCTTGCTTAAACCCAATCCCCAGCTTTACCGTAATTTCAGCCTGCCTCTTCTTTTACTCTGTTTATATGTAAAAACCTGTCTGAAAACCTGCTGGCCCTCAAGCGGCTTCTGGTCACCTGTGCCGACTGAAGTTACTGAGGAGGCTGAGAGAAGGAGTCAGGGCTCACATCAGGCCTGGCTCAGGGCAGGTGCCCTCCCCTCTGTCGTGACATCCCCTTAAAGCTGGGTTTTCAAAGGGAGAAATCCTTTCCCTTGTTTTTCTGTGCTTCCCTTTCAATTCTCCATACTGTGGGGAGTGTTTACTCAAAAGTAAGCTCAGTTTGCCCATTTTATTTCGTCCTTGTTGCTTCTGTCCCTCCCTTCACCCCCTGCCTCACCCCCATTTGGCCTCCCCCTACCCGCTCCTCTGCAGGATGAGGGAACTAACTACCTCCATGCCCAGGGTGCCACTGATTCCCACCATAATGCCCCAGGAGGCCCCCTGCAAGGGACTACATGGAACAGGGAAGGAGGATTACAGAGTGGGGCTGGGAAAGAGCCAGGCCCTGGGAGGGAAGGACAGGAGGGGCAATGTGGGAAGCGGTCGATGTCAACCTCCCCGAGTTGTCTAGACCCGCTTTAGCCTCCCTGCACCAGTCCCACCCTTACTCTGGAGGCCCCCAGTGTGTTCGGGTTCAGTAAAATAGAGTCATTCAGAACAAGGTGGAGAGCCTGGCTGTGCTACTTAATTGCTGTGAGACCCTGGGCAGATTACTTAACCACTCTGAGCCTCAACAATGGAGAAAGTAACAGCAAAGATCTTGTAAGACAGCCCTGGGGTCTCAGTAAGGACATTCCCAGAAGACAATACCACGTTGCAACCGCTCCAGAAATGTGAGCCCACGTGTTTTATTATTGTTTGTCATCTGGACCTCTTCATAGAAAGTATGGGTCTCTTGTGAGAAACTTCCAGCTATGAACCAACAGCTATTTACTGAGATGCTACCACTGCTAAGAAGGTATTAACAAAGGGTATTTCCCAAGATAGGAAAGAGAGGAAAGCCAGGGTGCACAGCCCCCCCATTGCCAAAGGCTCCAGGAACTAGGTAGCCTTTAGGATACGCTGACTCAAGGCAGGGGCTTGGCATTCTTGAATGGTTCGGATTGAGGGATTAGACGTTCGCTTGTTCGGACAAGGACTTCCTGTGACCAGGCAGTTAACAAATGCATGCCATCAGGCTGTAAGAAAAGAGGGGACTGCCATACCTCAATGCCACGTAGTCACTCAACAAGTATTTATTGAGCGCCTACTCTGTGCCAAGCATGGGGATATAAAGATGACGAAGGCAGACATGACCCCTGCCTTCTGGAGTTTGATGCCTAATGGGGCAAAGGGAGATTAGCCAAGGAGATCCATAAATGGAGCTCGGCCGTCAGGGTGTAGGAAGAAGCAGAAACCACAGTGGGTACTGCACGCAGAGGGGATTCGACACAGGGACTTGTTTATGCCGTTGTTGAAAAGCTGAAAGAGTAGACAGGAGATGCTGAGGCAGCCAGAAATAAGCACCCGGAGTGGCCGGAGTCCGGAGAGGGTGGCCAGTGCTCGGACATCCAGAGGAAAACCTGCCCGGCTGGTTCTTAGGCCTCTGAGGAGGGGCACGGGGACCTTGGGGTCGGAGCCAACGGCTGCTGCTGCTGCTGCCAGAGTGACAGTGACAGGACCCAGACCAGCTAACAGGAAGCCCCCACCACCCTCCTCCCATCCCAGGCCCCCTCCAGGCCCCCACCAATGCCAGAACCTAGCAAAACTCCAACTTCTTAAGGGGGCTGGGAATTGTGGCCTGCAGAGTTCCAGCCCACATCACAGAGCAGACCACACAAGGGTGGGCTTGAGCTGAGAGACCCTTGGAACTAACCGGTATGGTCCACGTCTGCACACGCCCTCCTGCCCAAGTCTGGACTTCCCCCGACCGCCTGGCCATCCCTGAACTGGTGGCCAGTCTCAGTTCAGACAAGACAGGCTCCAAGCTGCCGCTGGAAGGTCAGCCCGCCAGGACGATTTCCCTTAACTAATAGGTCTTTTCAAGGAAATAACTGGGTCCTCTTGCAGAGAGTAGCAGGGCACATTCTGACCTGCTGGAACGCAGGGAACCCCAGATAAGAAGTCTCGTCAATGAAAAGTGCCCCACCTGCTGCCAGCGCCCTTCCAGGAGCTCTTTGCCTAGAGAACTTTCCCCTGGGGCACAGCTGATCTGTGGGAGGCAGAAGAGGTTTCTGGAATGTTGTCCAGATTGGCAAGTGGCAGGAAGCGGGCCCAAGTCGGGGGGGGGGGGGGTGGGGGGCCCACACCAGGCTTCCCTGGCCTTTACCCCTCTCATCTCTGCCAGACCCTCCTTTGCCTCGTCCCATACCTGCCAACCAGCCCTGCCTCCCAGATGTCACCACATGGTCAGATCTTCCCCATCTCGGCCAGAATAGATGTCTGCTTGGGGCCGACGCAGGGCTTGCAACAGAGCCAGCCCATAACTCAGGTTCCACAGCCTTTGAGACACAGTCCCCACCCTCCCACCTCAAGCTATACCTGGAAGGTCCAAGGTGGGTCTGAGAGGAGGGCCAGATATCACAGGGGCCCCCAGAGTCTTCTGACCTGTATCAGAAAAGCCCAACTCAGCTCCTCCCCTTGGAGGGAATCTCTGAGCTTTGCCTTTTCTGCTTTCCAAGCTGGGCACAGCCCATCCCACCCCCCATGCCCATCTGGACCTTCTCTCGGCCCAGGTGATGCTGGATGGATGTGGGAGGGGGGTGGTACGTCTATTTGAACATCGTCCTCTCTGACACACATTTTTATATAGTCCTTCCTATGTGCCCGGGGGTGTGTGGGGGGGGTGTGGGGGGGTATGAAAGCAGCAGGGGTAGGAAAGCATCCCAGGGAAGCCCCTCTGCTCTCTGAGGGAGGACGCTCCCGACCTGGAGAATTTCTAGGGCCCGTGAAGTAATGGAGCAGGAAATGGGTGGGGATGAAACAAATGGGTGTTTGTCCCCATTCTGTCCCGGCTCTGGCAGAAATGCCAGTCTGTGGTTGGGCCAGAGTAGCAGGCCCAGAAGGTGTCAGCTGGGGCCACTTGCATGGTAATCAGGCCCAGGGAGATGAGACTGAGCAGCTAGGGAGTGGAGGGTCCAGCAACCCACCTCCTGTCTCCTCCTCAACCTGGCAGCATGTACAGCCTGCTTTGTGCCAGGCTCCGTGCCCTACACTGGGGACACAAAAACCACAGGGCCGAGTCCTGTATCCGAGTCCTGTATCCGAGCTCAGGGCCTGGGGAGGAGGCAGTGGAGAGAGAAAATAACCATGAGGGAGGTCACTCCTCATGATGCACCCGGGGCTTGGCAGTCAAGAGTGGCTTCCTGGAGGAGGTGATCCTGGTCTGGTCCCTGCCCTCAAAGGTCTGGTCATAGACAGGTCGGGGAGGGGGAGCTGAGCAGGAGTCAACCAGGACTAGAGTGAATAGTGATATCACTACGGGTCCTCAGTCCCTGACAAAGAACAGGATCACGGCCATCTTGGACACAAAACGTCTGTGGGCCCAGGTGGAGAACCTCCCCTGAGCCCGACTCCTGGGCTCGTCTGGTGACTTTCTGGTAACATTCGAAGGGACGTGAGCTTGACAACCGTAGTGGGAGCCAAAGAGAAAGAGACCGAGGTTGGAGGAAGCCTGTCCACCAGGCCACCTTGGGGAGCGGGATGCATTTATCTGCTTTTACATCTTTTCTGTACTTTCTAACTTTTCTAAGGTTAAAAAAAGTTTTAAAAAGGGAGGGTAAAAAACACTTTTGCCCTAAAAGTGCTTAGTGTTTTTCGTTTTGTTGTTTTTTTGTTTTTTTTTTTAAAGAGGCAAGAAGGAAAAGCTCTTTAGACTTTGGATGGGTAAGAATGGTTTTATTACCCTACTTTATGAAAATCTGTACTGCTCGGTCAATAAAAAGCTGGGTCAGTGGGGGGTGCAGTGGCCCTGGGGGAGGAAGCCAGGAGGGAGGGGAGGAAGGCGGAGGAGGCCCCCGCTGACTCACCAGCCCCTCCCCCTGCGGCGGCATCCTGCCCCTCCCAGGCACACACCCCAAGGTAGGCACAGACTTTCCCCAGCCAGCGGCCAGCCCCTCCTTTGCCTCATGGGTACCAAGGCCTCCTTATATGATTTGTTCTGCCAGGAGCGGTGGTAGCTGGAGCTCTGGCCGGCACTATTGTTCCTGGAGTGGACCGGATAAGACATGGGCCCTCACCGGAGGCCAAGGGGCCTGGGCCGCAATTTCCTGCTAACCTTAAAGCCACAGAGAAAACTCGCCCTCTGTGAATCAGGATGTAGTGACTCAGTGTTTGGAAGTGTCCTAGGTTAAATTATGGAGCGTAGAACTTCCATACAATGCTAGCTGTGTGTGCGGGTCCTGGATTCCAGTCCAGGCCTGGCGCGCTCCCATGAGTAACTTTGGGAAAGTCGCTTGGCCTCCCAGAACCGGTCCCCCCCCCCCCCCCCCCCCCCCCCCCCGCCGTACGAAGGAGGTAATGATTCTTGCTCAGAAACTTCACAGGCTGGCAGCCACTGACTCAGGCACGGGAGCTGCCCCATGGGCTGTAGGCAGCACCCACGTGGGCACGGGGGTCTCCGAGCTGGGTGAGGACCGCCCAGGAGCGCCCGGCTCCCCGAGGCAGCCCAGAGGAGGCCAGCGTCACCCAGCTGTGTCTGCCCTGGCTCGTCCACACTGAGTTCTAGTCACTGCAGATGTGGGACACTCCAGGACCCCTCCCACCTGTCCCACCCAGGGCTCCTGTCAAGTTTCGGTCCTGCTCCCTTCCTCTCCCAGGCTCACGCGGCCCATATGGGCCCCAGTGTGGCCCTCAGGCCCCCGATGGGCTCCTGCTATGGCAGCCGTGCTGTGGACCCAATGTCAAGAGTGTCTGCCCCAGACAGTGCTGCGGAGGAAAGGACTGTGGAAGGGGGTGCACACCAGCACAGGCAGAGGCCCTTGGCTAGAGGAAGGAAGGCATTCCAGAGCAAAGGTTTCCCCCACACCGACTGGGGCCCACAGAAGAGAGATGCTTTCGTGGCAACCCGGTACACGTGTGTGCAGGTGTGCATGTGTGGTGTGTGTCTGTGCAATGAAACAGATTCAGGACACTGTTTCCCTTTCCCATGGGTAACATACTCCTGCTTGCTAGCCCAGACTACTTAGTTTTTTAATGTTGTTGGCGACGAACTAACAAACTAATTTCACCATGAATCTCAGCCCACGTTTGGAAGCCCCAGGGCCGGGGGCACTGACGGAGGCTCAGTGAGACTGACGCAGAGCGGGGAGAGTCGGGCAGGCTGGGCTTGCAGGGCCGTGGCCCGAGTTTGGTCTGCGGGTCACGGGGAGCCAGCAGGGTGTTCTAAGAGGGGGGTGAGGTCCCAGGCATCCCAGCTGGTCCTCGGCAGTGCCGTGCCAATGGCCGTCGCCAGCTCAGACTGGCTTGAGCAGAAGGGAATGGACCACGTCACGTTCTGGGAAGTCTCGGCCAGCTGTACCTCTGGGCTGATTCTTTCGCAGCATAGCTGCGTCGCCAGGGCCCAAGCCGTTTTCCTCCACCTCTGTCCTCTTCGTTTCATAGCTCCAGGCCTGATACCAGACACAGCAATGACCAGAGCAAGAACGGAGACAGTCTCATCTTGGTCTCCTTAGGCAGGAAGAACCCTTTCCCGGGAGTCCCCTGATGTCTTCCCCCTGGAAGGGCCAGACTCGGTCACACAAATGTCCCAGCCTGGGCCTGCGATGAGCCTAGTGAATGGTGGAAAGTCACCCCTCCCTGCCCACGCCTCCTACCAGTAAGCCCAGTTGGGAAATTCAAGGATACAAGTTAAAAGAAGGCAACCATCTCTGTAACGCTATTTCCTGTGTCATTGTCTGTAACGGGAAAAGCCGGAGACATCCAATGTGCAGGCACAGGGGCCTCATTGAGTAAGTGACATTTTTCAGCCTGATGGAGTGTAATTGTGGCATTGAAAAGTGCAGTCAGTTGTCGTTACTGGATTCTCTCTTCACAAACGTATGTAGTCGCGACAATTTATTCGCAGTCGCTAAACAATACTCACAGCACTCTCGTGGTTATTGGCGGGCCCGTGCAGAGCAGCAAAACGTTTGGGTTGTCTGAGGTGCATGTTCCCAGCTGAGGCCGAGCAAGACGCTACCCTGTGCCTTCTTGTCTCAGCTCTCATCCTGTAAACAAGAGTCCTTTCCAAAGTCTGTCTGGGGGCACATCTTTCACATTTTTGTGCTTCTCGTTGGTGATTTTGCTGTTTAAAATAGCCCCTCGGTTCGTGCTGAAGTGCTGTTTAGGGTTTCAGCACGAGAACCCGGTGAGTTGCCTTTCATAGACAATACGTGCTCGATAGGCTTGTAGTGCTGTTGGCCAAGAGTTCAGTGTTAATGACTCAAGAGCATATATTAAATAAGGTGTCTTTACACACACACCTAACATAAAGCTATGCGTTGAAGCACCTCAAATAAAGGTATGTGTTGATCAGTTGATGAAAATACTGTGACCAGAGATTTTGCAGGAGCAAATGACTCCGTGTTCACAGATTCAGTGCTCAGGCCAACTGAATAGAATGAACTTGCGTACCAATAATCAATTTTAGTATCAAGCCACGTAGCAAAATCCAAAAATATATAAAGGAGAATACAAAATGCATGTCCATCACGATTTCCAGCTTTATAGAAAATACGTACGCGCGAGCACTAGGGCTGGAAGGGGACCTAATATACCAAAAAATTCCTTTGCTGTTAACATCATTTTTTACAATCAGTTTAAAAAATCTTAGGGTTGAAAAATAGTAACAGCTCTCCTTCCTGCCACGTGGTTTGGGTTTGAGTCATTACAATCGCCCTGGAGTGAAGGCATTTTGAGTTGATATCACCCCCCAACCCCCCGCACCCCCCACCCAGGGACGGACACGTGCTCCAGCACAAACACAGTGGGTCTGTCTGAAGGAGCATTTTGCACCAGAATTACGGGGTCCAAAGCACAGCCCCAGGATGAGGTCCGTCTTATTTTTTCCCTTTTAAAGAACATGCGTCAGATAGTTGCACACACTGGCACCTTTCGTGACAGCCAAAAAGAGGAAGCGGTCCAAGCGTCCCATCACTGGAGGAATGGATGCACAAACTATGTATGTGGTGTGTTCGTGTTATGGCCTATTATTCGGTTGTTAAAAAGGAAGGAAAGTCTGACACAGGCCGCAACAGGGATTAACTGTGAGGCCATTATGCTCCGTGAAATGAGCCAGTCGCCAAAAGACAAATCCTGTATGATTCCACTCACATGATGTCCTTAGAGTAGCCAAATTCATAGAGACAAAAGATTAGGACAGGGAAGGGGGAGGGGAGAGTGAGTGGGCAACGGGTACAGAGTTTTAGTTTTGCAAGATGAAAAGCATTGTCGACATGGACGGTGACGATGGTTTCGCAACACCGTGAATGCCCTTAGCACCGTAGAATCGTACCACTTAAAAACGGTTAAGATGGTAAATGGTGTTCTGTGTATTTCATAGAACTTTCTTTTTTTTTTTTTTAATGTTACTTGTTTTTGAGAGAGAGAGAGACAAGGCGTGAGCAGGGAAGGGGCAGAGAGAGGGAGACACAGAATCCGAAGCAGGCTCCAGGCTCCGAGCTGTCAGCACGGAGCCCAATGCGGGGCCCGAACTCACGAACCGTGAGATCATGACCTGAGCCGAAGTCAGGCACTTAACCAACTGAGCCACCCAGGCGCCCCTATACAATTTTCTAAAAAGTTTCTGCAATGGCCAAGAGACCCCAGACTTAAAGCTCATGGGCCAGGGGTTCCTGAATGTGAGGGACCGTGGATTACATTACCTCCAGGGGGTCTGGGTTCCCACAGTGGGCAATGCTAGAGCTTGTCCTTCACGGAGTCTGTTCCCTTCCCCCCACCACCCCCCCACCCGGGGCCATCAGTGGGACCAGGAGCCCCCAGCTCGCTTGGCACCGTTACCTCCTGGGCCTCACTGTCTTCATGTAGGCCTTGTCCTCCCGGCCTGAAGTTTCTGAGGCTTTGTGGTGGAGCCTGCGTTCCCCCAAGTCCCAGGGAAGGGAAAGAGAGGCAGTGCTTCATGAAAATTAAGTGGTAAGCAAAGGAATGCGGTGCTGGTGGTGAGACCCACAACGCTGAGCTACTGCCCAGCTATGCAGAAAAACCTGCCAGCAGGGTATCGCCCCAGTGCTCCTCCCTGGCTCTCACCCCCTGACCTGCCCCGCCCGAGCCCACACCTCCCGCCTCATCCCGGAGTCCCGGCCCGTGCAATCTGAGACCGTGCATCCTTTCGACTCCTCCTTTGCCTTTCACATGGGGTCATCTCCAGGGCGGTGTCTGTCTTCAGAACCTCTCCATGCATGAAGTTCACCTGCTCTGCCCATCAGGGGCCTCAGGTCCCACCTGGTCTATTTGGGTGGACGGATTCATCCTCCCCAAAGAACAGATGATTCTCCTGTCTCTCCCATTCAAAAGTCTTGACCTTTGAAGCCAGCCTCCATCATCTGGCACAGGGTTTTCTTTCTTGCTTTGTAAATATAAATTTTTTTTAATTAGTTTAAACATTCAACACCCTGTCAAGTAGTTCTCCTGGGAGCCTGGGGCACTGGTTGGTTTATTGGGTCTCGTTCCAGAAACATTCTGTGCATCTGCAAACAAATGCACATACACGCACACATACATTTTCTTCTTTTTCTACAAAAATCATAGCACACTGGGCGCGCTGGTCTGTGCCTTTTACGGTACTTAGAACTTGTTCCCTTTGGCATACAAAGATTTTTTCATTCTTTTTGAAAGCTGCTGAGTGTTCCACTGTGCAAACATAATTGCTTTGATTGGTCCTCTCTGGATGCACATTTAAGATGTATCTTATCTTTTCCATAACCAGCAAGGCCCCAATAAACAACTTTGTACTTTCACCATTTTGTTCCTGTGCATTATTTATAGGACAGACTCGAAAAAGTGAAATGATTGGATCAAACAATATGTGTATTTAATGTTTCGGTTGATACTGTCAAAATAATACAGCAGTTGATGGCACTGTTACTTAGCCTGGAGATGACAATGGATTTCAACCTGGGAGCCGCAGGTGGGCTTTGAGGGTCTGCGAGTCCCCAGATTTGTAGACAAAAGTCATGCGTGTACATAGGTAACATTTTTCTAGATGACCGAAACTTCCATCGACTCCTCAGAAGGATGTGTGTCCCCTAAATGTTCTCTCACTCACCCAGCTGGTGGTTCTCCCGGCTCCCCCAGAAGTGAACTTCCCCTCCCTCAGCAAGACTGGCCCTGAACATTCCCTCCTCTGGCTCCTTGTCGGGGAACATTCCCTCCCGTCTTCTGTGCCATTCCAAATGGTTATGGCTAACATGGCCAACAGTGGTTACCGCACGCTCACCGTGTGCTGGGGAGACTTAGCTAGTTCTCACGAGAATCCGATGAGAGAGGCGATCCCCACCTCCTCTGTTTGATGGACAAGTGCATGAAAGTACAGATGAGTCAAATAACCTGCCGAGCAGGCAGAGCTTGAATTGGAACCCAGGAGGAAGGATGCTGCGTCCATAAACAGGGTGGGTCAGCCGGGAAACAAAGAGAGAGGCTCCCAGGGTTCTCAGGTCCTAACTGCACCGCCTGGGGAACTTTTCACAATGGGCTCAGTCAGAATCTCTGGGGCAGGACCTAGACCCTGGGGATTTCTCAGAGTCCCCAGATGGACTTTCAAAGACCCCAGGAGTAACAGGACTCAGAGGGGAAGCCCCAGGCATCCACGTATTTTAGAATCTCCTTACCTCTACACCATACTTTTTGTTCCTTCTTTTCCTTTTTTAAGCAGCAATCACAATAATAAACATCGGGGGGGGGGGTGGGTATAACGATGGGCACAGCTGCCTTCCGAAATAATAAGCATCCTCCCCCCCAAAATGACCCCAAAAGGGGGCTTTTCTGAAAGTATTTTTTCAACTCACGGACTTCAATTTAGTTGCTGTATTTCAACCCACAGCCGTTATCCTTATCTGAAGCTCAGATTGTCCTATCAAATTGTCAACAAGACCCTTCTGAATCCTCCTGACCTAACCCCAGGTGCCTTTGAAAGTTTTCTCTGTGGTGTGATGAGATGCTCGGAGCCCAACTTCTCCGCCTCCGCAGGCCTGGAATCTCAGCTTTTCTCCCAGGCACCAATCCGGGTGAGGCTACTCGGTTTCTGTATTCTAGTGCTTTCACCAGATCTCTGCACTCGAAGGAGCTATTCTCCATGCTCGAAGGAGGAATAAGCAACCAAACTTGTTGTTAAACTCCATCCTACGGTAAAAGCTCTCTTCAGATTTCGGTTCAGCCTTTGCAGAATGCATAGACGAGTAATCTGTGTCCGTTCGTAAGAAACAGACCCTGAACAAAGTCGTACTTGAAATCCACTCGATCACAATATCTTACTATAATAAAATATTCTTCCACTTTGAGGGCCAGCCCCAGACATCTAAAAATATCTCCTGCTCTTGGGAAAATACAAACTGAAGGTTCAAATAAGAGAGCAGTTTAGCCTGCCAAGAAAATTTGGAAAGCTAAATATAGATTAAAAAAAAAAAAAAGTAAAGACAAATACTCGAAACGGGCTTACCTATAAAGAATCCAATCTAGACTGCTGGAGGCAGAAACGAGGTAAGAAAGACCGGGTTTAAATTCGCCCGGAGTTTGTCCTTGGCCCTGGTCCTTTCTTCTGTCCAGAAGGTAGAGGGTGGGGAAATAAAAAATAACATTCCCCTTCATAACATTGATCATGCAACACTAAAGCCATTTCAAGAAGATTCTCAGGCAATTTGAGTAGATACCCAAGCCCTCAGAGGCCCCTGCCCTCAGGCGTAAACTCTGGTTGCCAGAAGAGATCCAGAGCTGTCCTACCCCATGTCCTGTGTGACCTCAGGTCTCAGTCCCCTCCAGTACGGCACCACCTCACACACTGTGGGGAGAACTTAGTGTGACGTGTAAATAATGTGCAACTGACAGCGTCCGCCCAGGGCAGCCTCTGATGGCGGGGAGGGGGGGGCGCCCTCTGCAGGCACTGATAGGCACAGTGGGGCTCAGGCACTCTGGCACACCCCCCAGGTCTGGCAGAGGCGAACTGGCAATAACCAGTGTCAGGTATGAAGTGGCAGTTCTCTGGTCTCAGAAAGTCCAAGGAGTTCGAACTGCTGTGTAGACTAACCAAGGCTGTCTAAGCAAATGCACCTTATCAACTGTAAAGCACCTGATGAACATGGAGTGTCATCATTGATTCATTCTGAAGGATGATCTTTGACCCCATGCCCACCCACCTTGTATTAGGGCCTGCGCTGGGCACCAGGAATACAGCGGTGAATGGCACACAGCATGCTCTGCCTTCCGAGGTCTAAAATGAGTCTAAAATTTGACGAGCTCCGGTGCGGTCACTAAGTCCCAAACACCATTGCCACTAGCAGCTAGCATCGTTTGGGTGTTGACAGGGGGCCAGGATTTTTATGCGCTTCCCAAGTCTCGGTGGGGAGGATGCTTTGCAGGTGCCCCAAAGCACCAGCAGACCCCTGTCACTGAGATCAACATGCAGGAGCCCAGTTCAAGGGGGACAGCGGCTTTTGTCCTTCAACACCCCCTCTTCAGGACACGCTAGCCAACTAGCGTGGAGCTAGTCCAGGCTCCACCTAAGACTTGCAAAATTCACATGGACACTGACTATTGAGATCTGGGGAAATGTGCTCCCAGAGCTGGTCTTTACACGAAGGTGAAGCTTCTGAATGTGTTGTCCAGCCCAGTAAAAGCCTTGTTTGTGGTCACCTTCCTAATCTGTTTTGGCTTCTCAATTCCTGTTCCTTTTCTCTCCTTAAGGGCTCATAAATTCTCTATAAATCCCAAAGTGCTTTTCCTCTCCAGAATAACAGCAGTGGAAGCCTCATCAGGGACAGTGGACATATCCATGTCTATGTTTTGCTTACTTGTAAGGTGAGAACTGCTCGTCCCAGGAAGCCAGGGGTATGTTATGAAAATGAGAACTGAAAGTTGCATATCTTTCAGTTCACCTAGACAGAAATAACTGGACTTGTTTAATCCAGAAGTTCTCTAATAGCATCATTCAGAAGTGAGCTACTCCCACAGTCATTCACAACCAGAATTCACCAAATACAGGAGGGAAAAAATGAACAGGAATGAAAGTTAACAGAAGCCACAAACTGCAGAATCAGGCACCAAGACTGAGGAAATGGAATTATCAGGTATCGAATATGAAATTAATGCCAAGCAAAAGTAGTACAAAGATACCCACGCTTCAACACAAACTGCAGAACTTCAAAGACAGAAGACTCCCAAAGCCGCCAGATACCAAAGACAGATTCCTACAGGAGAACAGCAGTGCAGTGGACAGCTGCCCTCTCAGCAGCAACAATGGAGCTGGAATATAATGGAAAATATAGAAAGATGTAGAACCATTGAGAAAATATCTTAGAAGTGTGGAGAGGAAATAATTGTCAGGGTGAAAAATAAGAATATTTTCTGACAAATCAAAGTGACTACTACCAACTGACCTTTCCCAAAGAAACTACTAATGATTGTACTGCAGGAAGAAAGTGGTCCCAGAAAGCCTATCTTCATGACCCAAGGTAGGGAAGGATTTGTTAAACTTGACCGAAGAAGAACAGTCTATAAAGGAAAAGGTGAGCATATTCAATTACATTAAAATTAAGAACTCTGTTCATCAAAAGGCATCATAAAAATGTGTGAAACACGTGCTTGAGGAATATATTTGCAATAATTCGCACAGCCAACAAGATCCACACTATTAGAAAGAATTACTGTGAATCAGTAAGAAAAACAAACCCATAAGAAGTTTGGAACCAATAAAAAACAATTAAAAATTTTACAGAAGATGAAATGTGTGCACATAAGCTCAATCTTATTTGTAATCATAAAAATTAAAACCTAATGAGATACACAGAAGATTCCAAGGAATCTACCAAACAACTTCTTCGAATAAGTGAATTTAGCAACTTGCAGGATACAATGTTAACACACAAAATAAACAGTCATGTTTGTATTACTAGCATTGAACAACTGGGAAATGAAATTTTTATTTTTTTAAGTTTATTTATTTATTTTGAGAGAGAGAGAAAGAGAGTGAATGCAAGCAGAGAAAGAGAGAGAGAGAAAGAGACAGAGAGAGAGTCCCAAGCATGCTCCAGCTGTCAGTGCAGAGCCCAACACAGAGCTTGATCCCACAAACCACAAGATGATGATGTGAACTGAAATCAAGAGTCAGGCACCTAACTTACTGTGCCACCCAGGTGCCCCAGGAAATGAAATTTTTTAAAAAGCAATACTATTTACAATAGCTCCCCCCAAATAAAATACTGAGGCATAAATATAAGGAAGTGTGTACCATATCTGTATGCTAAAAACTACAAACTATTGATAAAAGAAGACAAAGAAACGTCAATAATTGGAGAGGCATACCATGTTCATGGATTGGAAAACTCATCATAGTAAAGATGTCAATTCTCCTCCAAATTGATCCATAAATTTAACACAAAGCCCCAGAAGATACTGTAGATTTTGACAATCTGCTTCTAAAGTTTGTGTGGAAGGCAACAGAACTAGGGAAAGGGATGAGTTATCGCCTGAGATGAGCAGAAATGTGAGCTACCTGCACTGATAACTCTTTTTGATTACTGTAACTTTACACAAAGTTTTAAATCTGGTGGTGTGCTTCCTCCATACCTCAAATCTGGGAGCCATCCTTGGCTCTGTCTCTTCATCACTCCAAATCTCCAGTGGTCTCATAGTCCAACACATTTTTTGTAATTATTTTATTGCTTTATAAAAGAAACAATTTCCCACCATGCAGTGTGAGAAGTAGAACATTATCACTTGTTACACTCATTCCCAAACCCATCACTCTCTCCCTCAGAAGGGTCATTCTCAGAAGGTGCAGAGATGAGTGGGTTCTGAGGGAATTAGGACGTGGCAATGAGTTCAGATTTTGTAACTGTTGGATTTGAGGATCTTGAGGGGGTAAAGACAGGCCTGGGGTGGGGCAGATGAGATGCTCAGGGTGCAAAATTTAATAAGGCACTCATTCTCGGGATCCTGTAAGTACAAAGCTGGCCCCTGCTGTGGAACATCTGAGTAGAGACATCCAGTGGCAAGTGGATGTGTGGGACTGAAGACCTGGAATTGCCAACCTATACGATGCTTAGAAGCATAGATTTAACAAGAGTGAGGAGAGGGAGAACAAAGGAGGCTCACAAGGATATCCTAAGGAGAACCCAGGAAGGAGAGGAGCACAGAAACTCTGAGGCAAACCAATAGCAAAACTACTTGGTGCTCATGTTGACCCTTTCCCTCAGGCCTCTAACTGAACATGCTGTTTAGTGGACATTTATTTCTTTCCCTGGACTCACTAACATGGGTATAAACCCAGGCTAAAAGCAAACAAAGGCAGAGTCCATAGAAAAGATTTGGTTTCTCCACCAAGAGGATAATAAAAGGTTGGACAGAGCTGAGAGATTATTAAACTGGAATAGTATTGCCCAACTGCTATCTGACCACAGGGTGTCAGATACTATAACCCAGGGGCCCAAACTAAATGCACTAAAAAGTGAGTAAAGGGAACCAGGAGAAGGAGAGCACCATTCCACAGAGAAAGTGAGCAACATAAAACGTGCGACACAAGGGCGTGGAGTTGGGGGTGAAGGGGATGTGGTCCACTGAGGACTCTGGGTCCTTTTTAAAGAAACAGTCACAACTCATTTCAGCCTACTCTGGCTTGGGAATGTGTTCAACTGTGGCTAGAACTACAGACTTCTCAAGAGATGTCTAAAATCGAAATTTTTCCTGTGAAATATCCTGTTTTAAATGTTGGCAACTTATTCAGAAATGTATATAACGGCTGTATATGTCAACACTGTTTGGGCCAAGAAGACACATCCACAAACCAAACTGCCCAAGTCCCTCCACTGGTGACCTCTGTGTTAACCACTTGAGTTTTCTAACAAAGTCTACTCTTGCTCGGGGCCAGCCTTCCTTCCCCATTTCCCTCTTGCTTCCCCCCTAACTTCATCTGCAGAGCTCGTAACCAGAGACAGAGGAGAAGAGAGATGCCCTGCGAAGGGAACTATGCCCAACACAAGCAAATGAAGGTTCTTGTTTTATTTTTTTTCTTACAGGTATTTGGGTGCTGGGTCTGGATGCTGGTAGCTGCCACCCAGGTAGCAAACGCCTTGCTACAAGGATGGGTGATATATGTCTCACTCACCTCTTTTCTCATCTCCCTGATGTTCCTGTTGTCTTACTTGTTTGGATTTTACAAAAGATATGAGTCCTGGCGAGTCCTGGTAAGAACCAGAGAGGGTGACCCAAGCCCTTGGATTCCTCCTGATGTCTGTCCTGGGTATTGTGAGGACAAAGGGCCTTCTGGGTGGGGAAGGAGAAAGGCTGAGAAGGTAAATGACTTCATTGCTCCATGGAGAAGGTGAGGACTGCTAAAAAGGGGGATCCCCCCCACTTCAAAAACGGTGTACATAAGTAAGGCACGAAGAATGACTAATTACAATCATTTCAGATGGCATTTGAAAAGCAGAGACCAGGGACCAGAGGCCTTTTCAGGGCTGGGTCACTATGGATCCAAGACTTTTTCATCTTCACAGGTTTACTATTTTTTTTTAATGTTTATTTATTTTTGAGAGAGAGGTAGAGCGCATACGAGAGCAGGGAAAGGGCAGGGGAGGGGCAGAGAGGGGAGACAGAGGATCCAAAGTGGGCTCCACACAAACAGCAGAGAGCCCGATGTGGGGCTTGAACTCATGAACCGTGAGATCATGACCTGAGCTGAAATCAAGAGTTGGACGCTTAACTGACAGAGCCACCCGGTGCCCTTTCCTGTGTTTACTATTAAGCCAGAATGAAAGCATTTCTCTGCCACAGCAAATTTTTCATTGTATTCCCCTCCATCATCTTCCTTGTTAGGAATATACATATTCTATATAAAGCGCATCCTGACGCGTTTCCCTTTAAATTTTATTTATGGTTAAATCATGGGAGCAGTATTAAAGGAAATGATAGTAGGAAAAAAATCCCCCAATCCCATGGTGCTCTCACAAACACTGGGTGCATTCTCCTATATTCCTTGCAAATTGTATGTAAAATGTATATATAATCACATTGAACCAATAATTTTGGATGTCAGTTCTTTCATTAATATTATGTCATTACATTGTTTTCATGTCACATCATCTTGATAACCATTTAAAAAATTCTTTTTTTGTTTTGGGGCTCCTGGGTGGCTCAGTCGGCTGAATGTCCAAGTTCGGCTCAGGTCATGATCTCACAGTTCATGAGTTCAAGCCCCACGTCAGGCTCTGTGCTGACAGCTCAGAGCCTGGAGCCTGCTTCGGATTCTGTGTCTCCTTCTCTCTCTGCCCCTCTCTCACTCGTGCTCTGTCTCTTTCTCTCTCTCAAAAACAAATACACATTTAAAATAAAATAAAATAAAATAAAATAAAATAAAAATTTTCTGTATTGAACAATTTAGGACATATACGAAAGTAGGGACCATTATATTATGGACCCTCAAGTAACCATAACCCAGATTCCTACACTACTAAGTGTTAAACATGCTTGCTGCACCTAGCCTTTTTTTTTTTCTCCTGAAGGATTTTAAAGCAAATCCAAAACATGTCATTCCATTCTATACATTTCAATCTGCCTCCAAAGAAACATGCAAACTTCTTACGTTACGACACTTACATAAAGTTATTAACAATAATTCCTCGGTATCATCTAAGACCCAGACCATATGCAGATTCACCCGATTACACCTGAAATGTCTTTTTACAGTTGGCCGGTTCAATCAGGATCCTCACAGGGGCCGTGCGTTGCACTTGGTAGTGAGGGTTCTTGGGTACCTTTAACCTCCAATGGCTCTCCCTGCCAGGGACGCTGTTGAAGAAAGCGGGTCAGCTGTCCTACAGAAGGTCCAACCTTTTGGGTTTGTCTGTTTGTTTCTTCCTGGTGAGATGTGACTTGGTCCTCCAAGTCCCTGCAGTGAAGACGAGTTCACACCTTTCTGGAAACAACATTCCGTTAAGTGGGTTCCAGTCGTTATCACATGTGGCAACTGGTGGCCCCTCTTCCACTGTGACAGGCTTACCCATCAGCTTTTCCCCTGATACTTTTTTTTCGTCTCCTAATAAGTTTTCCTGAGTTGAATATCTCATTAGGGGTTGCAAAATGCCAATTCGCCTGTGACAACATTCCTTCCAGAACTGATAACCATTTTAAAAAAATCTTTTTTTCTTTTTCTTTTTAACGTTTTTTCATTCTTACTTTTGAGAGAGAGACAGAGCATGAATGGGGGAGGGTCAGAGAGAGAGGGAGACACAGAATCTGAAACAGGCTCCAGGCTCTGAGCTGTCAGCACAGAGCCCGAGGCGGGGCTCGAACTCACGGACCGTGAGATCACGACCTGAGCCGAAGTCGGACGCTTAACTGACTGAGCCACCAGGTGCCCCCGTTGCCGTTTATTAATCCGCTATTGTTCACCAGAAACCCTGTGAAAGAAAAAAGCAGGAGTCGGAGGAGCAGGCTTGTCTCTTTTGCTCCCTCCGCCCGGCTGTGTGGTCAGAGAGGGAAGTGTGCGCCTGCGTAAGTGCCCACGTGACGGTGGCCGTGGCCTCTCCTCTTCCTTTCCAGGACAGCCTGTACCACGGCACCACTGGCATCCTGTACATGAGTGCCGCTGTCTTACAAGCACATGCCACCATCGTTTCTGAGACCGCGGACCTGAGGAACTACTACATAAACACCGCAGCCTCGGTGAGTGCTGCGCAGAACACGGAGCCACTGGTGGGGAGCACATCGAAGGGGGCTTAATTCTGTGTGCTGTGGAATGGGGGGCCCTGAGCCTCAGACTGAAGGGGGCTTGGAGGAAAGGAGATGTGTGTGTGCATGTGTCTGTGTGCGTCTGTGTCTCTGTGTGTGCTGTGTGTGTGTGTCTGCACGAGCTCAGGGGGTACCAAGCCCAAGTTCAGCTGCGATCTCACGTCTTCTGCTTCCCCGCCCAGCCTTGCCCTCAGAATTCTTTTCTCTAAAACCCAAGCTGGAGCACATTTCTCTCTTCCATGGGAAGAATTTCCACCGCTTGTGGAAAGGAACCCCAATTCCTCGGCGTGGCTGAACCGTTCCAATGTCCTTTTATTTCAAGGACAAGTCCACAGGGCTAACACGTTGGCTGATAGAACCCAGGGCCAGGTGGCCCGGCCAGTCGTGGGAAGAGCAGGACCCCCAAGACCTTAGGTCCACTAGGACCAGCGCTGCTTGCCTTTCTCCCTTTGTGGAATGGCGCCCTCACATGGCCGCTTGCTCACAGCCAGCAGCTTCCTCCTCTGGCGGCCTAACTTTCCTCAATCCTGCCTCCAACACTTCTTGGAAAGGACCTAACACCCAGACTGGGTGAGAGCCCAACACCGACCGGTTGCTGTGACCAGAAAGATCCAGGCCTGGGTCAGTCTGGGGGCTCCTGCAAGGATCCGGTGGCTGGAGGAAGGGGTGTTGCCATGGAGTGTTATTCCCAATTGTAAGAATGGGGTGCCCGACAAGCACTAGGTGTTTCCAACCTGTCCGCCTCCTTTCCCTCCTCCTCAATTTTAAGTCCCTTAAACTCCCAACTAACGCCAACGCCCACACACCACCCTTCCACGGTCTGGCCCAGCACCCTCTGACCTCTCTCCCCTGCTCGCTCTCGGCCAGCTGCTCCAGCAACCTGGCCTCCTCGCTGCTCCCTGACCACACAGAGCCTGGCTCTCGCCTCCACCCCGACAGGGACGCCCTTGCTCCAAATCCCTCACCTCCTTCTGCTGCTTTCTCACATATCACCTTTTCGGGAAGGCCTTGCCTTTCCCCCTCCCCAGCGGGCCCTGTATTTTCTCTGCTTTATTTTCTCCTGGGCACTTATCCCCATCAAACCAGCTACTCTACTGGTTTAGCTTGCCTCTTTTCTTTTTTTTTTTTTTTTTTTAATTTTTTAACACTTGTTTATTTTTTTTTTTTATAATTTTTTTTTTAACGTTTATTTATTTTTGGGACAGAGAGAGACAGAGCATGAACGGGGGAGGGGCAGAGAGAGAGGGAGACATAGAATTGGAAACAGGCTCCAGGCTCCGAGCCATCAGCCCAGAGCCCGATGCGGGGCTCGAACTCACGGACCGCGAGATCGTGACCTGGCTGAAGTCGGACGCTTAACCGACTGCGCCACCCAGGCGCCCCAACACTTGTTTATTTTTTGAGAGACCAACAGAGACAGTGTGAGCAGGGAAAGGGCAGAGAGAGAGGGAGTCACAGACCCCAAAGCAGGCTCCAGGCTCTGAGCCGTCAGCACAGAGCTCGATGCGGGGCTTGAACTCGTGAACTGCGAGAGCATGACCCGAGCGGAAGTCAGATGCTCAACCAACTGAGCCACGCAGGCGCCCCAATCTTGCTTATTTTCTGCTTCTGCCACGGAAATGTAAGCGCCGTGAGGATAGGAATTTTTGAATGTTTTGTGTGCTGTCATTTTTGAAGTATAGCAGGTGCCTGAAAGGTATTTGCTAAATGAATGAGTGAAGGAAGGAACGAGAACAGGGTGTGAGTGGACAGTGGGGCAAAGCGAAGCTGGAATGGCCAGCCAGGCCTGGAAGGCCTATCAAGGGCAATGGCCTCCCTCTTGAGAAGCAAGGACTCACCACACAGTTTCAACCACATGAGGGGAGCAACACGATCACATCTTCCTCTTGGGACAGATCAGAGGGGAAGAGTGAGCAGAAGTGGGCAAGTTGAGGCCACGAAGGATGAGGGCAGCCAAGACAAGGGAGAAGTGGGCGTACCAAGAGATAGGCAGGCGGTACGCGCAGATGAGTTTGGGGATGGCTTTGGACGTGGTGGTGAGAGAAGGGAGGAGTCAGGCTGGTGTCTGGCTTGGGCAGCAGGAGGAGGTGAGGGTCCTGGAGCCCATGAAGCTCGTGAGGCTACAGAGATCTCAGGAGTCCAGTCCGGACCCAGGTGCAGGAGGGGTGGGGGCGGCCATCTGGCCATGGCTAACACGGAACCTCTCGTCTTCTGCCAGTTCTTCGCCTTTATGACCACCCTGCTCTACATTCTCCATGCCTTCAGCATCTATTACCACTGAAGAATCGGGGAGCCGTGCCGAAGGGAGAAATGCCCTGTGAACACCTGGATGATTGGCTCCCAAAAGTAGTTTTCAACATCCACCATCTGGATGGTAAACGGAAGATCAACAAAAACATCGATGGGATGGACAGGCCAGCTTTTCAGGCTGAGAGACCAGATCGCACTCTGGCGCGTCTGTTTGGACGTTGTAATTCGTTATGGTGAATATGCAAAGGCTGGGGGGAGGGGGTCGTTTGCTTGTGTGTCTGTTTGGCTTGGCTTTTGCCTGGGAAGGTAACTGTCTCATCTGACAAGGAACCTCGCTCTATTGGAAAACTGATATCCGAAGCCCTCGCCGCCATTGAGAATCCCACATCTGCCATCGTCACGCCTGTTTGGGGACTCCGCCCCAGCACTGAGTGAGGTTCCCTAGAGCAGGTTCACGGGGACGTTCAGTCTTGTTTTCTTAAAATCAAAACGGTGCTGTCAGTGCCTTTCAGATCTGAAGATCCACAGACCTTGCAAGTTTGCATGGCTCTGCCTTTGCTTTCGAGCTGTGGTCCAAACCCGCCCTCCTTGCCCCCCCCCCCCGGGGAAGCTGACAGGGACGAGCCACACTGAGCCCCCACTCCACTCCCCCTTCCCTTTCCTCCCCATCTTCATAAAAGCAACGTTGAGGGTAGATTTGTGGGGAGAAATAAGTCACTGACTCTAAAGTTATACAGTAAGACCTGGCAGAGGGGAAGGAGGGTGGGTCCTGCTTCTACTTCCCCATAATCGGGCTGTCAGAAAACTTCCAGGCCACAGGACACCTGTGCCAGAGATCCAGAAACCCACCCCTAAGGACTAGAAGCCACCTTCTCCCTCAGGAAAGACCGTCAAGGAAGGAGGCAGAACATTCCACGCAAGGATTCTCCTGTGGGCTTCTGTCCCACCTCGTGGGACATCTCAGGAGGCAGGAAAGGACCCCATGCCAGGGTCTCTGTTCTTCCACATGCACCTGTTCCCCCTGCGTCCCCTTGACTGGTGCCAGCAGGGGCCTCATGCGGCAAAGACATTGGTGATTTGGGGGCATTCTCAAAGAAAAGGCTGGCGTTATGCACACAGACACATAAAATCGAGGTGCTGTTTTCAAAGTGTTTTCCCGAAGAGAGCTGTGCTCGCAGACATATCTTCATCTGCGCAGGGGTCCGGGCCCCGTCCTCTGTCTCTGCACTGGGCTTCCTGACCCAGGCGAGTCGGGCGCAGCCCCATAACTGCATGTGTCTGCTATGGTTTTGACATGAAATAAATTATTACATGAAAGGGACTAGTCTTAGCCAATTCCAGGACTTACGGTTTTGTACCAACTTTTTTCTGCCCCTGGGGGCTGGGGGTGGGGACAGGGAGCCACCAAAGAGAACTCTCTGGCTGCAAAATCCAGCATCGTTGACCACTCCCTTTCTCACCACGGTGATATCTTGAAAAGCCACCATGTATCTCTCACTTTGTTGCCTGGGATGATTACTGTTCAATATTTACTGAGTAGCCGTATCCAAATAAAAGCTGTTTGTACAGTAAAAAATACTGATGGTCACTTTCGTGACGTTAGCAGCTGGGACCGGCCGCCATCGCACACATCCATTCCACACCCGGCCTTGCTTCTGGGGCCGCTGAAAGGGAGGCCCAGCTCGTCTCCAGGGCTTGGGGCTCATGTCATTCCAACTTCTGTAAGGACAGCTCAAGAGCAAGTTCCAGAAACTAGACGCACAGCTTGGGCAAAGCTGGGGGTGCACTAGCTCGGCCTGGGCGGTGAAGAGGCCTCCATAGGCAGAGTGGACCCCTCGCCCAGCCCTCTGCCTCATGTTCCCACTCTCCCTGATGGAGTGCTACTTTTCCCCCTTGCCACACTGCCAAGCACCCCACCCATGACAGACACTGGACATGGCCCTGAGCCCCGCTCCCCCAAGTTCACCAGCAGCAGCCGCAGGGCCCAGCTTGCCACCACCTTCCCGCCTTAGGGGGCGGCTCTCCTATCTGTGAGGGGTCTCCCCAAGCTCAGCAACCCACCGGTCCCTCTTCACTGGGTATCGCGGGACCTGTGTCCCCAGAGCCAGGCACTGCCTCCAGGAACTTTCGGCCAGTCCTCCAGCCATGGATCAAATTCTGTCCCTCCCTGCCCCCAATCCCTTTACTACTGTCAAAAATAAAGTCCAAGACCCTTGGGAAGTGGCTGCCTAGGCCCTAAATGCAGGTGTCTTACCCCATGTCCAGCTGCTCCCCTGCTCTACCACAGCCCAGCGCTCCTGTGTCAGAAGAGCTACTGTGACCGGCTCAGTCCTGCCTCCGTGCATGTGCTGGACATTCTGTTCCCTCCTCCTGGGAACACGAAGCTCCTGTCCCTCTTGTCTACATGAAAAACCCTTGTTAATCTTACAGGACATCTTTCTCATCCCCTGGAGTTAACCTCAACCCCTCTGCACCAGGGGCATGTCCCACTGGCCACTGAGTCACCC
The DNA here is from genome assembly GCF_007474595.2 of Lynx canadensis. Lineage (NCBI taxonomy): Eukaryota > Metazoa > Chordata > Mammalia > Carnivora > Felidae > Lynx > Lynx canadensis. The sequence continues at coordinate 104,122,490 of NC_044305.1, forward strand.
CGTGTGCTACGGGGTCTCCCTGACTAGACCATGAGATTTCACGGGCAAGGGTTTGGCCCTTGGGTATTTTATCATCAGGACCTCCCTGGCCGGGCCTCACCAGCCTCAGCGCTGAGCCCTCTGCCCCACACTGTTGACAAGGATGGGGACTTGCAAAGGCCATAGCTGGTCCGCAGGGACTGAAGGCCGAACTGTCTCCCGAGCCGTCCCTGTCTTCACCTCCAACCCACAGTCCCATATCCTGAGCAGAAGGCTGTTCTCTGCTCGGCCCTGACTCCCGGACTACCATGTGGCAGTTTCGCTCCTGCCATCCTAGAACCCTAGGCCAGCTCTGGTGGCTTTGTGGGGCCCTGCTGCAGGCGGCACACATATGACCCGAGCTACCTGGGGCGGCTGCCTTGTTTTCCATCCGTTCCTGGTTCTGAGCCCAACACAGAGTCGGGCTAATGAAAGGTATTAAGGCCCCTGTAACAGGGAGCTCTTCTGAAGCAGCTACTAAAATCTTGCCTCCAAAATGCCTGAGCCAAACTTGAGAGGCACCTAGCCAGATTTGGGGGCCGGGATGGCAGCTGTGGCCTTGAATATGACTGGGCAGGGGTCCTCTTTATTCTCCGCGTGGAGAATGCCGGCAGCCAGGCCGCCTCCTTCCTCGTGCCTTTGTTGCCTTACGTGGGCACCCACTCTGACCTCTAGGAAGAAGGAAATGCAGGGGACAATTGTCTCAAGGCCAATTCCACCAGGCAGGCTACCTGCCCGGGACCCTGAATTGGGAGATCGTGGAGGTGAGGGAGGAGAGTCTAGAGGATGCTGCGTCCACATCTTTCTGTGAACTCGGGCAAGACATGCCACAGTTTCGAAACATGTTCTGTCCATAAATAGGGACGCGCGGGTTTCCCCACACTATAATATCTAGGTGCAATACGTCAAGATAGAGATCAAGGTGAGGTCATGTCAAGGTGAAGTTAGGTACAGGTCCTGCTAGGTCAAGGTGTGATCATACCAAGGTGTAGTAGCGTCAAGGTGCATTTATGTCAAGGTATGTCAAGGTGCACATAGGGGACAGGTGCAGCTGTGGGGCACAGGTGAAAGCAGGGTCAGCAGTAGGTTTGGGAGCCTATGAAGTGTAATCATTCCTGGCTTGTGTAATGGAATCTGGCAGGAACCCATGAGGCACCCCTGAGATCATGTCAGTTCCTTCTGCAATGATAGAAAACAACTTCATCATCACCAAAATGATAGAACTATTTCTCCTTTTAGGGGCGCCTGGGTGGCGCAGTCGGTTAAGCGTCCGACTTCAGCCAGGTCACGATCTCGCGGTCCGTGAGTTCGAGCCCCGCGTCGGGCTCTGGGCTGATGGCTCAGAGCCTGGAGCCTGTTTCCGATTCTGTGTCTCCCTCTCTCTCTGCTCCTCCCCCGTTCATGCTCTGTCTCTCTCTGTCCCAAAAATAAATAAACGTTGAAAAAAAAAATTAAAAAAAAAAAAAAAAAGAACTATTTCTCCTTTTAGAGTTAAGACTCCTTTTAATGCATTATCATTCAAGAGCCCGGCCCCACTGAGGTGGGAAACAAGTTGAAAGAGTTCAGTGCAGTTACCCAAGTGTCCCACTGGGTGGCGTGGGGGCTCCACTCGAATGAGGAGAGGGCCTTCCTAGGGAGAGCAGGTGGTCAGAACCAGAAGTGGCAGGTGTGGGATCTTTGGAGATCTCGCCAGGGAAGGCTTCTCCTGCACAGGGAGTGACACAGAGGTGTCCCCTGCCTTCAGAACTCTGCCCACTGCCTCACACATGGGGAAACCGAGGCCCAGGACAGACTGTGCCTTTGCAGTTTTTATGTTGAATCAGAGCCCAAGGGAAGGGGCTGGGCATTGCACAGAGGTTCCGTCTGTCCCTCCACTGTCACTGTGGTGGGATGACGGCTGGGCCCAAGCCATGAGAAAAGGTCTGTTCTGCCTGGAAGGGGGGATGAGGGGCTCCTGTCTGAAGCCCTTCCTTGGACATCACCACCCCCCGTGCCCCCTTTTTGCTCTGCTATGTTCACCGAATGCCCAGAGCCCTCCTGGGCCCCTGGGTGGCGAACCTGCACTACAGAGGGACACATGCTGGGCAGGAGCTGAGCTACCCTGGCAGCTCCCAGGAGCAGGGAGGATGTCAGATCACAGGATTATAGGAGGAGAATTGCAACGTCATAATATGGCTAAAAACTATCCTATTCCTTTAATTAGCTTCTGTGTATTCGGTATACGCCCGGGTTTCCAGAAGCTACCAGTGGCACCCCCAGCCTGATGAGCACCCCAGCCTCCCCCTGCCGCGTTCCTGAACAGACACGTTTATGCAAATGGTTCAGAGCCCGCGCCTTGCTATTTGGCCACACTCGTTGCGGACATTCTGTAGCCGAATCCAAAAAGTGTCCACCCCAGCATGCACTGATTCCCACAGTCTCAGGCATGTGCCTTCTGTCTACCTCAGTCTACTTCGTATCTTGAGGGGCGTGCAGAGATGCCCTCAGAGGCCCTCTGGAGCCACTATTTCGACAGGGAGGGTGGAAGGGAAAATCAAGGAGGGAGACCGCCAGGCCACTTTTGCATAGAGAGGGCAGGTCATGAAGCCCAAGTCAAGCCCAGAGGTCCCGCCAAGCCAGGCTCCTCTGGTATGGATTCAGGAGACACAGAGGTGGAGAAGCTGGGCAGAGCCCTGCCGGGGTACAAGCCTTCTGGGAGCAGCCGTGATGTCTGCTTTCAGCGAAAATTCAGGTTTAGTTCCGTTACGTGCATGTTTGCTGTACCTCTGCTACATGACCGGCCCTGGCCTGAGCCCTCTCGCTCTCAAGAACTCAGGAATGGGGTGTGGCAGGGGCCAGAGGGCTCATATCCTTTGGTGACAGGGCACTGACCCCAACTGGAAGCAGAGGGGAGGAATTTACAAGGGGTCTCCTAGAAAATGGGACCCCTAGGAAGTTTCCAGGACGATCAGTGGACAACCACATGCCCTGCCCTGGCCTAGGGTCACCTAGCTGAACTTCTAAAGGATATGATGCGGCCAGGTGGGGAGGGCAATTGGGATAGGGAACGCTGTAAGGAAGTGTAAGCTTCGGGAGCCAACAGCAGCCAGCTTGGCTAGGGTGAGAACAGACTAGTAATACCTCCCATGCAATCCAGCAGAGGTATGAATGCCCCTGGCTCTGGGGGGACCCCTGTCTGCAAAGTAGTAGGCTTCCCACAGGAAGTGGCTGGCTCCCCTCAGGCCTAAAGGGCAGTCACAATTCCTGACAGACCTTCTGTGCTTTCAGTGCTCAGTTAGGCCAGAATATTCTACAGCTCCAGGTCAAAATACTTGTGTGGCTGAAACCAGCCAGACTCCCAGGATCTCTGACTGGTGCAGTTGAAATGAAACATTTGGCGTTTATTTCACAAGTAGAAGTGAAATAATGCTCTAGAAATAAATTCACGCTAACGTGTAAATGGTTAACACCGGCCATTCCTTCCTTTGCAAATGTTTGTTGAGAACCAGTTGGCTAGCGGTCAGAGGCTTCAACCTGGGCAGTTGACTCTCCTTCTGGTCCCTCTGTTGTGAGAATGAAGTAAGGTAGCATGGGTCAGCGGCCTGGCACATGGCAGACCCTGGTTACGTCGTATTCCCCAAGTTTTTGCCATCGTGGGCCACACGGAAAACAATACAATTTACTGCACATTGGGACAAACTGGGAAAACTACATGGGGCTTAGCAAAAACAAAACAAAACAAAACCTCATGACATTATCTTTATATAGACATTTAATTATAATTAAAATAATTTAAAAGTATCAGGGGACACATTACATGTGGAATTCGTATAAAACATCAACATAGAGTCTTTTCAAAAGAATTCGTGCTTGCATTTATGTCCATACTTTTCTGCGGAAGTTTGTTTGCTTGAACTGGCTACCACCAATTCCTCCCCAAGACTTTTAGAACATTCCTCAGTTGAGTGAATGGAATTGTCCCCAAGGTCTGCAGGTGACTGACCTTCCCAGTAGGCACCCAAGTGTCCATCTCGGAAGGACTGCACACAAGGTCAGAGATATTTAGTTATTAGGGTCTAAGTGTCCAGAAGGAATCTCATAAGTGGAATTTTGTGCATGTGATGTATTCGAGATTTGGGATTCTCAGACGCTTATGTATAATTGCATTAACTGCTTTAGACCGGAGGCTTTAGGCAGAAATCTAAGTTTCTAAATAGCGTTGGAACATTCAAGAGAATGTAAAATTCACTGTATGTCAAATTCAATATTTGAAATTAAAAGGCTCAAAATGACTTTATGAGACCATTGAAGTATTTTATTTTATTTTTTATTTATTTTTTTTTAGTGTTTATTTTTATTTTTTGAGAGAGAGAGATAGAGTGTGAACGGGGGGAGGGGCAGAGAGAGAGGGAGACACAGAATCCGAAGCAGGCTCCAGGCTCTGAGCTGTCAGCACAGAGCCTGACGCGGGGCTCAAATCCACAAGCCATGAGATCATGGCCTGAGCTGAAGTCGGCCACTTAACCGACTGAGCCACCCAGGCGCCCCTGAAATATTTTAAAATGAGAGCATGTATATTAAACTTAGAAAGACAGTTTAAAATACTGGAAAGTATCGGGGCGCCTGGGTGGCGCAGTCGGTTGAGCGTCCGACTTCAGCCAGGTCACGATCTCGCGGTCCGTGAGTTCGAGCCCCGCGTCGGGCTCTGGGCTGATGGCTCAGAGCCTGGAGCCTGTTTCCGATTCTGTGTCTCCCTCTCTCTCTGCCCCTCCCCCCGTTCATGCTCTGTCTCTCTCTGTCCCAAAAATAAATAAACGTTGAAAAAAAAAATTTAAATAAAAAAAATACTGGAAAGTATTAACTAAGTTTCCTTAACTAAGTTTTCAATAGAAGCCAAATGCTAATAATCCAAAAGTAAAATTAAGAAAATAATTCCATGTACAGTATTATCAAAAAAAAATAAAACACTTAGGAATAAACTCAACTTAAAAAGTACAAGATTTGTACACTGAGGGGTGCCTTGGTGACTCAGTCTGTTAAATGTCCAACTTCAGCTCAGGTCGTGATCTCACGGTTTGTAGGTTTGAGCCCCACATCAGGTTCTGCATTGATGGTACAGAGCCGCTTGGGATTCTCTCTCTCTCTGCCCCTCCCCACTTGTCCTCTCTCTCGCTCGCTCTCTCTCTCTCTCAAAATCAATAATCTAAACAAATTTTGCACACTGAAAACTACAAAACATTAGTGAAAGAAAAATTTTAAAACCTAATAAATGAAAGACATCCCATGCTTAATGGGTCAGAAGATTTAATATTCTTTTTTTTTTTTTTTTTTTGAGAGAGGGAGAGAGAGAGAGCAGGGGAGGGTCAGAAAGAGATTGGGGGGGGGGGCAGAGAGAGAGAGAGAGAGAATTTTAATCCAGATCCATGCCCAGTGCTGAAGCCAACATGGGGCTCAATCCCACAACCCTGGGATCGTGACCTGAGCCAAAATCAAGAGTCAGATGCTCAAGCCACTGAGCCACCCAGGTGCCTCAGAAGATTTAATACTCTTAAGATGACAATATTCCCCCCAATTAACAGACAGATTCCATGCAATCCCTAATAAAAACCCAATGGCAGTTTCGGCAGAGATTAGCAATCTGACTCCCAGTTCATATAGAACCATAAAGGACCCAGAATAAACAAAACAATTTTGAAAAAGAAAAACGGAGCTGGAGGACTCGCATTTCCCAATATCAAAACTTACAACGAACAATAGTAAGCAATAAAGGAGGGTGCTGGCAAAGGTTAGACATACAGATGAAAGGAATAGAATTGAAAATGCAAAATTAAAACCTCACATTTATGGCCAGCTGATTTACGATAAGAGTGCCAAGACAATTCAGGGGGGCAAAATCATCTTTTCAACAAGATGCTGGGACAACTAAATACCCACATGCAGAAGAATGAAGGTGGAGCCCTACTTCGTACCAGATACAGAAATTGACTCCAAAGGGATCAAACGCCTAAATATGAGAGCGAAAACTACCAAAGTCTTATGAGAATACATAGGAGTTAATGTTCATGACCTTGGACTAGGCAGTGGTTTCTTCAATGGGGCACCAAGAGCATAAGCAAAAAAATAATAATATTAAAAATAAATTAGACTCGGGGCGCCTGGGTGGCTCGGTCGGTTAAGCATCCGACTTCGGCTCAGGTCATGATCTCATCGTTCGTGAGTTCAAGCCCCGCGTCGGGCTCTGTGCTGACAACTCAGAGCCTGGAGCCTGCTTCAGATTCTGTGTCTCCCTCTCTCTCTGCCCCTCCCCTGTTCATGCTCTGTCTCTCTCTGTCTCAAAAATACATAAACGTTAAAAAATAATAATAAAAATAAATAAATAAATAAATAAATTAGACTCGATGAAAATTTTAAAGTTCATGCTTCAGAGGACACAATTAAAAGGGGCACCTGGGTGGCTCAGTCGGTTAAGCTGCTGACTCTTTTTTTTTTTTTTTTTTTTTTAATTTTCTTTATTTTTGAGAGAGCTCAAGCAGGGGAGGGGCAGAGAGAAAGAGGGACAGAAGATCCAAAGCAGGCTCCGTGCTGACAGCAGTGAGCCTGATTGAGGAAAACTGGGCAAAGGGCACACACGATCTCTCTGTAGCATTTCTTACAACCGCGTGGGAATCTACGATGATCTGAAATTTAAAAATGTTTGGTTTCCTTTTGAAGGGCTTTGCATCAGGAGACGGGAGACCTGAGATCTGGCCATGCCGTTCCTTTAAGTCATTGTGTGACCCTGGGCAGGACACCTCTTCACTTGCATTTCCCTTTGGTTCCTTATGTGGAAGATACAGGTTTATGTGTCCCAAAGGCGTCCTTCATAGCCGTGGAGATGCTGTGCCCTGAGGCCACAGATGATAGGCTGCACAGAACAGACAGGCCCCCCCGGGGTGTGCCCAGTCCCCGCAAGGGTGAGGGGTGGTCTCGGGACCAGGCAAGGCACAGGATGTTAGGTGCTGGGGGAGTCCTGGCCTGGGAGTCGCTTGCTACTGTAGGGCTCAGGGACAAGCTAGCCTAGGGCCAAGCCGTTGGCATGCCTGCTCCCTGTGGGAGGCAGAGAACCCGGCCCATGGCAGAGCCAGCCGGGAGCCACAGAGCGGAGAGTGACAAGAGGGCTGCTGTGGCCATGTAGCTGCGCATGCCGGCGTTGGCAACGTGCTTGACTGAATTGGCCAGAGTCCAGCAGGAAAACAGAGGCCACGTTAGGTATTTCACAGAGAGAGGACTGAATTCAGCGACTTGTGACCAATGGTGGGGAGGAGAGGTAACCCAGAGATTAGTAGCCGCAGGAGGTGGGCACAGCCCTGGGGGCCAGAGGGGGGGGGTGACCCCGCAGCCCAGGAGGGCATCGCTGCTGACCCTGCTGCAGGGGAAGTACCAGAAGCCCCTGGTGCCCACAGCTGCCTGTGGAAGCCAGAATGACTTCCCTGACAGAGGGGGAGAACAATGGCTTCCCCGCCATGGCCACCACCACCAAATCCTGAGAGACAACGCAGAGCAGAACAGAGAAAGGCAGGAGAGCTGCTGTTTGAGAAGTTGTAGTCTCCAAATATACAGCATCTCGTTTACACACGTGGGTGTGTAAAGACACCCCCCACACACACATACCTGCTGTTTACTTCACTCTGGATGTATCTGCTCTCTAGAATATTCATTTTCTTGGGGTGCCCGAGGCACTCCGTCGGTTGAGTGTCAGACTCTTGATTTCAGCTAAGGTGATGATCCCAGGGTTGTGAGCTCGAGCCCCGAGTCAGGCTCTGTGCAGAGCCTCCTTGAGATTCTCTCTTTCTGTCTCTCTCTGCCCCTGCCCGACTCACGCACGTGTGTTTGCTCTCTCTCTCTATCTCTCAAAAATAAATAAACACTAAAAAAATTATTCAGAATAGTCATATTCTTACCTTACTTGACTCCCAGGAGTCACTGGTTTTCTCAAAAAAAAAAAAGTTATCATTTAGAAACAATAAATTGTAGGCATTGTAAGAATATTTTAGAAAATTCCGAGACAAAAAGTGAAATTAAACATCACCTGGAATGCTCCTACCCAGGGGCAGCCAATGTTAATATTTTGGTGCTGGCTTGCCCTTCCTGACTGTATTGTAAATGTGACAGAGAGACAATGGGGTCTTGGCAGCTCCATGGAGAGCAGTAGGGGTCAAGAATCTGCACGACAGGAAGTCTAGCCAGTCTTCCTGTCTCATCAAAGGGGAGTTCCGCTGCTATTATTAGTCTGTTGCCCACTTTGATGGCAGAGGGGAAAGGAGGAGGGTGCTCTCATACCAAACAAAGGGGGCATCAAGAGACTTGCCACAGAACTTGGTTGCCACAGAACTTCTCCTGGAGTGGGGGGGAGGGGGTGGGCACCAGGCAGGCAACACCAGATCTGTGCCTGGAAAATCAAAGAGAAGAGCTGTGGGCAGAGCTGCCTCTCCAGCAGAGGCAGGAGAGAACAGTGCAGGGAACACCTGGCTTTGGTGGGCACCAGAGGCAGCGGCAGGAATGAGATCTCCAAGGGGCCGGGGAGGACCAGAGAGGCACAATGACCTCCCCCAGGGGAATCCAGGGTGGATGGACGGCCAGCAGCCCAGAGCTGAGCTTTGCTAACAACCAGCAGAAGAGGAAACTCCACTGGGGAACCACAGGTGGAGTTTCCCAGCACAGATGCACAACATGAGAGAACGGCTGCCCCGGGGTGTACCCTGATGGAGAGGACTCTGGTGGCCTGAGATTCTGTCTTTGTCCTCTGCTTCCCATGCACACTAGTCTTGGACGGACGAAAGGGGGTGGGGATTGGTGGGGGGAGGTGCAGATAGAACAGCTGTCTGGTAGAACAGCTAAAGTGAGGAAGAGAGAACATTCGTCCCCCAACCCAGCGGACCCTGCAGGCTTCCACCTCCAGGTCCTGCCTGGGCTGGGGAGGCAGACGTTTTGAACTGGATAAAGGATTGCAGCTTTGCTTCCGGACCGGACTGGATTTTTTTAATACCTGAAAACTAAACCATCCCTTGCTCTCTCAGAGCCACATGCTGCCTATGGAGCAGTTGAAATGAGGCTGGTTGGAATAGAGGTGGGTGTGCAATAAGGGAAAAGGACACACTGCATTTCAAAGACTTAGAATGGGGGGAAAGAGCGTAAGATAGCTCAATAATTTGTATATTAATTACAGGTTTAAATGTTAAGTTAGGTATATATTGGGTTGAATAGAATGCATACATTATTAAAATAAACTCTACTTGTTCATTTTACTTTTCCTACTGTGGCTACGGGAATGTTTAAGCTCCTGTTCTCTTTCTCTGGGGAGGTGCTCCTGAGAAGAGAGAAGCCAAGAATTCACCCAGGAGTGGGGAGGAAAGGCTGGGTGGGCATTCAGAGGGACAAACAGGGGAAGGAAGCAAGTTATCCCTTCTTTTCCTACCAAGCCCAGCTCTTCCTACAGACCGATGTTCACTGAGCAAAGAGCAAAGCAATTGACAAGCAGCCACGTTTTAATTTCCCTCTGTCCCTTTCATTCACTCTTTGGGACTAGTTCTTACCCGGTTGAAAACCCCCAGCAGGTTGTCCCGGTCGTTCTTAGGTGATAAAGCTTGGCTCCAACCCCTCCCCCACCCCAGACTCCCCACCCCAGCCTGCTGCAGCCTTGGGAGGGGTGGTCTGGCAGGCTTCTCCCCTTTTCTTCATGCCCCTGCTTACCAGTGCACTTTCTGACCCAGGAAGGAGGACAGAATGGCCGTGGGAAGGACTTTAGGGGACAGGCCCTGTGGTGTGATCTGGCACCGGCAGAAGTGGGAAGCCACCTTTTTCTCAGACGGGTGTTTTCGCAACTTCTATGGAGATGCCCCACCCCCACTCCCTGCCCTTCAGGCGCACCTTTGGCCTGCAGACCCTGACCGAGGGGGATGTGGCTCTGTCCACACCGGCTGCTTTCTAAGGAAACCTGGGCCACCAGTCTCAACCCCAGCCCCTCCAACGCGGTCCTCTTCCGCAGGAGCTAAAAACCACTTCAGCCCCATCCCTTGCTGCCTAGCCCGTCTGGTTCACGGCAAACCTTTCTGGCATCCCTTGCCGTGACCCACTTGGGCCCCCACGTGAAAGCAGGCGGTCAGTCTGTCATTCCCTCTCTGGATTTTCCAGTCTGAGACCCGTCTGCATGTCCCTCACACTGTGGGGTCGCAGGTTAAACTCTTCGGGGAGGGGGCACCTGGTGGCTCAGTCCATTAAGCATCAACTCTTGGTTTCGTCTCTTGATCTTAAGGTTCATGGGATCCAGCCCACAAAGGGCTCTTGCTGACAGCATGAGTCTGCTTGGGATTCTCTCTCTCCCTCTCTCTCTCTGCCCCTCCTCCGCTCGCACTCTCTCGCGCAAAATAAATAAATAAAATAAACTTAATAAATAAATAGGGGCACCTGGTTGGCTCAGTGGGTTAAGTGTCCAACTCTTGGGCTCAGCTCAGGTCGTGATCTCACAGTTTCGTCAGTTCAAGCCCCACAGTGGGCTCTGTGCTGACAGCATGGAGCCTGCTTGGGATTCTCTCTCTCCCTCTTTCTCTGCCCCTCCCCCACTTGCACTGTCTCTGTCTCTCTCAAAATAAATAAGTAAACTTTAAAACTTAAATAAATAGGGGTGCCTGGGTGGCTCAGTTGGTTAAACGTCCGACTTCGGCTCAGGTCATGATCTCGCGGTCCGTGAGTTCGAGCCCCGCGACGGGCTCTGTGCTGACAGCTCAGAGCCTAGAGCCTGTTTCAGATTCTGTGTCTCCCTCTCTCTCTCTGACCTTCCCCCATTCATGCTCTGTCTCTCTCTCTGTCTCAAAAATAAATAAACGTTAAAAAAAAATGTTTTTTAAATAATAATAAAAAAATAAAAGATAAAAAAACTTAAATAAATAAATAAATACAGTCTTTAAAACATATATATTTGAAAGAACTTAAAACACACAGCATTTCTAAATTTAATTTTTTAGGCTTATGAAAGTTATTTAAATATTCAGGAAGATTTTATAGAAACCAAATAACTAAAATATGTAAAAAGAAAATACTATATTTATAGGTACTGCAGGGGGCTGGTCAGAGACAGCCAGACTGACCCTAAAGCCATGTTTAAAACAAGGAAAGTCTAGTCAAGATAAGAACTGATTTCTCACCAGGAGTCACGATTTTTATAAATGACTCTTAATTTGCATTATGAAGGCTTTCATTTCAAAATATCCTATTTAATAAACCTACTCTTCAGCTATTTGTAAGGCTTGATTTCTCACCGGGAGTCACAATTTTTATATATGGCTCTTAATTTGCATTATGAAGGCTTTCATTTCAAAATGTCCTATTTAATAAACCTACTCTTCAGCTATTTGTAAGGCTTGATGGCCTAGAGCGCGAGCAGCAGAGGATTTGCCACGAAGCTGCGAAGCCTCCGCTTCTAGGCCCTTCCATGCCCTGGGAGAGAGCTCTGGCAATACGCATAGCTAAGTGTTGTGTACATTTTGCAAACTGCGAGTATACAAATAACTATTTTAAATTTGATTAATGAGACCCAGGGACAACTTTGCTGCTTTGCAGCAGAATACATAGCTCTGCGGTTAAGGCAGGGACCCTGGAGCCCAAGGAACCAGGAGCAAATCCTCGTTCTGCTGTTTTCTAGCTGTCCTGTCATCTTCCTGTGCCTCTGATTCTTATCCTTACGACGGGCGGGCGATAAGCATCCCAGCAACACTTCCCCGACAGAGCAGATGTGGGCTTTAACACAGTGGTTCCTGCACAGACCGCAAGACAGCGCTTAAACATTGCTGCTGGTTCACAGCCAAAGACAAAGGGTGGAGGTCCTCTCCCTGCGTGTTAATCAGCTCGGGCCACTCACCAAATAGCATAGACTGGGTGGCTCAGCCAGCACACATTTATTTCTCAACAGTTCTGGGGACTGGAAGGTCCAAGACCAAGGTGCTGGCAGTTCCAGTCCTTGGAGGGGGCTCTCACCCCTGCCGTAGCCAGCTGCCTTCTCTGTCCGTCTCCACATGGCAGAGAGAAAGCAAACTCTGATTTGTAAAGATACTAAGCCCATGGTGGGCCCCCACCCTCACGAGCTCAGCTAAACCTCATTACTCCCAAAGTCCCCACTCCAAATGCCATCGCAGTGGGGGTCAGGACTTCACCATACGGACTTGAGGAGAATGCAGTCAGTAGCACCTTGGCAGCAAAAGGCTTCATGGAGGGTGGGCATGGAGGGAGGGTACGTGGTAACGGGCAAGATCTTTGCTGAGCAGAGGCACGAAGCAGAGACAGCGGGAGCCGGCCCGGAAGATACCAAAGATACTCTTTGACTGCTGCATCTGGCTCCCACGGTGGGCTAAATAACGTCTCAAATGAGCGTCTCCAGTCTGTGCGCCGAGGCTCCTGCAGGCCGGAAGCTTCACGGAGGAGCTTGCAAGAGAAGCAGGATTTGGGGAGTGGAGAGGAAGCTGTCCTGGGCCGGGAGAATGCAGCTTGGGTTGGTTATACGGAGCAGGGAGAGATGGGGAGGCCCTCCGGAGCAGGGAGAGATGGGGAGGCCCTCCGGAGCAGGGAGAGATGGGGAGGCCCTCCGGAGCAGGGAGAGATGGGGAGGCCCTCCGGATCGTAGCTAGTGCCTGAGGCTCTCCTTTACCAGCCATTCGTAAGGTATGGGCACGAGATGGGAAGACTTGTCCAATCCCTCAGCAACCCTGAGGGGAGGTACCACTGGGGTACCCACTTCACAGGTTGGGGGACTGAGGTTTAGCGGAGAGGAATAACTTGCCACAGCTTCCGGGCCACGGAAGTGGGCTCGAGCTCCTGCTCTGTGACCTGCCGCCCAGCAGGTCTCACGGCGTCCACTGAGGACCAATTCCTAGGGCCCCCTTTGTCCCTGCCCCCCAACCACCACAGACCCTGTCCATTCTGGGAGGCTGGGAGCTAGAAAAGGCCCTCACGTGAGCGCTTGATCTGGTGCTGCTAGAGTCTGCAGAGCTGGAGGGGTGGAGACCCAGCCCTCCCCCGAGTTGGTCAGTCCTGCTGTGGGTTCCCTGAGCTCCAGGCCTACCCGTCCAGCACCAACAGAGTATTAAAGGTACCCAGTGACCAGCGGTCCAGGCCGGCGTGGGCTGGTGATGGCCAGTTCTGCTCCAGCTGTAGAGCGATGGAAACTCAGATTACATTCCAGGGTCTGTCGCCAGGCTATAAACCCTGGAAGCTGTGGGCAGCCCCACCCCCGTGTGCACATAGTCGCTCCAGCTCTCAGCATATCGGGGACCGGGAGGCCAGAGGCCTTCCGTTGGGGCCTTGCAGCGGGGGAAACAAGATGATGCAAATCTGCGATTGCCCGAAGGCCTTGGGCCTGACTCCCTGATGCCATCATCAGCTCTGCCTCCTCTTTTTCTTCTGATAGACGGGAATTCAAAAGAGGCGGTCCACCGGGAGGTAGGTCATGCAGCGGTCAAGGGTTGCTCTGCGTCAGGCACCAGACACACCCACCCCCACTTTACAGAGGGGGAGACTGAGGCTCAGGAGCCAGGTAAGGCCGAGCCTGCCCTTGCCCCACGCTGGCCACTGCGGACACTGCCCAAAGCTTTGGATACCCGGGATGGTGGCCAGGGGGTGAGGGCAGGTGGGTGACAGGTTCTGCTTTCTGGGTCACACATAGATTTAAACCAAGCTTCACCACTTCTTCCCTTGTGTCCGGGCTCAGGAAGACGCCGGCATCTCTGACCATCCCTTTCTTTGTTTATAGGATGGTTGTGAAGATGCACCATCACGGGTAAAAAAAGCCCTTGGTGCTTAATACGTGCTCAATAAAGAGTCACTTCCACCTTTTAATTCTCAGCAGGAGAGGCAGGAGACGGCTGGAGACACCACCTTCTTGCACCAACAACCTTGCCTGCAAGTCATGGGCTGCAAGGGAGCACCCCCAAACACCAACCAGCCCACGGGTGAGTTTTCTCTGGCCCTAGGACAGGCTGCCGGCCTCACCCCTCACAAAAGCTCCCCTACTTCCTGGGGGCTGTGGCCCAGGGGTCAAGTCATTGGTGCTTCTTGGGTCTTCAGGTCATTAGTGACAACAACAGAAAGGACACTACCTCTTCTACAGTTTCCTCTTGTCTGGTTAAGTGTGGTTCACCGGATCGGAGCTCCCCCTACTGCCAGGATGGCCCATGACCTACCTTAGTCCTGCTGACCTCCAAGTCCTGACCGACAGGGCACATCCTTCCTAGAGGACCACACCCGGGCTCTCCAGGGCTGGGTAGCCCCTCACTGGACTTCTTCCCTCCAGTACCCTCCAGTGAGACATTGGGGTTTGTTGGATTTTTTTTTTTTTATATAAGTGGTGCAACAGATAACACACAAAGACAGAGGGAACCCATAACTGCTTGCAGTTCCTTGGTGTCGTAGAGTCAGGGCCCCTGACATGCACGCAATCATGCAGTATGACCACTGAATCGCGCTCCTTCTGAGTGCAAGGAACAGAATCCCCAACCCCAAATGGCTCAGACTGTAAGGAATTTAGTGCCATTCCTCATATAATGAAAAGACCGGAGCCATGGCAACTCAGGGTTGATTAATTCTGTAGCTCAATCATAGCTGGGTCCTAGGTCAGCCTCTCTGTTGTTTCCATGGCTTTTCCCTCATCATCTCAGGGAGGCTGCCACAGCTCCAAGCAACATATCTTCAATAATAAGGTCCAAAGACATAAAAAGGTCACATCGCAGGAGCATCCTTCTGCAGCTTAGTGCCTAAAACTAAGGCCTAAGATCATGTGCCACCTTGGCATCTGGTCAAACTGGGAAGGGACTTCAGTGGCCTATCTGCTCGATCCCCACTCTAATCCCGTAGATAAGGCCTCTGAGTCAAACAACCCTCCCAAGCAGGGGGCCAGACCCAGCTCCTGCTCACTCCCGAGCATCAAGTGTCAACTCCAACAAGATGAGTGGAGGGACTCAAACACCCAGCCTCTTCACAGGAGACCTCTCCCACTAGGGCGTAAGCTCCACGAAGAACGGACCTTGTCCTGTCCAGCGCAAACTTCCCAGGGCCCGCAACAGTGCCTGGGAAAGAAGAGGGGCTCGATAGCTATTGGTGGAATACATGTACAAATGAACGGAACAAATGAATTTTATAACTGACCAGGGTTGTGGTACGTGTCCAGACCTCCACTCATAACTGGGAACAGCTTTACCATGACTGAGCATAGACCATTCCCATCTGGTCTGTTTCAGTGAGCACGTCCCAGGGGTGCTGAGATATTCCTCCCTCAGCCCTGGAAGAGGCCCCAGACACCCCACCAGGTGTAATATAGTTTGTTTGTTTTTTTATTTTTTTTAACGTTTATTCATTTTTGAGACAGAGAGAGAGAGAGAGAGAGAGAGAGAGAAAGAGACAGAGCATGAACGGGGGAGGGTCAGAGAGAGAGGGAGACACAGAATCTGAAACAGGCTCCAGGCTCTGAGCAGTCAGCACAGAGCCCGACGCGGGGCTCGAACTCACGGACCGAGAGATCATGACCTGAGCCGAAGTCGAATGCCCAACCGACTGAGCCACGCAGGCGCCCCTATAGTTTGGTTTTTTAATGCTGTCTTGACCTGGGCTAGAGGTTGGTCAGATGCCCTACCTGAGCAGCCAAGTCCCCACCACTTCCTTTATGGGGCTGTCGCACCCTGGAGCCTACATACCAGCCCGAATCAGACGGCCAGACGCAGCCCTCCAGCTGTCCTGCGGCCTGTCCTTGTCAGAGCCTGAGACACTATTCAAATTAGCCAATCCACAGGGCGCCTGAGAGACCCGCTTGCCACACGCCCGCCCGTGCACCCTCCAGCTCTGCTGTCTTTTTTCACCTCGTCCCTGGCGCGAGCCTCTGTGTGGCCCTGCTTGGCAGCTTGCTCTGGTTTGAAGCTGTAAGTAACAAAGAGTCCGCCTTTCATCTGTGTGAGTGTCTTTGTGTTGTGTCCACCATCAAAGGAACCTTTACATCTTAGAAAACAATTGGTGCTCTGAGCAGGATGGCGTGGCTGTGACCGCTGGCCCTTGGGTGGTTTTGTCGGGAGACTGCTCTTGGTTTCTTATTTGGTTCCAGACCTCGGTGAAGGGGTGCTTGGGACAGAACTCAGGCCTGTGCGTGAGCCCTGTGGCCTGCTGCTCTCTACTTACCCGAATTTCCTCAGCATGGGAATGTTGCTAATGGACCAAACTCTGGGAACTGCGTACGAGCTCAGGCAGGGCCCGCTTTAGGGCAATTGGCCACCTGAGCCACGTTTTTCCACCTTGGGGGTTCCAGTGTGTTTCCAGAACAGCCAGGGTTTAGTGGAGGCCCTTTTCCAGGAACTTATCACTTCTTCCATGTCCTTTATTATTATTATTATTATTATTAATATTTGGGGTAGAACCCTGGTTTGTCTGTGTGTTTCGGGTGACCCTGTGGAGGAAGGTGTTGGTTGGACTTCCCACAAAATGAAAGAAAAACAAGAACCAATGCCGGGTCTCACTATCAGTTTGTTTCAGGGTGGGGGTGGGGGTGGGGGGTGCAGTCTACCTGTCTTCTCTGCTGCTCCATACCTCGTCGTCATCTGCACACTTCCTGCCTCCCAGACCCTCAGGGGTGTCATGGGTCACACTCTCTCCCCACCCCCAACTCCTGCAGAAGTTACTGAATTGCTTAAATAACGCGAGCCCTCTAGCCAGTGTGCTTGGGCCCAAGCGCCTCCCGCCATTGACATGAAGAGGGACTGATTCCTGGGACATGGCGGCTAACCGCACTGCCCCAAGGAGAGGCTGCTACCAGTTCTCCTGAGTACAAACCCTGACCTCTGGGAGGGGACACCTCTTCCCCTCCTTTCCCTGTAACCTCCTAGAAGGTCCAAATGATCAGTTATCAGAGACAAAAACCAAAAACCACACTTTAGGCTGCTAGAAATTTCCCTCCCACCCTGCCAAAGAAAAGAGAGAGAGAGAGAAAGAGACAGAGAAAGAAACCTGGGTCCATTTAATATTTATATAATTAAATTATACACTTAAGGGCGCCTGGGTGGCTCAGTCAGTTAAGCATCCGACTTTGGCTCAGGTCATGATCTCACAGTTCGTGGGTTCAAGCCCCGTGTCGGGCTCTGTGCTGACAGCTCAGAGCCTGGAACCTGCTTCGGATTCTGTGCCTCCCTCCCTCTCTGCCCCTCCCACTCTCATGCTCTGTCTCTCTCTCTCTCAAAAATAAACATTAAACAAATAATAAATTATACACTTAGACATATACATATGTATAATTAAATTGAAACAATGATCCATAATCTGACTCAATTGAAAATCCAAAATTTGTGGGGCGCCTGGGTGGCGCAGTCGGTTAAGCGTCCGACTTCAGCCAGGTCACGATCTCGCGGTCCGTGAGTTCGAGCCCCGCGTCGGGCTCTGGGCTGATGGCTCAGAGCCTGGAGCCTGTTTCCAATTCTGTGTCTCCCTCTCTCTCTGCCCCTCCCCCATTCATGCTTTGTCTCTCTGTGTCCCAAAAATAAATAAAAATGTTGAAAAAAAAATTTAAAAAAAAAAAAAAAAAAAAAAAAGAAAATCCAAAATTTGCTTTAAAAAATTATGTAACTTCAGGGGCGCCTGGGTGGCTCAGTCGGTTAAGCATCCAATTTCAGTTCAGGTCATGATCTTGTGGTTAGTGAGTTTGAGCCCCGCATCAGGCTCTGTGCTGACAGCTCAGAGCCTGGAGCCTGCTTCAGATTTTGCGTCTTCCTCTCTCTCTGCCCCTCCCCTGCTCACGCCCTGTCTCTCTCTCTCTTAAAAAAAAAAAAAAAAAAAAAAGAATAAACTTTAAAAAAATTATGTAACTTCTCTTGGGAACTGTGAGTAGCAAACTGTCTTTTCAACGGCACTCTGAAAACGGATCTTTTGGCCTCGCTGTACCTGAATAATAATAAAATCTATGTTTTTTTTTTAATTTTTTTAATGTTTATTTATTTTTGAAAGAGACAGAGACAGAGCGTGAGTGGGGGAGGAGAAGAGCCAGAAGGAGACACAGAATCTGAAACAGGCTCCGGGCTCTGAGCTGTAAGCACAGAGCCCAACGCGGGGCTTGAACTCCCGGACCGCGAGATCGTGACCCGAGCCAAAGTCGGGCGCCCAACCGACTGAGCCACACAAGTGTCCTTAAAATCTACGTTTTAAAACGCTGCGAGGGGACACAGCCCCACACCCGTGGGGCACGGCAACAGCTCTGCCATCCAGCAGTCTTCACAAGCAAGATCTTTCCAGCATCCACCTTCGGCCAGTTGTGACATCGCACCGATAACATCCTCCTCCCCGGAGATTTGCTAGCACTCACTAAGGACACCAAGTCCGACTTCTTGCAGTCCTTTCTGAGCTCTGCAGGGAACATGCTCCTCATTGATTGGTTCTACCGAATCTCACTGGCGATGCTGCTACTGAAACATCAGCTCCCCTTAAAGGGGACTTTCACCAACAAAAGGCTCTAAAAAGCCGTTCGAATGAAAATCAACAGGCACCACCCTCAGAAATTCCCTCATTAGAGAAGTTTAGCCACCTCCCCTTGTATCTCCTGGGCTCTCTGGACGGCCCCTGCTGTCCAGAAGCTGCCCGTGGGCTTTTGATCCAAAAAAACTGCCCTCTCAGCTCCATGCTCTGTCCCATTAGTTGCTGTGAGTAGGCCTTCTCTAGTTTGGAGGTGCAAGTGACCAAAGATTCCGCTTGTCATCTAACCGACTGTGAGTGTATTGGTTTCACCATCAAAATAATCTTTAAATTTGCTAAGAGACCAGTGCACCAAATGCTTTCTGACCCAGGAGAGGCTGGGAAGCACGGGGCCTGGGAAGATGCCGGGCAGCTTATGGGGACCCAGGACCCCCCCTACACTCAGCATCTCGAGTAAAGAAGAAAGCAAGTTGGGGCTGAGAGTGAGTAGGCTGCTTCCAAGGTCAGCCACAAAGGACACACGTTGCTGCCCATCCATATCTATCCCCTGCAAGTCCTGTGTCAGAACCACCATATGCTCGCCATGACAGCCAGGAAGGACCGACCATTCATTCACTCAGTCACTCATTCATTCACGGACTCAGTCATTCCCTTGTTTCCCAAACATGTATGCTCTAGGCCTTAAGGAAAGAAAGACGACTAAGATTGTTCTTTCCTTGAGAAGTTCCCAGGCCCTTCCCATGGGATAACAAATACTTACTGTAGGAGAGAGGCTGGGTAACTAAAGCACCACGAGAGCTCTGGGAAGGAGCTGCCCTCGAGGGTGCAGGAAGGAGAGGTAGTGGGGGCCACGCAGGGGGTACCTGGAGTCGAGATGCATTAAGTGGAAGAGAGGGAGAAAGGCAAATGCACAGAGACAGAGAAGGGCGAGGAAAGTTCTAGTCACCGTGCAAAGGCCTGTGGGCACCACATCAGACATCTAGGGCAAAATGAGAGCCGACTGGAGGAATTCTCCTTGAAGGAGAAGACATTTGCACTGTGCGTTGATAGAAAAAAAGAGGGTGTTGACCGGAGAATTAAGAAAGTAGCACAGCATCACGTAGGCAGCACAGATCACAAACCAGAGCTTGGGCAGTTCAGGACGTGGTGCTTGCTGCCCCTGCCCACAGACCTGTGGGTCTCCATCCCAGGACACAGCCACGGCGCTGGCTCCGAGCCCTCAGCATCAGGTGCCCACCACAGATTAATTCTTGTCCATAGAAACAATGAGGACCAGCAACGCTTGATGAGTTAGACTGGCTTCCTATTTCTCAAAGGATCTCACTATATCACCTTATGGGATTCATTTACTCGCTCAACAACTATTTTTGAGAACTTTCTCCATGCCAGCGTTATTCTGGGCTCAGAGAACAAGGCAGGCATTCCAGAGGGCAAGTATTCATTAAACAAGGGCTTATTGGACAATTTTCTGTTAAAGAAAGTTCCATGAGACATGATCAGGGAGACATAATAAGTGATGTGGGGAGGAAGGGGCACCTGGGATCGGGGGAACCGTAGGGAAGGTCTAAGAGGAGATCATGGGACTGAGTCCTCCAGGTGGAGGGAAGGCAAAGGCCCTGACTTGTGGGCTTTTGAGCCAAGGGTTGCAAGGTTTTTGGTGACCAGCCACCTGATTATCCCTGCTTTCCCATGCAAGTATTTGGTGACAGAAAGACCATAACAAAGTGCAAATATGCCCTGACATAGGAGCAAAGCAATCAACAAAAGAAAGCAGTAAAATTGCTCTAAGCCTATAGCCATCAACACAAATGGAGTAGTAGTTAAAATGCATGAGAAACTCAGGACAACACTTGCCACGTGGTGACCTTTTTCAGAATTGTAAAAATAGTAACCACCAGCACGGTATTCAAATTGGAAAAAAAAAGAAGTAATACTATCTCCGTAAACCACATGATCTTATGTGTAGGAAACCCTGAAGATTCTACCAAAAACAACTATTAGAACTCAAAAAATGAATCCAGAAAAGTAGCAGGATCCAAAGTCAACACACAAAAATCGGTTGCATTTCTGTACATGAACAGCGAACAATCCGCAAAGGAAATTACAAAAGCAATTCCGTTGACAAAAGCATCAAGGAGAATAAAATACTTAGGCATTAACGTAACCCAGTAGGTAAAAGTCTTGCACAATGAAAACTATAAACATGGCTGAAAGAAGTGAAAAAAGGCATAACTAAATGGAAACAAGTCCTGTGTTCATAAATTAGAAGACTTGATATTGTTAGAATGTCAGTACTACCCAAAGTGACCTATAGACTCCATGCAATTCCTATCAAAATCCTAATGATGTTTTTTAGATATAGAAACACCTACCCGAAAATTCATATAAAATCTCAAGGACCCCTAAATAGCCAACGCTATCTTGAAAAAAAACAAAACAAAACTGGAGGACTCACTCCCTGATTTCAAACCTTACTACAAAGCTACAGTGATCAAAGTAGTGTGATATTGGCAAAAATGCAGACACATAGACCAATGGGATAGAATCGAGAGCCCAGATTTAAACCCCTGCATTTGTGGTCCAATGACTTTTGACAAGAATGCCAAGACCATTCAATGGGGAAAGGACAGTCTTTTCAACAAACGGTGCTTGGGAAACTGGATGTCTCTGTATAAAAGAATGTAAGTGGACCCTTACATGACACCATATACAAAACTAATTCACACTTATCAAGGATCTAAATGTAAGACATAAAACTCTTGGAAGAAAAGATAGGACAAAGCTTCACAACCTTGGGGTCACCTGGGTGGCTCAGTCGGTTGAGCATCTGACTCTTGAATTCAGCTCAGGTCATGATCTCACGGTCGTGGATGGAGCCCTGAGTCGGGCTCTGTCCTGACCGTGGAGCCTGCTTAAGATTCTCTCTCTATCTCTCTATCTCTCTCTCTCTCTCTCTCTCCCTCTGCCCCTCTCCCCTGACGCGCACTCTCTCTCTCTCTCTCTCTCTCTCTCTCAAAATAATTTAAAATTTTTTTAAAAGAGCTCAAAGTTAAGCAGCAGTGACACTCACACATTGTCATCCTTTGGGTTTTTTTGTTCATCACCTGCTGACGGTGGGATTGGCTCTCGTGGCCTTCCCATTTTCTGAGTTAGAGGAATTCATGGTTGGTGGCTCCTGCAGGGACTAGAACAGAAATTTCTACTTGCTGTAAGAACAAGGAACAGAAATTGCCTCAGGCCTGGGAGGTGACTGCCAGGAAATGAGGCGGTGAGGCAGGTGTGTGAGGGGAGCCAGAATGTTCTCCAATGGCATCTGCAGCTAAGTAGGGGAGAAAACGTCTAAGAGTGAAGGTATGTGAAAGGCACACACAGGTCGGTGATGAACCCAGGGGGATTGTGTGAGCACAGATTAATACCAGCTTTCCCATCTTGAAGTTTATCTCATGACAGGCGCTGACAGCACTCAACACACATCATCTCACTTAATCCACACACAGCCCTGTGAGAGATGGATCACTATTGCCATTTTATAGACAAGGAAACCAAAGCACAGAAATCAAGTAACTTGTCTGAAGTTGAACAGTGAGGAAATAGCGGAAAGGAGATTTTTAACCCAAGTCTCAAGGGCACTAACCATAATCAGAGGGCTCTCCAAGGTCTCTCATTAAATATTGTATATTCAACATGGGACCAGAGGGAGGATGACGTTTGTGATAACATTAGGGGCACAGCCTTGACCCCAGCCATGGCCATCTTTGTGGGAGGCAATCTGCAGAAGAGAAAGGCAGAGACCAAAGTTCAGAAGGTCAGATGCCGGAATGTTCAGTTTCTTCTTGTGGGAAGGAAACCCCAAGGCAAGAGGGCTGTAACGACCAGATGACCTGGTCAGCCCAAGCAAGACCTTGGCAGGTCAAGCAAGCAGACCTTGACCTTGACCAAGACCTTGACCTTGGCAGCCCAAGCAAGCGTGGGGTGTTCATCGGCCAGGGGCCTCCAGGGCATGCCTCCCCATTCCTGACCTCAGATGTGCAACCATCCCTGTCCAGCCACACCTCTAGCCTGTCAGAGGTTGCGGCCATTTGAGGGTAGGGAGAAAACAATGACGTTTCTAGAAGTGGGGAGCTTTGAGATCCTGCCCCCAGCTATCTGGCTCTGCAGCATGCAGGAGTTCCCAATGTGGCCGAGACCTCCACACAGAGACCTCCACACAGAGACCTCCACACAGAGACCTCCACAGGTCAGCAGGCTAGAGCCAAGACGTGCTTTCCTTTAATGGGTTTTCCAATTACAAGTTCATTTGCTATGTCCACGATTTAAGAAAAAAGTGATGTCTCTCTCCTACCCCAGCCCCATCTCACCCTTACCCACCAATTCTGCCCCCAAAGGGAACCACCGTGAAAAGTATAACTTCTCTCCTTCCAGGTACTTATTTATCTCTGCATTTACAAATTTATACATTCTTAAAGGAGCAACATGAATTATGCTTTATGCATCACCTGCAATTTCCTCTTTTCACCTCCAAAAGAGACTCTCTTGGCCATCTTCCTATGTTAGCACATGGATGTCTACTCTCTCTTTTCTGGCACTGGCATGGCATCCTACCTACATTGGGAACACAGACCTTGTGTATCTGGGTGACTTGTCTTATGCTGAGTGGACATCTTGAGACTGGCTCATCCTTTCCCATAGAGCTGCCCCCTCTGAGCAACTGATGAGAGGTGAGAGGAGGTGGGGAGAGGATGCCGTGTCTCAGACAAACTGGTAATACCTAGATCCTGGTCTGTCTGATGTTTATGGGGTTTAGGGGAGATGATGGATCTGAGAGACGATGGGGTCTGGGAAAATGGTGAGGTCTGGAGGTGATGGGTTTGTGAGGAGCTGAGTCAGGGAGGTGATGCAGCGATGATGGGGTCTGAACCATCTCCCAGGATGTAATGGCGAGCACCACACAGTCCCCAAGCCAGTTGGGCTGGTCAGACAAGGGTCCAGCCCTCCTCCCCATAAGCCGTGGCTGCTGCCCATTGTTTCAGCCAGGCTGTTTCCTGCACACCTCCAGCATGCACCTCTCTGGAGCCTCCTCGTCTGTCATCAGGGTGAGGAAGCAGCAGATCCCCTCTCTGCCTTCCAAGGTCTTGGTTGCTCTGAGTCATAAAGACCCAGGGCAGCCAAGAGCTGGAAAAACAGGTCTGTTTGTCATGATAGGAATCAGTTTACCCAAAGGACACACTTTGTGTCAAGGATGGCAAGTCGAAGAAACCAATGGAACACCAGTGGAACCTAGAAGAAGTTGGGAACAAGCAAAACAGCTCAGTGGAGTCTGAGGTTCCCCCGCTTTCCAGAAGCCTGCCTGAATGCCAAATTTTCCCTCTCCCTTTCCTTCTCTCCCCTTCCCCCACCCTCTCTCCCTGTCCAACAAACACTCACTGCCCCTCGCGTGCACCAGGCACTTGGCTAAGCACCGGGCACCCAGAAGTGAATTCGCAAGTTCCTACTATTCTCCATAAGAACATTTATTCTTCTGGGGTGTCTGGGTGGCTCAGTCGGTTAAGCATCCAACTTCTGCTCATGTCATGATCTCGCAGTTCGTGGGTTTGAGTCCCGCGTCAGGCTCTGTGCTGACAGCTCAAAGCCTGGAACCTGCTTCGGATTCTGTCTCCCCCTCCCTCTGCCCCTCCCTCACTCATACTGTGTCTCTCTCTGTCTCTCAAAAATTAGATAAACGTTAAAAAAAATTTAATAAAAACAATTTTAAAAAAAAGAATATTCATTCTTCTTCTGCACCAAGTTTCATATTCTGCTTAGTTGACGTTTTATGATTTTATTGTATTTTGTGATCTCATGCTCTTCCAGATCTCCAGGGTCCCTAAGCCAATTCTGAGACCTCTGGGCTGGTCCCTAGACCCCTGTTTCTTTTGGCTCTGTTCTGAGGAGTGGGTACTGATCAAGCATTCCAAAGGCTGAAGGAACGAGAGCACATGCTGGACTCCCCTCTCTTTGTCCAGAAGAAAATTCACACTGGCCTTCACTAAGGCCTTGATGGCTTGCAGGTTCATTGGCTTCACCTCCACCACCGAGGCTCCCACACCTACCTCCCTTTCCAGCCTGGTTACCTGTGCCCAGACACTTGAGCCTCTCACTGGGAAGGTACCTTTGAAGCTGGATGAATAGACAAGTCGCTACATGGAAATAGAAACTCCAAGGGGTAAAAGTCCGCTTCTTCATGAGTTCTAGGAGATAAGATGTGGAAATGAGAATAGTTGCCTTGATTTAGAAGAATCAAGGGATATTAGTACAATGCTCTTTTCTGCGTTTTCTATGTGTAAGCATATTTTTTCCCAACGGAAAACAGAAATGCTAACGGGAGATAGCAAGTCAGGACCCATTGACACGGCCAGTGGGAGCTTAAAGGTTTCCTTCACTGTCTCAAAGGCTGGAGGGCAAGCAGCTTGTCTAGAAGGTGGGGTCCTGGTCATGCAGGAGGGGATCATTTCCCATGGGGAGGACTTTGGAGAAAGCCCCGCGGTGGAAGTGAGCTTGAGAGTAAAAAGCCTGGGGAACAAGGTTGTTCTGGGAGGCATCTGCCCAATTCTGATATTTACTCAAAAACTGCTTCCCCGTCTAAGAAACACGTTGTGTGGCAAAGGCTATCGGAGGGGTGTTGTAAGTGGAACCTCGAAGGAAGTGCTAAGCTGGGAGCAGGCCAGCCCTGGACCTGCCAAGACAACATTCCAAAGAGCCACTGGCCCAGCCCTGTTCTGTGCATCTGAAGTTCACTGATATTTCAGGTAACTTGGGCCAAATTCTGGGTGTAAATGCCCAGGCAGATTGTGAGCTCTCATGGAGAGGTGCAGGGTCCAGTCCCACTAAGGGGCAGAGACAATGAGCCCAGTCACTCTCTGGGCTGAGCGGGAGGAAATGATGAAGCTTGATGTATGCTTTCGACCCTCTGAATTTTGCCTCTTTTCTCCGATGCCCAGCCTGCCCTTGGCCTTACCAGCTCTGCCCCAAGCGCTGACCTGCTCCCCACAGAAATCAAAGGACTCAACGGGCCTCACAGGACTCATTCTTGATGCTCCCTTAGCCTGCCCTCTTCCCCCTCTTCTCCACAGGGGCTCTCTCCTCACTCCCTTGTTGGCTTCCGTCCCGCCTTCCTCTTCCAGAACTTGCTGCCTGTGCCGATTTCCCTCTGCCTTGGACTCCTGCGGCTGTTCGCATTCTACCTCCTGTGCCTACCTCAGTACCTTGGACTCGTCTTATGGATTTCCTTATTTTTACCTACAGCCCTGTCAGTGTCAGAGAGTGCCTGCGACCCCTCCAGGAAACAGCCAGGGGCCTGGCACCCACTGTTCCTCAGCAGAGAAGCTCTCTTCCCCTCCGCCTAGGCAACCACTGCTCACTCACTCCTTCACCAGCTCCCCTGACCCCCAGGCCAAGCCAGACGGCACTGGCACGTGCTCTTGGGGCTCCCTGCACTGTCCTTCCAGCCCCAAACTTCATTACACATTTATTATGCGGCGTTTGGCTGGTCTGTCCCCTGTGCTACAGAAGCTTCAAAAGGGCAGGGGTCATGGCTGCCCTGCTCCCATGCTATCCCTGTTGCCCAGTGCTTACTGAACTGGTATTAATGGGACGACCGAGGGTAGGGGCCTTTATCCACTCTACTGTTACATCTTCAGGACACCCAAGAGGTGCTCAGAAAGGGGAGGCTGTGTCCACCGCACCCTGGCTGTGGGGCAACTGGCCAGCATGCCACCTCTCGGGTTGGAGCCTGCAGGGACAGGAAAGGCGCCCAGTGTTGGCCCAGTCCGTTACATTACTTTGGGTGGAAGTCACATAGGGAGCAGGGACTCTACCTCCCCTCTTTTTTAAAAAAATTTTTTGATGTTTATTTTTGAAAGAGAGAGAGAGAGAGCACCGGAAGGGGAGGGCAGAGAGCGAGGGGGACACAGAATCCGAAGCAGGCTCCAGGCTCCGAGCTGTCAGCTCAGAGCTCGACGTGGGGCTCGAATCCCTGAACCATGAGATCATGACCTGAGCCAAAGTCAGACGCTCAACCGACTGAGCCACCCAGGCGCCCCTCTATCCCCCCTCTTTAGAGACAGTCCACCCTCCATGCCTGCGCCCTTGACAACTAGACAATGCCGGCCCCTGCTTTGTGCTCAGAATCTCAGAGCCTGGCGATGACTCTCTCAGGTGGTGGGGGACCACCACGTCTCCCTGGCGCTAGGAAACATGGACCTAGAAGAGGTTGGGAGCAAACAAAAGAGATCACAGGCCGTGGTTTGTTGTCACTGGAGGCAACGGAGCACAGGTGCCCATCCGCCCACCAAAGGACAGCTCTCTGATGGGCAACTGCCACCTCTAGTTTTGAAATGTGTCGATTTTATTCAGTAGGCGTGGAGGTAGTGGGGACAGTCTGCCTTCTAGAGTCAGGAGGTCCAGCTGCCTTCCGTGTGGTCTGGGCACATTTCCTGTCCACTCTGAGCTTTTATAGTGGGATGACACCTACTGGAAGGGCTCGGTGGGGTCAAATGGAGGTCAAGTGGGCAACGTGCACATGGCAGGGCTGGGCGCTTAGTAGGCCATCAGCAATGATAGCTCCCTCTGCTCTCCTGGGGCCAAGGCAGCTGTGACTGCCATTAATTCCTCCGCCCAGGAGCTGCCCTCACTGCTTCATGCCATGGGTGGAAATGTGGGGCGGTGGGGTGACTATGAAAATAAAATCCCTTGAGATAAGTGCTGGCCCAGGGGAGCTCTCTGAATTCCGACCTTCATCCAGCTTTTCTATCCGTAAACCCAGATCAGGACTTCCATTCTTGTATATCCAGTCAGGGAAGAAAAGTCCAGAGCCCTGTCAGACAGGCAGAGATCCCCCAGGGAATAGGTGCCCACTGCCACACTCAAGATGACCACTAAGACTAGATTTGGGTGCCTGAATGGAGCATGGCATTTGGTTGGCAATTGCCCATCTTAAGTATTGTCTTAATCAAATGTTTGCAGCATTGGAGACACAGCATCATTCAGGTTCAAGGCTGAGTTCTACCAGTCACCAGCTGTGTGGCCCTGGGCAGCTATTAACTTCTCTGAGCCTCCATACTTCATCAGTAAAACAGGAGTCATTCTAAGTCCTCAACAGCAAATCACATTGCTTATTGGCAATTCCTGTCCCATGAATCTTTCCCTAAAAATGTCCCTCACCTTCCTCCCGATTCCTTCCCCTGGCACACAAGCTGGAAGTAACCTCCTGTGCCCCCAGGATGGTGTCGCAATTGTCATTTTCTACTTTGCAGAAACCCACTCTAGGCCATGTTACTACTTTGACAGAAGCCCCAGTTCTACCCAGACTGACCCCCACATTCACACCCACTGTGCCACGACCACAGACATTGCAGTGAGTTATTAGTGACCGAGGTTGTTTTTTCATACCCTGCTGGGAACCAAAGTATGTCCTGGGCTTCTTACAAATATGAACCACCTAAACCATCAGCAAGTGGCTCAGAGCACCCCCCAGAAGCTCTGCTGCGAAATGAAGACAGACCTGTCTCTACTTACTGATACTCTTTATGTTCAGAGTCATTTCATTTCCTCCTTGGGCAGTCAGCACAGAGAAGGCTGGGTCCATCCTGGCATGGGATAAACATTTTTGGGGTGCTTACCATGGGCTGGGTTCTTGGCTAGGCACCAAAGATATGATACAACAGGGAAGGAAGCAGGCAGATGGGGGATGGCGGTGGCGGACGCCCTGCAGAAGGTAGAGTGTGGTCAGGAAAATAAACATCAAGCAAAGGACTACGGGTAAGATGAAGTGTTCAGAGAGGTCAGAGGTTCAGAGAGGTCAAAGCCTCTTCTTGACCTTGGCCGGGAGAGGTCCTGGCCCTGGGGGACCTGGTGGAGGCCACAATGGCACCCTGGGACTCAAGCCACCAAAGTCAGCAGCCCCAAGGCTCGCAGGGGCACAGTGGGATTTTCTCATTTCAATTGCCTGGTGTCTCTCCATGAATAGTCAGAATGAACAGCTCATGGGCATGGCTTTTTGCTTTGGAAAGTGTGTCCAAGAATTTACGTCTCCCCGTAGGGACTGGGAGAAAAAGCTGTATAGAGGGGAAAGACGGAAGGTCCCACTGGGAAGAGGGAGCCCTGTGCCCTGCTATCTGCTGTGGGTGACGCACCGGGAAGTCTGAGATTTTGGGCCTTAGGATTTGAAGAAGAACACTCAGTATCTAAATTAAAATAAATGGGCAACTACTGGAGTCTGATACCTGTTTTAAAATAAAGGCAATCAATCAATAAATAAATAAATCATAATCCAGAAACACACACACACACACACACACACACACACACACACAATCCAGGCAGTCAGAGGACATGGCGAGGAGGAGTCCTCCCACCCACAGAGCCCCGGGATACCTGCTCCGAGAGAAGGGGATAAATTTGCTCTAAAGGGCTCCTTTCTGTCCTTAAATTCAATGCGGACTTGCCCCAGCACCACCACCAGCAGCCCTCCCCCAGGGGTCACACCGCGGAGAGCAGCCCCCTACGCTCAGACGGGAGAAGGGGTGGGTGGGAGAGCTCGTCTCGACGCCCCTGCAGACCGCCAGCCTGCAGCCGAGGGTTACTCTTCCCACCTTGAGCCTGAACGTGAAGGTCGCGCGGATCAACGCGCCCAGAGGTAAGATGAAGGACACCAACTTAAGAACAGGTAAAGCAGAGGTGGCCCTAGGGGTGTCACAATGGGAAGTTTGCGGGGCCTAGTTATTGACGGTTGTTTTTCTCAAGGGATGGTGACCACGTGCAAAGCGTGCAAAGCGCCTCGCCAAAGTAGCTCTGTCCCCCTCCGGGTGGGAGGTGGCGCCGGAGAGGGTCGCAGGAGTCAGGCTCCCGCCTCCAACTCCGCAAGCCCGCGGCGCGCTCTCCAGGTGGGGCAGGGCGGCGCCCGCGGCGCGCACCGGGGACCTGGGCGGGGACGGGGCGGGCGGTGACCAGGGCTCCTCCCTTTTCGACCCCGGGCTCCCTACTCTTAACCCGCGCGCGGGGGCGCCCGGGCCACTGGGTTCCGCAGAGCGAGCTAGCGGTCAGTGCAAAGCCGGAGCCGCGCGCGTCCAGACCCGAGGCCGACGCCAGCACGCCGGCATGGCCCCCGCAGCGGCGTCGGGTGGCAGTACCCTGCCCAGCGGCTTCGCGGTCTTCACCACCTTCCCGGACCTGCTCTTCATCTTAGAGTTTGTGAGTCGCCGGCGCGCCCGCGCCTGTGCTAGGGAAGGGGCGGAATGGTGGTGGCTGCGCGGGTCCCCGGAGCACCTGGGTAGCGAGGCCACAGTGAGGAAAAAGTCTCTCTCCTCCCACCTTCCAGTCGTTTGACCCCCTCTAGCCAAGGGCAATGGGGTAAACAGTCCCCAGGACCTCGGTGGAAAAACCAAATTCCCAGGATGGGTCAGATGTTGGAAACAGGCCCCGGGTCCACTTGTAGCGCGCCCGTTACAGAGCTGCGCTCCCAAACCGCTTCACAGGTGCCGCGACGAGTATGCCCTTCCTGGAGGGCGACGTCCTTGTGGAAGCGTCCAGCTTTTCCCCGGGTTAGGATTTCTTTTAAAAAAAAAAAAATCAAAAGGAACCCGAGTACGTGTTACCAGCCGAGGTTTGCAGATTGGGTTGGTGTCGTAGGAGGGGCAGAATCTGGATTATTCTCTTCTGGCTTTTGAAAGTTTCTGGCGAGTGGCCGTACTTGCCACAACTTTGATCGGGGAAATAAACAGGCGTGGTTTGCTCCGCTGCAGTCGTTCTGCCCTGCGCGACGGGTGGGGGGGAAGAGAGAGGGACTGGCCTTGAGCGGTCCTGTGCCTCGGCTGACCTTGAGCAGCGGGAACCCCGCTGCACCCGCGGCTGGCCGTTCCTTAAGCCCGAGCCGCACAGCCTCCGCCGCCGGCGGCTTCGGAGAGCGCTTCCCATCTAGGCTTCTGGTAAAGTGATCACCCTGTGGGGAAGTTCCGACCGCCCTCAGCCTAACCTCCGCAGGGTCTGCGGCCCCTTACCTGGGAGAGGGCATGGTGTGTTTACTCTGTGGGTGTGGTGCGTTGAGGTCACAGAGACTCCTTCCCTGCACCCCGACCTCAGAAGTGGCCGCCCGGAAAGTTGGTCGAAAAAGAAACTGCCCACACCTGACTGTGTAAAAATAAACGGGACCCCGGCTTCTTTCTGTCTGATTGGAGGCAGGAGGGTGTGAACAGCAAAGGGAGCAGGTTCTGGTCTCCGTGGAGATGGTGGAGGAAAGGGCCAAGGGGGCTGAGGTTCCCTGGGGCACTGTATCCTTGCAGTTGTGTGACTTGGGTTGAGCCCAAACCTGGATGTATCCAGAATGACTTCAAAACCTGGAGCTGGCCAGAATCAAGGAAGTGACATCTAGAAGG
Source organism: Lynx canadensis (assembly GCF_007474595.2). NCBI lineage: Eukaryota > Metazoa > Chordata > Mammalia > Carnivora > Felidae > Lynx > Lynx canadensis. Next base: position 104,153,356 of record NC_044305.1, read on the forward strand.
AACTCTGGACACCACTAAGCCCAGCCCTACCTACAATTTACGGATAGGCCCAGAGGGGAGGGGCTTGCATCCCCTGGAACATTCTTTTTCCAGATGGCTCATCTGAGTGCTTCTCCTCAGCAGTCAGCCTGTGCTTGCCGAACGCTGGATTTCTGAAAAGAGCATATAGACCTGCGGCTTGGGAATAAGTATTGGGTGGTTCCTTCAGAGGCTACTCTTTACAAAGGCAGGAGTTTCATAACCAAAAGAGATGAGGGCTGATGCTGAGGTGTGATGGGGCAAGGGAGATTTTTAAGCAGCAAAAGGTCTCCTTAGTGTCTCTTACATTGCCCTCGTGAGTGGCTGATTCTGCCTTTGTAGCTCTTCGAGGAACACTAAAACAAGAATCAGGAAAGAGTGTGTTACTTCAGCTCCAGGCAGAAAACCGGGGCCCCATCCTCCTGCCGCCCTGACAAGAATGGGCTCAGGTGGCCGCAGGGGGTGGCAGGTGGGGGCGGAGGGGTGCTGGCCTCACAGAGGGGACAAGCCTCCCAATGCCTCCTCTCGGTATCACAGCTTAGGGGAAGGAGTGCTTCGCAGGGTAGGAACCACCCAGCCAGGCAGAGCCAAACAGGGCGATCTGCTGGGTGGGGACAGGAGGATACCCCACTGCCAAAACCCACCAAGTGAAAGCGGAAGGCTGGAGGTGGGAAATCTCAGAACCATGGATTAGTGGAAATTTACTCCTCCCGGGGCGGTTTTGTGACCTGACATAGTAGGGGCTTCAGGAAGAAATAATTCTTTCCTGCTTGGAACTTTCCTCTCGGCTGTCTGAGAAGTGATTTTTTTTTTTTCTCCTCGACCCTTGCCCTGCTCCCTCACCTCCCTCCTTTCCCCCCAACTTCCTGAGAGACCTAGGGTGCCTCAGTGGTCTCTCTCAACCTCTATCCAAAAGGACACACAACCCAGTTAGAAAATGTGCAACAAACTTGAATAGGCATTCCTCCGGAGAAGCTGTACAAACGGCCAAGGAGCGCATGGAAAGATGCTCAGCATCATTCATTATTAGGAAAACGAGATAAAAACCACAATGAGGTACAATTTCACATGAAATTATGGTGATTATTATTAAAAAAGAAAAAAGGAAATAGCAAGTGCTGGCCAGGATGTGAGGAAATTAGAACCCTCACACATTGCTGATGGAAATGTAACATGGCTCGTTTGCTTCTGGAAAACAGTTTGGTAGTTCCTGAAAAACAAAAAAAATTACCATTTGACCCAGCAATTCCATGCCTAGGTTTTTAACGAAGGTGATTAAAAGCTGGGACCTGAACAGGTACACGTACACTCATGTTCTTAGCGGCACTGTTCACAATAACCAACGGGTAGAAACAGCCCCAGTGCAATGGCTGGAGAGACAAATTGTGATATATCCATACAGTAGAGTATTATTCAACCATAGAATGGAACAAAAAATACTGATACATACTACAAAGGTGATCAACTTTGAAAACACAATGCTAAGTAAAAGAAGCCAGACACGAAAGGTCACATATGCTTCCATTTATATAAAATATCCAGAATAGGTAAACCCATAGAGACAGAGCACAAACTGGTGGTTTTCCAGGGACTGAGATGAGAGGGACAAGGGGCCCAGTTTCCTTTTGTGGTGGTGAAAATGTTTTGAAGTTAGAGGGGGTGGTTGCACGACGTGAGTGTATTAAATGCCACTGAACTGGTCAATTTAAAATGGGTAATTTGGGGGCACCTGTCGGTTGGGGGTCTGACTTCGTTCTGCTCAGGTCTTGATTTCGAGGTTCACGGGTTTGGGCCCCGCGTCGGGCTCTGTGCTGACAGCTCAGAGCCTGGAGCCTGCTTCAGATTCTGTGTCTCCCCCTCTCTCTGCCCCTCCCCTGCTCATGCTCTGTCTCTCTCGCTGTCAAAAACAATAAATTCATTAAAATATATATATATATATATATATTAAAATGGCTGACTTTATGTTATGTAGACTTAAATTTTTTAAGAAACAAACGTCAAGAAATATTTCATATTACAGGAACGGCACCCATATAATTATCATTCCACTTTGTCAAATCTTAATAGCTGGCCTTATTTTCTTTTAGTATGAGGGAAATAAAGCTTTTCAGATGGCACCAACGCCCACTGGAAACTCCACCATTATCTTCTCTTCCCTCCATCCTTGGGACAATCTCGAGGCTAAATGTAGTAGTGTTCATTACCCCGGAGGAGGGTTTATTTAGACCTTCACTGCATACCTAACTATGGGCAGATTACACATGGCATTATTTTAAGTTTTCACTTTATGAAAATAGCAACACACACACACATTACCTATCCCACTGCAGCAGGCTTTTCATACAAAGTTGTTTTGAGGCTTACACAGCTTGCTACTGTTTCTCCCGTCTGCTGTTCGTGGACATTTTGCTATTTTCGATTTGTTGCTTTCTGCCGTTGCATTGCCAAGAACATTCTTGTATGTGCCTCTTTAGTTACCTGCTGGGGATTTCTTCCCAAAGGGAGGGTTTGACCTCCTGGTTCATAGGGAATGCCCCTCTTTTGTTTCCCCAGATGTCGCCGCATCCCTGTCCAAAAAGGGTAATTCCAGTTTCCATACTCCAGAAGCAGAGGGACCTGAAGGCTGATGAAGCATAATTAAGCTCAGGTCCCTTCCAAGACCCTGCCTCATTTTGTATTCTTTAATAAAGAAGGGCCCCAAATTGTACAAGTTTGGAGCCAAACAAGCCCCCATTGTTCCTCATCCGTGCCACACTTGATAACATCAGAATTTGTAATTTTCAGCGAACCCAGTGGGTGTGAAATGCTTGGGTATGTATAAAATCTGTAGTCCATTGAATTGATTAGTCATAGTTCACACGCCCACGCCTGACCTCCCAATAGCTTGGGAGTCACAGATGCCAGCGTCCGAAGCGAACAGGGTGGAGCCCCACCCCCCTCCCAAGGCAAGGAAACTGCCCACAGGGACAGGGAAGGGTGGTGGCTCCGGCGAGGCACGGGTGGGGGTGTATGGCAACCTCACCCTGGCCCAGCGCCCCCATCCCAGACCTCTGAACGCTGCAGGGTCGTCGCAGGAAGTGGAAGGCAGATCCAGCGAGGTGGCGGGACCCCGCCTGTCCGAGCGCCAAGCACCATCAGAGTCACACTGGCCGTACGGCTGTTGTATGCCACAGGGACACTGGTGTCCCCCTTATGGGCAGGCTCGGGGTGGGACATCCCCTCTCCCAACACGGGCGCAAACCCAGGGCTTTGCTTCTGGCCTATTCCCCTGTCCCCACCCAAGGAAGATTTTTTCCTCTGGGGATCGCAGGCTGTTTCCTCTTCCTCCTCTTCTCTTCTAAGCCAGGGCCTTCGTGACACTTGGTCCACCATTCACAGAACAAAGGTTAACATAGGATGCTTTTTGTCTCAGCTCTGGCCAGGGCCGGAGGAAACTTCTCTTACAAAGTGCCAGGAGAGATAACAGCCGCCCCCACCCCCCCCCCCCCCCGCCCTTTCAGAACTTGTAAAGGAAATGCCAGAAAACAGGTTATGAAACCATTAACTCGGCTCCCTCCCCCCCAGCCTATAAAAGAGGAGAAACTGCTGACAGAATGGCTAGGAATGAAGAGACACTTGGAGAGCACAGACAAGTAGGGTCAACTGCTGAGAGCCACCGCTCCTGGGGTGCACCTTGTGGGGTGGAGCAGGGCGGGGGCGGGGGGGGGGCACGCGGGTTGGGCTTGTCATTGTGATTCTTCCAGTGAACCGGACACAGTAAAATGAGGCCGTTTCCCTGACCCAAAGTGACTGGGGACTTTCATTATTTGAGAGTGACCAGACAAGTCCCGAGACCTGCCCTAGATTTTCACCTGCCTGGGAACAGCGGCCCTACAGAGCCGGGATTGGGCGGTGCGGGTGGGGTGGGAGCAGGATGGGAAAGCAGTTTTCTGGTGGGTGGTCCACCTTCTGGTTACGTGGAGAAGACAGCAGGAGAACTCACAGGAGATAAGAGATGTAGAATCACAGAAACCTAATTTGTCGGAGCTGGGAGGAGACTGAGGCTAGGCACGAGCCGGATTGGGAGGTCGAGGCGGGGGGGGGGGGGGTGCGCAGCTTACCCTGGTAACTCAGTCTCCAGGGTGGCACTTCTTGTAGTGACAGCAAGTCACATCCAGGTTTCTGCGTTCACCCAAACACCCACGAGGAAGTTTTGCCTGCAGCAGAAAGGATCGTGAAAGGGCGGCCATGTCCATCTGGCAGCCCTGGGCAGGCCTGGTTCCCTTCTTCCCTTCTCTCCCCCAGAGAGTGAAGGGGCAGCTCAGAGCCACTGGGGAGCTCACAGCCCCTGGCTCTGCTTGTCACAAATACATCCTGAAGGATCTGGGTCACTAGGTCGAGGCTGGGCCCAAGAATCTGCATTTCATAAGCCATTGATTCAGCAAGGTTTGGAGGGACAGTCGGTAAGCCAGCCCACCCCCTCGATGTTTTCACGTCGAGGACAGGGTAGTGGAGACAGTTCTCAGTGAGAGGCTGGGGCAGGGAGCCAGGTGCCCTAAATATTCTCCTCGGTTCAAGGCAGGCACCCCCTATGCTCCTGTGGAAAGTTCCCTGCTGCCCCAGGCAGGGACCTCTTCTATAGTCACCAGGCAGTGGGGGCTGACCCTGCTGGCCAGCTCAGGACAACGGCTGAGCGTGGCCTTCACTGGCTGTGCCCACTGAGCCTGGCCCTGTGTCCTTGTTTTGCGTTGGGGGCCCCTCTCTGTAGCTGTTTAGAAGTGGGTAAGGATATTGCTTTTCTCCTTTCCTCCTCTCTACAGGGAGGGGAAGAAGTATAGGTAGAGGGGTTTGTTCTTGGAGTTGAGAAGTGACTTTTCTGGTTTTCAAGAACCAGAGGACCAGAGGACTGCTTTGATCAGGAGAAAGTGACTTTGAGCTGTTCTCTGGAAACTGCCTAGCGTGATGATGGGGCTCAGCCGCCACGTAGTCATGCATGATACACTGAAAAAGGTTGCTTTCCATAGGTCCTTCCCCAGCTTGATGCAGATGGGGTCATACCCAGAGTGATGTGAGGCATCCTCTCTCTCTGAGTGCTTTCAGGAGAGAGTGGGAGGATCCCAGACGCCACTGCAGGGGAGAGGGAGAGCTCTCACCCGGTCACTCAAGGTGGGCCAGGGACAAAGGCTGACTATTTGCACCTACACCTGCCGTGCCCTGCAAAGGTTGTGTGTGGGGGGCGGGGGGAGTGCCTTGTGCTGCCAGCCTAAGCTGGTTCTGCACAGCCTTTGGAATGGCTTGGCTTTGCTCTGGGCTTAGGCACATCCTCAGGGAAGGGCTGTGGGTGGGGCAGGGGGCTGGGGATTGGACCACACGGGGCCTGGGGCCTGCCTTGAGGTGGGATGGGGCCAGCCAGTGGAGATCTGCATCGGGCTAGGGGGCTAAGTCCTAATGGACACATCGTTGAGTCCCACCTCCACCCCCAACACAAGCCTGTCTGGGGCTTCCTTCTGGGCTCTCAAGTTGCGGTCCCTGGACATAGTGGACATTGTGGTTTGGACCAAAGGCCACCAGAGAGGGGCACTAAAATATTCCAGCGGGTGTTCTCTTGCGGTGCTGATGGATGTGAAGACAGTGAGTGAGTGAGTGAGTGAGTGAATGAGCGACGCCCCTAGACCCTAAAGCACTAATGCCATGGACAAGTATAGACTGACCCCTCACAGGCTTCAGATTATTCCTAGGGTCCTGGAGCAGGTTCCTGGTACTCTCTGCATTGTGGGGCCTCGACTTACCTTCTACATTCTGGTGGAAAGGTTTAGCTCCTAGTTGGCTCCTGCTGGACACCAGCCGCATGATTATTTTCCAGGGTCATGTACGGGCATTGGTTTTCCGCCATGCTTAGCCCCAGGCTGTCTACCACTCCCACCTCATTAATAGCTAATGTTCTGCCCACATGGGGCAAAACAACTCCCTAAGGCCTGAGAAAAATATGTAGGAGCTAAAAGAAAAGCCTTGTCGTGAGCCATCACACATTGATATGCACGGGCAGTGGGAAGAGGCACGGCCAGGCTCAGCTGACCTGAAATTCCACACCATAGCCCCGGATTCCTGTTAGAATAATGCAGTTGGGCTGGGAGGGAAGGGGCAGGAAGAGGGGAAGGGGGGAGAGAGGAGAAGGATATCCCTAAAACTCCTGGATCCAGCTTTGAAGAAGGCCTAAAGAGAACCCAGAATCCAGGCTTTAAGGGGCGAGGGGGGCGGGGCGCAGGTAGACAGTCCAGGAATGGAGCAAATGGGGAAGGAAGTGACAGCTGGCATGGTTGTACCTGTTAGTAGGGGTCGGGGAGTGGGGGGGGGGGTGCAGGTCATGACAAACATCCTGTTGATGGACCCGGGGATGAGAACCACGGGCCTGTGCCTGCAGAAGAGAGTGATGTCCTTCAGCGTTCTGACCTTTTGCTTGTTTTTGGTCTTAAACACAAACCTTGGTATTCTTTCCTCTGAAAGAACAGAGCCCATTGAGCAGGCGGAGGAGTGGGGGAGGGGAAGCCTGCTTCCAGAAGCCACCTCCTTTGCAATTCTCTCTGGACCCAGGGCAGCTGGGAGGGAGCAGGGTGAAGGCTAATGGGCTAGTGTCCTATCATTCTCTGTGGCTGTTCTCCCGGCCATTTCCAAAGGGACCCTAGACATGGTGGGTGGGCGGGGATTTCCATGGTGACCTGCTTGCGGGTGGGCTTGGGTAAACTGCCCTAGGCTCCCCAGCCAGCCTGTCAGAGCTGGTACTCAGCAGCTGTGGGGATGTGAGCCTGTGACTGCACCTCAGTTTCTGCATCAGTAAAATGGGGATATAACAGCATCTACCTCAAGGATTGATGTGAGGAGTATTATGCACAAAGCTCTTAAGATAACATGATGCACGTAGTAACTGCTGAATAGCTATTAAGTACAACTCTTATTAATTTTCTAATGACTCAAACACCTGCTCTGAGAGCAACTAGCCAATCCCTGCTAAAATAACTGCACGGTGGGGACCATAAGACCCATCCCACGCCACCTTTTGCCTTCGATGCCCTTCTCGGGCAGTGTAGAGGCAGAGGGTGCGTGAGATTTGGAAGTGGGTTGGGGCTGTTGAGGGCCCACTTGCGTGTCTCTGGGGTCATCAAGTACTGCATAGAACCACCCTCTGTAGGGCCCTCTTAGCAGCCTGATTATTTCTGGCTCCCCTGCTCAGAGCTGCCCCTGCCAGCCTGATGGGGTGGCCCGGGGGACGGAGAGGCCCCGGCAGTCCTGCCCTGCCTTCTGCCTCAGAGGCGGGGGATATCTTAAGCCTCTCTCATGAACCACCCTGCCAGCTTGGTGCCAGCTTTGTGACTTCTCAGTGCCACACACATTGCTGCGCCTGCCCACGGGGAAGGAACCAATTACCAGTGAGCCTGGGATTAAGCCTTCCAAAAATGATTTGTCTTCAGTGTCAGTGTATCACCATTTGGAAGGGCATTGGTTCAGGAAGAGGGCAGCCTCTGGCACAAAAGTGTGCCCTCACCTCCCCAAGCCTCCATCCTGCCCTGTGGCTGGTGATAAGCCGAGCACAGTTGGGTGGAGGGGACTGGCAGGAAGGATTCCACCTTGCTTTTGTGTCCTAGGACTCTTTCCAGAACCAGCCCGTAGTCCTCCACTGGTCTCCATTCGAGGTCTTCCTTTAGTGCAGATGGCATGGTGGGACTAAGTCCTCTATCCTTCAGGCCTGGGCTTTCCTCATACCTCCACCAGGGGTGCCCACCCTGAGAGCACCCCGATCCTGCCACATGGCACCTGTATTGCAGGCCATTGCTTGGGGTATGTCTCCCGCCTGGACCCTAAGTCCAGCCATGTTCCCAGCACAAACTGTGCACCCCGAAGCATTTGTCGTTAGCCTGCATGGGTAGGACAGGGGCTAACTTCTCGCCTCCCACCTGGCTAATATTTATGAATCACAAGAGGAGTCAAGGACAGATGGAAGGTGAAACTGACAGTTACCACCCATTCCCAAGGGCAGATGGAAGGTGAAACTGACAGTTACCACCGATTCCCAAGAAAGAACCCCCAGGACCCTGAAAAGAAGCCCCGGGCCCTGTAGGTGGCCGGTTCCTTCTCCCTGCCCTGCATAATCCACACCTGTTTTATTCGGTGGCTCACCAAATTGCTATCCTCCTTGGTGATTCCCATTAGTACCTTTTGTTTTTCTTGCACTGAAGCCACTCCCGTCTGGTCTAGTAGTTGCACGGATTTGCTGCTCTTTTATAGGTAGCTTGCTGGTACTTTTCATGGAATCTCCTAGTTTCTGTTTATCCCGCTGGGTAAAGCCCCTGGGTGTAGGTGTGGTTAGGAAACTTTTCCCTTCACAGGAGGACATGCTTATCTGAAAGCCCCTAGCTTTGTGGACCTGAGAGAACTTTTCATTCATTCAGGAATGAGTGACTGTCCTCCGCATAGGGAAGGAGGTAGCATTAATCAGTAAGCAGTGGCCAGTGCCTGAAGTACAGGGGTAATGGGTACTGTGGAAGAGATCTCCCCGGGACTTGAGAGAAGTGGGATCGAAGGCCTGGACAGGGGCCTTTTCTCAGTCCACACCCACCATGTTAATGTCGACGGCAGACCCGAACTCACCCCCATCCCTTTGAATCTCAAGTCTCTATCTCCCTCTTCACAAACCGACTCCAGGCCCCCTGAGTCCTGGCCTTACCTCAGATTAGACAAAAGGACACCATCTAAGCCTGCCTTGGGAGGGATAATGGCACGATGTGTCCCTCTGGAAGGATGAGCCTGCTGATGAAGGGGCCAGGAGGGCAGAGCAACTTGCACTAGTAAACTGAGTCAGGTGGCCTCAACACCACTCCCAGTGTTTGCCTTGGGAGTAGCCTCAGAGGTCAGATTCCCCATAAGCTGCCTTGTCAGTTGACAGAGGGGGGCAGGGGTCTGCACATAGAAAACCTTCTGATCCCTCCCCCCAGACACCTCCTATAGGGTAAGAATAAGGATCTGTTCAAATGGCTGGGCTCTGTCCCTCTCCCAAGCAGAGGTGTTGAGCTGGTCACCCTCACTGGGGTCCGATACTTTTACCAGGACCTGACTCTGCCCCTGGCGGACCAGAGCCGCTCCAGTGGAGCCTGGCAGCAAGACTGGAAGGGAGGGATGGACTCTGTTTTTAGCGCATGTCTTTGGATAAGGTCTACCTCCGTAGGTGTACCTGCCTCGGTGCTTACTGGCCACGGTCAGGGGCGCTCAGCATCTGTTACGTGCATGAATGAACAAATAAATGAGTGGGGTGAGCAAGGGAGCAAGCGAAGGGAGCTTTTTCCTTCGACTTGCTGGGAGCCGAGTTCCTCTCCACCAGGCAGGTGGGGCTCACACCAGAACCAGAGAAGCTGGCATAAGCCCCACGTGTGTGCCTCTGGCCATCTTGTCTCCACAGGAAAAGAGTCCCCCCGTCTTCCTCTCAGACCTGTTTTCTGAGGAGCCAAGGGAAGTATGGGAAAGGCTTCAGGGTCTTGGGGTTTTGGTCTTTCCCTCTGGCCTCGCTCTGCGCCCTCTCCTACCACCTGGTGCTTCTGTCCCCTTGACTTCCCCTTGCTGCCACTCCCCTGCTCTCCAACAGTTCATCCATAACCAGCCTGTACACACACTCACACCCGCATGCACACACACACACACACACACAAATACCCTCTGCTCTAACTCACAGAATGATGAATCTTTTTAGCCACCCAACCCTAGAGCTGGTTGAGTCTCTCCTCCAGCACAGTTACTGTACTGGTCAGACCACCTACACAACATGGCTGTCTGGCATTACAATAACCCCTGACTACTGAAATAGTCCAGTCGAGTATGGACCTTTCCAGAAACACAAACTGAGGTTACTTTCCGGCCTGTTGGCCAAAGTGCTCGGAGCTCACAGCAGCTGGGACCCGTCTCCTCTGGTGTGGCCATGTTTCCTTTGCCTTCCTGGGGAGATGATTTGTGACCGCCTGACCAAAGTGGTAAGACAGCTTAGTGTTAGGTGCACAGTCTGTGTTCGGTAATGTTTCCTCTCCTCCTCAAGAGTTTGAATTACAAACTCCTGTCCAGATGTGCCTTCAGGGCACACACACCATGCCCTCAGAGCCATTGGGAATTCGATGCGGGGCTCCAAGGCGTATGTGTGTATGTGGAAAGCCCTGAATGGGAAGTCCTCTTTAGTTCACGCCTTGACTGTTACTGGAAAAGTGTCTGCTTGTGAAGACCCTGACAAAGCAAAATATCCAGAAAAATATCCAGAGAATTTGAGCAATTCTTCTGAGTTGACTTCGGTTATCCCAGTTGTGCAGCAGAAACACTGCACAATGGTGGATGCAGAACTCTTTCATCCCTGGTCAAGCAATGGAAACACCACACGAATCTCAAGAATGTGCTGGAGGATTCCTTTCTCCCCCTTGGAACCAAGGCTCATTGTTTGAAGGAAGCCTCTCTCATATTTTAATGTCCTTTGTGTTTCCTTCCACAAAGGCAGACACATTTTTCTCAACTCAGATTTCTAGAAGATCACCAGTTTTTCTCTTTTTAATGGTTTTGAAGTTATTTTATTTTGTTTTTACTTGTGCGAGAGAGAGAGAGAGAGAGAGAGTGCACAAGAGGGGCAGAGGGCAAGAGAGACGGATCCCAAGCAAAGCTCCACATTCAGCACTGAGCCCGACATAGGGCTCGATCCCACGACCCTGGGATCATGACCCTGAGCAGAAATCAAGAGTCAGATGCTCAACTGACTGAGCTACCCCAGGCACCTCTGAAGTTATTATTAAATTCTGGGTCCCAGTAGGGTTCGGAGTGGATAATTGTGCATGTTGAGATCCTAGACCTACTGGAATTTTCACCATGGTGACAGACGAGGCTTTGTCTCATCATATGGCAGTTGAGACAGCGAGGCGCTCGGACTGCGTACCATCTTTCAGGCACTCCACAGACATAACCCCATTTCACCCCCATCCCATGAGGTAGGCGCTGTTGTTATCGCTATTTTTCAAATAGGGAACAGAGAGGTTAAGTATCTTGCCCAGAGACAACAGGCCATCCTGTTGTAAGTGGCAGAGCTGAGACTGAAACTTGGTAACTCAGTCTCTGAAATCTACACCCTTAACCATGCTAGCCTGCTAATCCTGTGGATTAATTCCGAAAGAAAAATTAAGAAGCTTCTCTGAGTTTACACAAGAGCTCCCCTGAAGACTACCTCCTGAGGAAATTTTTTTCCACAAAAATCATTGGATTGGGCAGGCCACGATTTATAAACTCGTTAAAGTCTTTGCAATTTTTTGGTCTGTTTTTTTATATCACCCCTGGTTCTTAGGGAACCTCGACCCTGCTCAGCATCTAAAACTGGACTGAATTAAAAACAGGCGGTTTCCAGTCCGGAAACAGCAGGGGTAGGGGCCTCAGATCTCCAGCGCGTTCCCATTCACAGATACATCTGCCTGACACCCAAGGACCAGCTAATCTCATATTCAAGGCAAGACAGGGATTGAAGCTTGAGGAGAGGGGAGGTAAGGGAGCTTTGCCCCTGGGCTCCCAGAGCCCAGTCAGGAACTGGAGAGGTGTCTCAACTGGCACCACGGGACAGCCGAGCTGGGCACTGGAGACAGGAGCCAGCTGGTATTCTGTTTGATAGGAATTACCAGAACATAATCTAACGGCTCGTGTTGTGGAAATGGGTTCTAAGGCTTTTGGCAAACAGCCTGGGACGTCTGTTCCATGTGCTATAACTCTCCTTCTCTCCACTTGAGAGTCAAACCCTGGGCATTACTGTGTTTTCAGGTTGTCCCAGGCAATTCTCGTGTAGAGTTGAGGACTGCAAACCGTGTTGCGTTAGCCCAGACCCACCCCCATTTTCCAACATGTGGATCGGGACCCCACAGAGAGAGCTCAATGCAGATGACTCCCGGGCCGCCCACTTTAGAGACCGTTTCTTGCCACCACCTTAGCCAGCGGCACCATCTCAGTTATGGAAGACGGTGACCTGGTGTAGGCGGAGGGTGGTGGGAAGTCCAGCCTGTTGACAGAGACGAATGGAAACTGGGGTCATGCCTTCCACTTGTGTTTCAAAATGACTGCTTCTCAGCATTGGGAGCTGGGAGCTGCTTGGAGTTTTCTTTACAAAGGGAAATGTTTGAACCCTCACCTACCCCTTTCTCTTGACAAATATTTGGCCAGTGGGGTCCTGAGGCCAGGATGGGGTGGACTGCTCCCTGCCCAGGATGCCTTATCTCCCGGGTGTGGGGTGCTCTGCTTGCTCTCTCTGTTTGCTCTCTGCACACTTAGTAGGTGAAGTGGGGCGGGCAATGGCTTTGCCCCATGATTCACACGACCCCAGCTTTCCACGCAATGGGGCCTTAAAGGCCTTCACCCTGGCCTGGCAATCAGTTCTGTCTTGCGCCTCACCCCCTCTTGAGCCCCATCTCCCGCCCACTCTCCCCTCTCATTGCCTACCTTATGCCCAGCTCCCTGGTTTCTGAAGCCCTCACTGCTGCTTCAGCATTCTCTGGACTTGGCATATTAATTATATAGTATCTTATATTATATTATATTATATTATTATATTTATTATATAGTATATTTTATACTATATTATATTAGATAGGTATTATTATGTTAGATATTATATATTATATTTATCTTATATCAGTATTATATTATATATTTATTACTGATATTATAGTTATATTTATGATTTATACTATATTATATGATATATTTATATTATATATTTCTTATTTATAAGATATTTTATATATTTATATTATATATTATATTATATATTTATTACTTATATTATATTATATTATATTATTATCCTTCCTCCCTCCAGAAAGCCACTCCTTGTTGACCCTTAGGCCCAGTTACCAGCTAGTCTTACCCCCCCCTTCAAGACTCGATTGAGGCCCTGCACCAGTCCAAGCCGCTTTGCCCACTCAGGGCTGGCTGCCACCCTGCACTGTAAACTGGCTGCCTCCGCCTCTGTCTCTGAGGGCTGTTGGCCTCCGGGGTGAGCAGTGTGTCACCCCTGCTGTGGCTGGGCACAGCGCCAGAAGCTTCGCACTCACACCCGCAGTGCCGGCCAGTGTGCCCCAGCCTGCAGTGGGGAGACACAGCTGCAACTGCCATTGCAGACAAGGAGCCGAGGGCCAAGAGACTGGCCTCCTGCTGCGGCCTCCGCCAGTGGCTTGGGAGGAGCACCCCATCAGCGCGAGGTGACGCTGGCGGTGCCAAACAGCGGCGGGGTGCGGGTGCGAGCGCTGCGGGGCGCTGGCCTCCTTGGCGGCTGAGAGCGGAGACCTCCACGCATGCGCAGCTGTTGGCTTCCCACGGGCCCCCGCAATGGACTTCTCACGACGAGCAGGGCCCGTTTCCACAGACGTGCCTCTGGGAATAGACTCCTTCTCGGTCAGCCTCATCTTTTTCCACTTACCCCCTCCTGTCCGCGCGATGTTATGCCTCCCCCCCCCCACCCCTCCCAGCCTGCGGCCCCTTCCTGCAGCTGCGGCTGCACCTTTCTCACCACCCCCCCCCACCGCACCCCGGGACCCCCAAGGGGCAGGGCTGTGAGGGGTGCAGGACAGGCCCCTACCAGTCTTTGCCCCCCCCCCCGGGTTCTAATCACTTCATCCGTGCTGTGAGGACCTTACCTTCACATGATGTGTGACTTAAAATACATTCCAGGGACAGGCAGGACCGCCGCATGCTTGCTTTAGGAACCTCCCTGCGAATCAGTGCTTCCTCAGCTGTTTGCGGCTTGGAGGCTCCAGAGAAATGGGACACATTCACTCAATGTCTGCCCCCCCCCCAAATGGTGGGGGTCAGAACGGGCCCGTGGGACGTGCTGTGACGGTGGAGACATTTTCTAAAGGTGCCCTTGAGAGAGCATTGCTCGCCTTGAAAGACATTATGCTAAAGGAAAGAAGCCAGTTGCAAAAGCCCATCTTTTTCTATGTGATTCAACTCATGTGAAAGTTGAGAATAGGGAAATCTACAGAGGCAGGAAGTAGATTAGTGGCCTCTTAGGGATGAGAGAGAGGGAAGGAAACAATAGCTAAAGGGCACAGGGTTTCTTTTTCCTTTTTTTTTTTTAAATGTTTATTTATTTTTGAGAGAGAGTGGGGAAGGGACAGAGAGAAAGATGAGATCCCAGGCAGGCTCCACACTGTGAACGCAAGAGCCCCGCGTGGGGCTGTCATGAACCGTGAGAGTCATCCCTGAGCCAAAATCGAATGTTGGACACTTAAACCGACTGAGCCACCCAGGCACCCCTACAGGGGGTTTCTTTTGAGGTGATGAGAATGCCCTAAAATTGGTCTGAGGATGATGGCTGTACATGTCTGTGTATATCCCCAAACCATTGAATTGTACACTTTAAATGGGTGAATTGTATAGTATGTGAATTAGATCTCCTTAAAGCTGTCTAAAAGAGAATTGCTTCCCACCATGTTACTATGAAACTTACTGCTATAGAATAACCACACAAAGAAATAGAAAGCATAGGGGCGCCGGGTGGCTGCATTTGGTGAGCGAACCGACTATTCGGCTTAGGTCAGGATCTCACAGTTTGAGCCCCACGTCGGGCTCTGTGCTGCAGCTCGGGGCCTGGAGCCTGCTTCTGATTCTGGTGTCCCCTTCCCCTCGGGCTCCTCCCCTGCTCACACTCGGTCTCCTCTCTCCAAAATAAATAAAGATTGAAAAAAGAGAAGAAGAAAGAAAAGCATAATTTTTAAAAGGATCTTTGCAAGTATTATACACCCAAAGGCAGGACAGGATCCCGAGGTCTACCAAGGGGCAGGGGCTGGGATTGACCCAGGGTGGGCTTTGCTCCTATGGACAGGTATTCTTACCATGGGCTCCAGGAACGTGCGAGAGGGAGAGAAGAGAGAGAGAGCCAAAAGCAGGTCAAGTGTCTGGATACCTTAAAGCTTCCCTCTGCATGCTCAGCATCCAAGCTACCTGGTGCGTACTCAGGACTTCCGTGGCAGGCACTCAATGCGGTGGCTTCACTCTGACTTCGATCCCCGCCCCCCAAGCCACACAGGGAGACACCTAGATGAAAGAGGTTGAGTTACATGAGCCTGCAGACCAGTCTGAGAGTCATCTTCTCAGATTTTGCCATTTCCAGGACCACCTGTGCATCACTTACCTCATATGTTTTTTACACTTAATTGTGTCCGAAATAACTGTGTCATTACCTTAAAAATAAAAACAGCGTCATTATCCAGTTCACCTTCGCCTACCCGTTCCTGGAGTCCACGCTCTCGGGGAGCTCCAGACCCCTGGCTCAACTCGAAGCCCTTCTTGCCTTAGAAAAACCAAAGAGAGTGAAAAAGAGAATCACTGGGGCGGCCTGGGTGCTCAGTTGGTTAAGCGTCCGTCGGCTCAGGTCATGATCTCACGGTTTGTGAGTTCGAGACCCGTGTCGGGCTCTGTGCTGACAGCTCAGAGCCTGGAGCCTGCTTCAGATTCTGTGTCCCCCTCTGTCTCTGCCCCCTCCCCTGCTCGAGCTCTGTCTCTCTCTCTCTCTGTCTCTCTGTCAAAAAGAAATAAACATTAAAAGAAAGGAGGGGAGGAAGAAAAAGAAAGGAAGAAAAAGACTCATTTCCTGATGTGACATTCAGTGTTCCTCACAGCCATGTCCACTGGCCACCCATAAGCACCTCTGAGGCACCGAGTCCCCCACAGGATTCCCTGACACCACGGCTCTCCCCTCCACATGCAATGCAAACTGTCCCTTGGGATTGGTGTATAAATCATACCAGTTTACCCATATATGTGACCGGAGACCCTGAAGGCAAGTTAACTAACTCAGACACTGAGGTACAGCTGGGAAGGTGTTCCCACACCTGGGAGCTAGCCGTGAGCAAGGGGAACCTCACCCCCTCCATCACATGGTCGGGGATAGGTGCCATATTGTCACAAGTGCACCTGTTTTGTGCTGGGCACTGCAAAGGAGAAGGGCAGGGCTCCCTGAGACCATATGAACAGGGAACTAACTGAGTTTGGTCCACCTTGGATGGTCAGGAGAGGAGCATCCCAGGCCCTTGCCTCTGCCCTCCACACAGGCGTGCCGAGTTCTCCCACTTTTCCATGCCACAATTGGGCCTCCTACATCCAAGTTCTCAGCCACCGACATGTTCGTGTCCCCTGTGTCAGGGCCCGTTATGGAAAAGGCCAAGCAATCCGTGTGATCTTAAAGGCAACTCTGGATGAAATCTACACACACACACACACACACACCACACACACACATCTTATGTACAGTGGTCTAAGGATTTTTATTACCTGCTGTATTTCTCTGTTTGCTCCAATGACTTCAAGTTGTAAAATGTGTCCCACTGCTTCTGCCGGGGCCTTCAGGCACCCTCGGATTCCACAGTAGAGGAGGTTTTCTGGTCAGAGATGCCCATATCTGATTCATTAGGCCCAGCTTGGTTTTGATAACTCCAGATTCTTCATTGCTCTGACTTGTCTACTCAAATGTGATTCTCTTCCTGATGCTTCTCAGCTGAGAGGCTCAGAGAACACCTACAGGGACAGTGGTCTCTTACGTAGCAGGTGGGCAGCAGGTACAGGAGTGGAATCAAGGTACTGTTTGAGTTCACAAGGCAGGGGACATAGGACTAGGAGGGCAGCCCGTCCACAGCCCCGGATGCTCGAAGTACCCTGGAGACCTTTGACTACAGAGCCCCCTCCGCCTGCGTCCCAGCCTTATCTGGGTGAGGGACAGTGGACGAGGCTGACTTCCCGGGGAAGAAAGAAGTACGGAGGTCCCAGCTTGGATTTGTGCGCCTTTGTCCCCGGGGAGCCGGGACCCCTACACTGTCCTTACGAACCTCTTTGAAAACATGGGACTCACTGAGCCTTCGGACATCAACAGGGGCGTCTTCCGGATAACGGCTGGGAAGCGTTTTCTCCCAAACCCGTCCTAGGCCACCTGAAGAGACTCCTCCACTCCAGCCCTGACCCTAGTAATCAGAACACTTCCTGGGCTTGGGGATCGAAGGGGACAAATTAAAAAATTATGCTTATGACATAGCGTGACCAATCTATTTTGCCAAGTAAAGACAACAGAATCTGCTGGTCGCTAACCTTTCGTAAAAGAAACGATATTTCAGTGTCAAAATACTAGGATTTAATCTAGGATGTCACCTCAGAATAATGATCATACTGGATGAGGTAAGTCCTTCTTGGGATGACAAATTACCTGGCGTCCACGTGCCTCAGTTTCTCCATCTGACAAATGGGTCGATACCTCGTTCATAGGGTTGTGAGAATGAACTGAGTTCATATTGCCAAGTGCTTGGGGCAGTGCCTGGCATGTGAGTGTGATAGACGTTTTCCCGTTAAATAAAAAATTGAAATTGTATTTAAAACAGGCATGACAAAGGCAGGCAAGCAGGGGCTTGGGAAGACTGGGTCAGTGCAGGCTACAGCCTTGAGGGGGAAGAGAGAGTCATTTTTGGTGAGGAAAGTGCCCACTGCCACTCTCTGCCTCCTTCCTGTTCTGCTGCCCCTAATGCCCCAGTGTGACCTGTAGGTCTGGCCCTTCCTGGTATGGGCTCTCCTGCTCTGTTATTCACCCCTGTCCTCCCTCCCTCTGCAGGTCTTTGGGGGCCTCGTGTGGATCCTCATTGCTTCGTCCCTGGTGCCCATCCCCCTGGTCCAGGGCTGGTGATGTTTGTGTCCTGTGTTCTGCTTCATGCCACCACAGCCCTGCTCATCCTGTACATAGTTGGTGCCCACGGCGGGGAGACTTCCTGGGTCACCCTGGTGAGTCCCAGCCCGGAATGGCTGATGGTGGGTGGGTGGGTGGGGTGGGTGCTGGACCCTCTCCCCTGGCAAGCTGGCTTTTTCCAGTGCTAGGTGATGCTGCCCATAGATGTCTCCCAGCCACGTTCCAAGGCTCAGCCGGCCAGCCCTTCGGCTCTGAGCTCTCCCCAGCAGCTCTCTGAGGGCTCCCCACAGTCAGGAGGTCAGGAGAAGGTGAAGCAGAGCTGGATTGTCGCTGCCCAATTCCCACTGGGCCTGCTCTTTCCTCCTGCATGACTGCCTTTTTCATGGATAAACAGCAGCCCCAACCACCCCTCCCCATGCCACCCTGCACCTGCCAGGTGCCTGCTGGCATCTCCCAACGTCCAGGAGGGGCTGGTTCCATCTTGGGGGTGGGCAGGGGGTCCCGGAGGCTGGCCTTGGCTGCCCTGTGTGAGGCCAGGCTTACTGGCCAGTGTCCAGTGATGACCTTCTAAAGCAGGGTCTCCAAGGAGGGGCTTGGGGGGGTGGGGGGAGGGGATGGCCCGTGGACATAATACTGCGTAAATTCTGCCTTAAGGCCCACGAAGGGGGTAACATGTATGCATGGGACACCTGGCCATTACTTACCATGTAGAGGGCAGGGCCACTTGGCCAGGCCTTTACTCTCCAAAGGCCTCCTACGGAGACTTTTCGACATCACCTCCAAAGGCCAGCTACTCAAAACCCCCGCTTTGTATTTTCTTGCTTTTAAACATTCCTGGAGCTCCCCCCCCCCCCCCCCCAAAAAAACTGACAATAACAGACGGAACCCACAGTGGAAATGGCCTGGGCCTCTCACCCTGCACTGGTCACCGCAGGGCCACATCTAAACTGAGACTGGACCACATATGACACTTCTCAGGGCCAGAGCCAATTTCTACCGTTAGATCCCAGGCTGCCCCTCCCTGCCCCCACCTCTTACTTGATCCCGAGTCAAGGGAAGGCAGCGTGCCTTCTCCCTTAAGTCCTGACTCTGGCCCCCAAACCAGTGAGATGAAACCAGCTCTGTGAGGAGGGGGCTGGGCTATGGTAATGGGGGGATGGGGCAGGGGTCTGGGCGGGCAGGCCCTTCCTTCCCAAAGGAAGTAGCAGAAGATGAGGGCGGGACCTGAGCCGTGCCAGGAGGGGACAAGACTGGTAGCCACGCCCTGCTGGGACCACAGCTGCCCATCTCTCTGATGGCCTTTCCTGACCCTGCAGGATGCAGCCTACCACTGTGTTGCTGCCCTGTTTTACCTCAGCGCCTCTGTCCTGGAAGCTTTGGCCACCATTGGGATGCAGGAGGGCTACACCTACAAACACTATCATGAAAACATCTCTGCTGTGGTGAGTCCCCCCAGGCAATTTGCCCCCGTTCCCAGTTCCCACCGCCCACCGATGGAGGGTCAGCAGAAGGCTGTTTGGGCCTCCCCTCTGTTTCTTAGCTCACTGACTTCCGAAGGAATGAAACCTTCCCTTATTCCTGAAGAAACGGAGCCCTGGAGAAGGGAGGGCATGTGTCCAAGACTCCCCTTGGCCCTCTCTGCTCAGATGCTCCGCTGCCAGGCCTGGGCTGGCCTAGGAGTCCATGCCTTTGCAAAAGGGACATGACCGTGAGCACCAGGCACTATCTGAGCTCTCCATAAACGATCTGATTTAACTCTCACGATAACACTAGGGTGTAGGTGCGCTTATTATACCCATTTCACAGATGCAGAACTGGGACACCAAGAACATGTATACCTTGCTCCAAGGTGGCCAGGAATTATTGGTGTCCAGGGCAGGTGACCACTTTTTTTTTTAAGTTGTTATTTATTTTTGAGAGAGAGAGAATGAACAGGTGAGGGGCAAGAGAGAGAGGAGACCGAGAATCCCAAGCAGGCTCCTCACTGTCAGCACAGAGCCCAGTGCGGGGCTCAAACTCAAGAACCGTGAGATCGCGACCAGAGCTGGAGTCAAGAGTTGGATGCTTGACCGACTGAGCCACCCAGGCTCCCCCATCCACACTCTCAGCACCTGTTTGGAGCATGAGTTTTGGCTACTTGGGTCTACTGGCTCTCCCTCAAAGCACAGTCAGCTCGGGGAAGCAGCGAGGTCAGGGATGGAAAATAGAGTAGCCAGTGTCTCCCCAAGCCCTGGCTCTGGAACTGAGGCTGTGGAGAAACCTTTCTGGGCCCAGCGTGTCCAGACCCCCAGCTGTGGTGTTTGTCACCACAGTTAGGACTTCAGCTCTTCCCGATGAGCCTCCTGCCTAGCAGCTCTGAGAACCTGCTGGAGGAGGAGGGGCCAGAGCTCAGGCCTCCACCGCTTTCTTGAGCAAGTGCCTCAGCTGCTCATCTGTGAAATGAGACGGTAATTCCTGTCCGACTCCCTCAGGACTACAGACATATCGAACACCTTCCTCAAGCCTCACAGCAAGCAATGGGTGGCCCGGGGGCTTGAGCCTCATTCGCCCCGTCAGCAGAACAAATGGGGGTGCCAGCTGTGTGTGGCCAGGGTGCAGGCTGCACGCGGGCCTCTGAGCTCTAAAAGAAGCGTTCTCCAACTGTGGGACCAGACCCATTGGTGGACTTCGAGGTCCACCAATTTTCTTCCTAATGGATTTTCTTCTTAATGGGATGAATCGGAATGACAGAGAGGAGGAGAATGTTTGATTCATAAAACCTCTTTCCAGAGTTCTGCACGTGTGGGCTCCCACCAGCATGCAAACTCGCGATATCAGGTGTATTTCTAGCCGTGAGTGAGGTGTAAAAAATAGGGAAGAAACTTCAGAAAGTCGCGCTCCTCAGATTTCTAGAGGTTGACCTGTGAATCCTACAAATCCTGAGGTCAAATGTGATGATAGATCACAAGATGCCAGCTCCGGGTGCCAAAACTGTACTGTCCCCACTTTTTGGAAAGAGTAGAGTAGAGGGTGAGAGAAAGCCCACAGGGACGGGCACTGTTGGGCTCTAGGAAGGGGTTTGGTGAAGGTGTTCCTTCTGCTTCCAGAGGGTGGGGTCTGGAGGAAAGTTAATGAAAACCTTGTCTACGGGTCCCTTGTCCCAGGGAAGCCACATGTTCCCCTTAAGCTCCCAGCCTACTCTCCAGTTCCAGAACCATGGCCACTGTATGGTCCCTGGCACCCTTTCAGCCGTCCCCCAGTGTGGGAATGTCTCCCATATTGGCTCATCTCCCAAGATGGCTGCTTTCTAAATACTAACACAGCCAGGAAGCACCTTGGCTATTTTTCCTTCCCTTGGGAGGCTGGTAACCCACTTCCTCCGTTATCCTTCAAATGACTCTCTTTCATTTCCTGTCACCTTATAGAGCCTCATCCCTCCCCCTATCCCAACCCAGAGGCCTTCCCTCCAAACAGACATCAGCGGCAAGGCGTTTGACAATTTCCATAAAATTATTGCGGATAATAGTGAAATGTGCATGGAACATGGCTAGTGGGTCAGCACGTGACGGGACGACCCAGATAGGGTGAATTACTGCCTCTGCCCACTGGACAGATCTCTAGTTGAGAACCACTGTGATCTACTGTATTCCAACTTTTCTCTTTTTCTTCCTTCCTAAATGCAACGTACATCCAGAGAAGTTGAGTAAGATACAAGTGTACCAAGTGATGAATTTCCATGAAGTGAACTCTTCTCTGTAACAAGCATCCAAACTGAGCAATAGGACATCATAAATAGCTCCCAGAATCCTCCTGTCCTGCTGCTGCTATCACCGTGCACCCAAACAAAAGATTACCGCCATCCTGATTTCTAGCTGCCTAGTTCAGTTTTGCCTGCCTTTGAACTTCATGTAATGGAGTTACACAGTGTATATTCTTTTATGTCTGGCTTCCTTCTTTCAACCTTAGATTTGTGAAGCTCATCTATATTTTGGGTGGAGAGTAGAGTGTTTATTCCCACTGCTGTATATCATTCCACTGGTGGCTACACCGGCTTCTATTTGTCCACGCCACAAGTGATCGTGTCCCCCCGCCCCATTTTTGTTAGTTGAATGAGATCTACATGGGCATGCCCAGGCAAAGTCGAGAGTGCCAGAATCAAGAATCAAAATGTTGCCAGCCGGCCGATGCACTGGGCCAAAGGGGATGTATAAGCCTGGTTCAATGTAAAGTCACATCTTTCTATTCAAAATATCCATTGTATGAGTGCACAGGGGAGATCCTGCCCAACCACAACACGCCTTTCCTGGGGGTAGCCAGCCCGAGAATGGGGAGGCACCTCAAGACCTTCTCCCGCACATTCTTGGCCTTTGAGAGCATCTGGCCTGCCTCTCGCCCCTCTCTGTGATACTTAGTTGGACCCGTCTTGAAAGCTAAGCTTCTCCCTCTTTCCTTTGCAGGCAGCAGAGAGTCTGTGCCAGAAGAATCCCTGGGATTGGTGGGAATTAACTGAGGGCAGCTAGAAACTTCTGCAGAAAGCGAGAATAATAATGGCAGCCATTTAGGGAGAGGCGTTTCTGAAGGCCTAAGTATATGCCTTCACGTCCCTGGCTCTCAGTGTCCCCAGTGTGCCATTGCTTGACCTCACTTGGAAAATAAGTGCCTGTTTGCTGTCACTGCTGGGGACAGCTGAGGTGCTTCTGTTCAGGGCTCTCGCATCCGTCAGCTGCTCCCATCTGACAGGGAGAGGTGTTTTTTTGGGGGTGCTGCTCACTCAGGTACAACCGCTCCTCTCAGATGGTAGTTAAGGGTTCCCGGATGAGTTCCCTATATTGGTTATTAAGTAACTCGGCTTACTCATTGCCTCTGGCCAATGAGGGTGAGGAGTTCGCCCATGTGTGGAGGCAGGGAGAGAGCAGGCATGATGACCGCCGGTGTTTATGGGGCATTTTCAAGAGTCATGGAACCGTAGCTGCCCTAATGTTGTGCCTGGGTTGGAAACTCTTGACCCCGACACCCAAGGTCACAAACCAGGTGCAGATATTTGACTTGGGGGCAGGCAAGCCTTCAGGGAGGCCAGCCACCCAGAGTAGGGTGATAGGAATAGGTGGGGCCCATGTGAACATCGCAAGTCGGGGCCTTGACAGGGACAAAGTGACCGTTTGCCCCATTTCCAGGGCCTTTGTTCCCAGTGCCAAAACACTGACTGGATCTTTCCAGAAGCTTTCTCAGTAAGCCCCTCCTTTTTGCAGAAGCTCAGTCCCTCCTCCCCGTCCCAGGTCCTTACTTCCTATGAGCCTGGCACCCTTGCTCATGCTTGTGAAATTAAGATTCCTGGAATAACATTCTCGCAGGAGTCTGAGGATGACCAGACAGCATCCAGACTTAACCAGAGCCAGCAAACCCAGGTGCTCATATTCTCTTAGCCAAGGTCAGTGGAGTCAGCTGGTGGATTCTGACCTCACAGGTGTGGGGGAAGGAAGCTTCCCATGAAGAGTAGTATCATTTGAGGGGTCTCTGAGGGCCCCCATTTCCAATTGGGTGGCACCAGCATGATGACTTGTGATGACAGATAATTGACCTTGCAGCCCCAAACCCAGTGGGCTGGTAGGTCACTTGGAGACCTGTGCTGAAAGCATTCTGGGGCCACATCTGGGCTCGGCAGGAAAGGATATCTGCGGGAATGATAGAAAGCAGCAGCGGCCCGCACCCTTCCAGTCTGTCACTCCCAAGCGCCATGTCATCGCCTGGCTCAGTGTCAATGGCCCACGCGTCGCCCTCTCCCCATGCACTCCCTTAATGGCCATGTATCTTGGTTTCAGGTGTTCTCCTACGTGGCCACTCTGCTGTACGTGATCCATGCGGTGTTTTCTTTAATCAGATGGAAGTCTTCGTAAAGCAGCAGAACTTTTGCCGCAAACCCCAGACGGTGTTACTCATCAGCCCGCCTTCCAGCATAACATTTTCGACGCAGAAACACTCTCGATGCTGGAAAGAAGAAAACAAACAAACAAGCAAAAGTAACGCCTCTGTTTCTTGTGGGTGTTATGTTTACTCTCCTACGGCCTTCATGTCAGGGTTGGGGGCTTGCCACGTTTGACCTCCAACTACGAGCTGTCTTTCTAGAATCATTTCCTATTTGGAAAGGGGATGTGGGGGTGGGAAAATGGGGAGCGTGACCACAAAACAAAGATCCCCTGCTGACTCCCGGACCGGATCTTTTGAACTGTCTTTTGGAATTTCCACAAGCCTCTTTGAGTTCCCGCCCCCCACCCCCCCCCCCCGGGGCATCCTTCCAAGTCTTCATGGATAGTCTACCTGTCAGGGGGAGTAAAACTCACCCAACAAATATGTGCAGATGTCCACGTGGAAGATGATAAAACCTTTGAAATGCTTTATAAAGTGCCTTTATGTTCGATACTTTCGTGGGGTGTTTTTGGTGTGTGTGTGTGGGGGGGGGGGTTGTTCTTCTTTTCCCCGTATCAGGAACACCACCGTTTCAGCTTTCCTTCTGAGGAATCCTTTGGCTGAGACTGAATCTCTAGAGGCAGCATCAAATGGCAGTTCAGCTGTGTATGCTCAGCAACGCACTGTCCGAGGAGCCCGTCGCTGGGTACTCCACCCGCCCCAGCTACCAGGCGTCTCATGTGGCTTTGCCCCCTCTGGAAACTTGCCAGGTGCCAACCCAGGGGAACCCGTCTTCTTCCTACCAGACCAAGGGGCCTGCGCTCAATGAGAAAGTCCCTCAGCCAAAAGAAAACAAGGCGCAAAAATTTCCTCTCGCTCTTTGTGAAGCTGGGCAGAAATTCCCTGGGCACTGTGCTTTGCGTTCTGTTCCAAATAAACTGTTTTTAGACTCTCCCTGGGCCACTCCAGTAGGAGAGACAGGGACCAGACTACTGAGGGAAAGGAAGTGCAGTGAGTGCCACGTTTTAAGTATGCGATGTCTGGATTGAAAGGAGAGCGGACAGTTAGGAAGGAGGACACTCAGGAATCCTGAAGCCAAGTTTCCGTTTTCAAATGCTGCGTTATCTCTTTGCTCAAACAACGCAATGATCTTCCGCAGCTGGAACCCAAATAGGTGCCTCCGAAACTGGTCAGCTCCCAGCCATGGAAGTAAAAGGCCACTTTTAGTCCACTGAAAACAAAATTTAAGTAAAAATTTCCTAGTAATTAGGAGCAAAAGGGTTTTTAAAAAAATTTTTTTAACATTTTTTTTTAGTTTTTTTTTTAACACTTATTTATTTTTGAGAGAGAGACAAAGCACGGGGTGGGGGAGCAGGGGAGCGAGAGGGAGACACAGAATCCAAAGCAGGCTCCAGGCTCTGAGCTGTCAGCACAGAGCCGGGCACAGGGCTCAAACCCGTGAACCATGAGATCATGACCCAAGCCGAAGTCAGACACTCAACCGACTGAGCCGTCCAGGCACCCCTAGGAGCAAAAGGTTTGATTGAGGCTTTATCCTGAAAAGCACAAATTAAGGATCATTAAGAAATGATAGTTTGTTGTGTGTTTAGCAAAATTTGCAATCAAGTGTTGATTGAGTGAAGTGTCATTTGTTCAGCAAAACTGCCTGATTGCTTGCTGATGAGCCAGAAACATGCCAATAGAGGCGCGTTTTTGACCCCCATCAAAAAAAAAAAAAAAAAAAAAGGCTTGGTTGAATTTCCCAAAGGTTCCTCAGTGTTTTGGAATTTTAATCACTCCTTTAAAGGAACCCTTTTATTTTATTTTATTTATTTATTTGAGAGA
Organism: Lynx canadensis; assembly: GCF_007474595.2. NCBI lineage: Eukaryota > Metazoa > Chordata > Mammalia > Carnivora > Felidae > Lynx > Lynx canadensis. The sequence continues at coordinate 104,178,797 of NC_044305.1, forward strand.
GAGAGAGAGAGCAAGCGCACACAAGCCAGGAAGGGACAGAGAGGGAGGGAGAGAGAGAATCCCAAGCAGGCTCCGTGCTATCAGCGCAGAGCCTGACTCGGGGCTCGATCTCACAAACCGTGAGATCATGACCTGAGCTGAAACCAAGAGTCAGAGGCTTAACCGACTGAGCTACCCAGGTGCCCCTAAAGGAATCTTGATATGCTCTTTCTCTTTTCTCTTGTCAGTTGCCAATCGGTCTAACGATGAGACCCTTATTAGTTCAAGGCTTTGCAGATGATCCCCTGACATAGCTTCCTCATTCCTCCCATCCTGAGTCATTTTTAAAATTTGCAGTTCATCTGGCATTTGACTTGCATCCTGTTCTCATCGGATGTTAATGGATGGCCAGCCTCCAAAAATGCCTTCTCCTGGTCTTGCTTTTCTGCTTACCCAGACCCCTCCTCCCCACCCCCCGACTCCCACCCCCAAAAACTAGTCTAGTTTCCTTGCTCAGGCATCGCATTGCTCAGTTTGGTCTGCATCCTGCTGTTTGGGAAGTGTTTGCAGGGACAAGTGTTGGCTGGTGGGCAGGCCTTCCTGCTAAGAGCACTGCTCCTCTGGAAACCCACGATGCCTGCGGAAGTGGGCATTTAAGAAGCCTGCTGGTCAGTGGCCGAATGGTACTCGACCGCACAGAATGGGCAGCAACTGAGTGTCTACTCTACTGGGACCATTGGTCCCTCAACGTGTGGGATGGTGTCTGCTCCCCAAAGCTTCTTGTGGCTGGCATGCTTCACCTCAGTGCCTCTGAATGTTGAGCAGGAGGGGGTCTTTCTCTGGGGCATGTCTCGGTTTTGGCCCAAGGACAGATGGGACATTCCTTAGATGCTGCCTGCTTGGCGTCCCCGATGGACCAAAGGTAAGGTAGCACCAACACCCAACCATGACTGCCCAAAGAACCCGCATTTGCACCTGTGTGGCCATTTGCCTTCTGTTTTTGGAGCTCTTGCCCTGCCCCAGACACTTCATAAACACCTTACATGTAAATAGCCTCCTGTCATCCCCACAGTGGCCACAGGAGATGGCTAATACCGTCTTTTACAGGTGAGGAGACAGGCTCACTCAGCCGGTCAGCACTGAAGGTGGATGTCTGGCCAGCTCCTTCTGGCCCTGGAGCCCTGTGCTTGCTTACTGCCCTAGGGTGCCCAGACCCGTCCTCATGCAAGTCTGTCCTCCCACCTGGGGGGAAGCCACAGTGACATAAGACCTTCTGGCGCACCTGCTACCAGCCCAGCGCGCAAGGGTCTTCCGAGGGGCCGAGGCGGGCACCTGGGACAGCCCAGATCACTGGCAGGGTCTGCAGGAGGCCACCTGGCTGAGTCCAGGTCCTGGACTCGGTTGTCTTATTGAAAGGGACTGACTGCTCTGAGCTGCAAAGTCACGACCATGCCCGTCCAGGCGGCTCCCAAGTTCCACTTGGCAGCCTCCAGAGAGCCAAGGCCCACCTAGTCCAGCTGATCCTTTGTAAAGGTGAACAACTGGGTGTTTTTAAGGTCCCGGAACAAAGAGCCGAATCCCTCCATGGATCCGAGAAAGGATTAAGAAGCTGCTATCTGTGATGTGACCAAGAGCCAAAGCTTGCAGAACAGAACAGACCATGGTCACCACAAACACATGGTGAGGGCGCGCATCACGGGAGGGCAAACAGCCAAAGACAGCTGTGGAGCAAATCCAACCAGGAATTTCGGAGACTCTTGCCGAGACTTCAGTGGCCGTGGCCCCCTTGCTTTGTCGGGGCTCTGGGGGAATTCCGGTGGCTTTCCCTGTGCAGGGCAGGCTGGCCCCATCCGAATATGGTCGTCCTCTGCACACCAATGTCTGGCTCCCCCATTCTGCTCATAGCAGGTGCCCATTGGATCTGCCCTTCTCCCAGAGAGGGCACAGTTTCTAGGAACTCAGCTTCATCGACATCCTAGAACCAAACTCTAAAAAGTACTTCGTATCAGAACCCTGGCCGCCACCCAAACGGAGGATTTAAGGCCTCGTTATGCCGACTTTAAAGAGACGGCCAAGGGTTCGCACTGCCAGCCGAGGGTGGGGGCAAGCAGGCCTTCGGAGCCCACACAAGGGCCTGTTGTTCCAGGAATCACTTGGGGCCGGTTCGGGGGTCACAATGGTGCCATTCAGGGGACAAAGAGCCTCTGGCCCAGCCAAGTGTCCCTGCACACATGGGCATCTGCCCAGGGCATTTAAAATAACACGATTTGGAGAAACAGATTTATTTTTTTTTTTTTTAATTTTTTTTTCAACGTTTATCTATTTTTGGGACAGAGAGAGACAGAGCATGAACGGGGGGAGGGGCAGAGAGAGAGGGAGACACAGAATCGGAAACAGGCTCCAGCCTCCGAGCCACCAGCCCAGAGCCTGACGCGGGGCTCGAACTCACAGACCGCGAGATCGTGACCTGGCTGAAGTCGGACGCCCAACCGACTGCGCCACCAAGGCGCCCCATGGAGAAACAGATTTAAAGCGATGTTGCTCACTGCGGGATTCAAGGCCTTGTTCCATCCCCATCATACTTGGCCATGGTGGCCGTGGTGCTGCAGTGCTGAGGCAGGTGCCAGAGCTCCCTCTCAGGTAACCCAGGGACAATCACTGTGCCAGGCTCTCTGGACGGTCCCCTCAGGGATTTGATACACGTAGGGTGCTCAGTTTCCAGGGTTTCCATTGGCCAATGCATGGTCAACAAAAGTCTGCTAGGATAGACCCCCAGGGACACGAAGGGGGAGAAAACCTGCCAATGACACCGTGTGCCCAGTACTGCCCAAAGTGCTACTTGTCCACTTAATCCTCATGACAGCCCTATGTGGTAGATACCATTTAGACAAGGCATCTGAGGCACAGAGAGGTTAAATGACTTACCCAAGGTCACACAGCAAGTAAATGTGATTCCAGTTCCAGGGGTCTAGCTTCAAAGCCCCAAAGTTACCTGTCATGTGCCACATCTCACCATTAGAGGGTCTGTGTCCCTCTGGGAGCAGAGAGCACAGACACGGTAAGCAAATTCTTCACGCCTACGACACTGACAGAAGATATAAGAAGATCCCAACCCGCACACAAAGAGTGTGAGGCAAACGCAGCCAGAAGCCCAACCCTCCCGGGAGGTATGTCTGAGAGGATGGGGACTTTGTTAGGCAAAGAAGGCAGGGAGGGCTCTCCTGGGCAGAGCCAGGGTGGTGACCTAACCCAGGCAGGGTGGGGAGAGAGAGGGCTCGCTCGGAGGTTTTGATGATCTGGGGTGGTCCTGAAGGTGAAGTTAAAGCCTGGCTTTTACCCCAGGGACACCAGTCGGGGAATACCTTGTTGGACATAGCAGCTGTCCAAGTGAGGGAAGCTTGGGTCTGGACAGCAGCAGTGGGGCAGGCAAGCTGGGCTGGGAAAGTGGGATGGACTTGACCAGACTTTGGTGGACTGAGAGCCAGTGGAACGTAGTGGCCAAAGGCGTGGATCCCTGAGCCAGCCCAAGTGTGTGTCCTCTTTCTCAACCTCAGTTTCCTTGCCTGAGGAAGTGCCAACTATGGTCACCATCATGGGAATGAAGAAGGGAAAGGTCTAGAATGATCCTCAAGTTTCTAACCTGGGACGACGATGGTGTCTCGCTTTGTCTTTATTGATTAACCATGTTGCTGACCTCATAAACCTGGACTGATATTTTGCTTTTCCCCACAGAACTGAACGTTTAATTGGCCATGACATAGTTTAAAATAGCCCCGAGAGTAAAACCAAACTTCAGTCCCTGGGAAGGAGGCCATTTCCTTCAGATCCCTTCTGACCACTACATGAAGTACACCGCGAGGGCCCCAGAGGGTCAGGGTCATCTAACCAGACGCTCGCGTCCTCTCAGTTTCCTGGGCATGAGCAGCCTGATGGCCCCAGCGCCCCCCTCAGGAGGGAGGCGGGACAGCAGAGCTGGGAGGGATTGGAGAAGTTGCAGATAAGAACAGGAGACCCAAAGGGCCAAGAGGCCCGCCCAGAACCCAGGAAGTTAGTGCTGGAGCTGGCACCCAGCCCTGGGCCCCCGGGTACCCTCGTCTGCCAGCCACCCCCTCATCTTCCTGCCCCTGCCTCTTTCCCTCACTTTTACTAAGACGTAATTGTCATATGTACAAGTTTAAGTTGTACAGCATAGTGATTTAACAGATGTGAATATTGTGAAATGCTTACCACGGTGAGTTTAATTAATTAATTCATATCCAATATCTCATATGGTTCCAAATTGTTCACCCTTGCGCTGAAATCTTGTCAGCCTTACTCTCTAAGCAACTCTCAACTCTACAGAACCCTGTTGTTAGTTACAGTCAACATGGTGTGCATTACATCCTCGAAGTTATTTACCTTGTAACTGGAAGTTTGTACTGTTTTGACCATGGTCACCCAGTTGTCCCACCCCTCCCCACCCCTACCTCTGGCAACCACTACTTCTGGTCTGTTTCTATGCACTTGTGGTTTTTTTTAAGATTCCACGCAGAAGTGAGATCACAAAGTATTTGTGTTTCTCTGATTGATTTCATTTAGCGTAAGGAAGTCACTATCCCAAAAAGATATCTGCACCGCCCCCACCCTGTTCATAGCAGCATTATTTACAACAGCCAAGACCTGGAAACAACCTAAGTGTCCACTGATGTATGAATGGATAAAGAAATGTGGTGTATTGATACAATGGGAACTATTCAGCCATAAAAAAGGAGGGCATCCTGCCATGTGCGATATGTTTGGACCTCAAGGGCGTTATGCCCTGTTCTTTTAAGACACTTCACTGCTTTCTGCCATGGGCCCTGATGTGGACAGAGAGGAGCTGACCTAGCAACGGCACTGATGACATGGCAAGGGGGTGGGGGAAGAGCCATCTCTGTGAGCGTGAGGATAAATACCCAGGCTCAGTACCAGGAGAGTGCGTGGCCTTTAGTTTCTGGGGTTAGAACTAATGACAATCCTTGATCTCACGGTTCGTGGGATTGAGCCCTGCCCTGGGCTCTACGCTAAGAGCACAGAGCCTGCTTGAAATTCTCTCTCTCCTTCTCTCCGACCTTCCCCCCCAGCTCACGCACACATGCTCGCTTTTTCTCTCTCAAAATAAATCAATAAATGTCAAAAAAAAAAACTGATGACACTCTTGAGCATCTCACAGGACACACATCCACCGTGCCCTGAGTGAGGGGCGTGGCTGTCCCCACACATCATGCACAAAGCACCTGGCACAGTCTATACACGTTGTACTACGAATGTCAGGGATGACGATGATGGTGGTGATGGTGGTCACGATGGCATCCACCAGCCTGAACCCTGCCTAGCTGGCACGCGGCATCCTCCAGTGCACTGTCCCCATACCCAGCCGGCTCCTGTTCTGGGGTATCTTGGCTCTCCACGGCCCAGCCTCCGCTCCTTAAGCCTACAAGATGCCTTGACCAGTTTCTCTGCGGATACTCACCTGTACCCACCCCCCCAGGAAGATAGAATGAAGCCAGAAGGCCTGGGGGCCCCTATGCAGCTCCCAGGAGGAAAAGGGGCAGAGGAAGGAGGAAGCGAATCGGCCCCGAGAGCCTCTCCTATGATTCATCCTTGCCATGCAGGCCAGGAAGTGATGGCCAGCAAGGGAACCGCAGGTGGACAGACAGCATATTTCCACGGACCTCTCACATCTAGACGTGGGGTTGAGGATGCCAGTCTCGGCCTGTGCCCTCCTTTGTGTAAACAGTAGCCAGAATGCATGCGGAGACAGCGTGCCCAGTGAGCCGGCCTCGACCGCCAGATGCTCTGTTAGGGCCGCCCTGCCCTTCACCCCACTTACCTGAGTCAGACGGTTTCCTGGCTCCTGCTGCTAACAAGCAAACGATGTTGACCTTTTGGGGGTAGCCCCACAGGGTGTCCCCCACACTCTGGCAGAGCCCCCTGCTGTAACGGAAGGGGCAGTGGTTTCTGGCCTCACTAGGCAGGAAGGTCAAGGTGGGGAGAGGGGTGATACGGAGATAGAGAAAACTGCCATGTGTCATCGTTGGGTCCCACCCCGCCTGCCACTCGCCATCTGCTCAGCTTTGTTCCCTCCTGGGTTACCGTATGTGGGTCCCCAGTGGCTGGAGTGCATTCTCAGTGGGACTGAGTGCCCCACGTGTTCTTTGCTGTCACCTCACAACAATCTACTAGGTAGATGTCATGACCATTTCCACTGTGCAGATGAGGAAGCAGGCTCTCTGATGGAATAACTCCCAGGCTGAGCCCAGCCTTGAACCCGGGCAGGCCAACCTGGAGCTCGGACAAAGATGAAGCCATGCCCGCAGAAGTATTGTAAGGACTAATGCATCCCCGACGTCCCCCTGCCTCCCTCCAGCACTCGCCTCACCCACTGTCCCGCAGCCCCTGGGCCTGGCTGGATACAGGTTCTCAGCTGCCGCCATTCATCCCTGGAGCTTAAAAGGGCTACTGTTCCAGACGATGCTTGCCTCTTAGCAAGCATCGGAGAGGAAGGCTTTAATGGTGCCGTTTCACACACACAAGCCCACTCTTGCACATCCCGAAACTCTTCCACCCATGAGAATGTTCTTCCTGCTGGGGTGGGACCAAAACCCTACCCCCCCCCCCGTCTTGAGGGGCGGTAAGAAGGCCCCAACTTGCCAAAGCCGCTCCGTCCTCTTTAGGCCCCAATAAGTTATTTCCCAGACAGCTGAGAGAAAGAACAGACGTGGCCGCGGACGCCGTCCAGGTCTGTAAGCTGTCAGGCGGCCGGGAGAGGCGCACAGCACAGGATGGGTAAGGGGATCCTTCTTTCTTGGGCATGGCCACACGAACAGATGTGGGTTTGGCGTGTTCTGATTTCTATGTGGCCTTGGTTCCCTCCAGGTCTCTACTTCAGCACGGGGACCAAGGTCACCTGCTGGATCACTCTCCGGCCACCTGGCCAGGGGGTGGGCACCAGGGACCCTTCCTTCCTCCCTGGTCAAGGAGAAATGGCTCTCTTTCTTCTGTCCTCCTACACAGGGTGCTGAGGACACTCTGTGGCTCTCAAAGCTGGTGCATCAGCCTCTACTCTCCCTGCCTCCAACCTCAGCAGGACCTCCACCAGCAATGGAGGTCCCTCCACAGCCCGAAACAGTGTGACCCTCACAGCTTTCCTCAAACCCCTATTTAGGACACTCCTTTCCAGCACAGCGAGTGACCTCACCTCCTACTTCCAAAAATTTAAAGAGAAGAGAAAGGGGGCACCTGGGTGGCTCAGTTGGTTGAGCTTCCGACTCTTGATTTCGGCCTAGGTCACCGTCTCACCATTCATAGTTTTGAGCCCCGTGTCAGGCTCTGTGCCAAAGGCACAGAACCTGCTTGGGATGCTCTCTCTCCCTCTTTCTGTCCCTTCCTTGTTCGCACGTGCGCACATGTTCTCTCTCTCTCTCTCTCAAAATAAATAAACATCCAAATAAATCAATAAATCAATAAAGAAAAGAAAGAGAAGCCCATCAGAGGAACTTCCCCATTGCCTTGTCCTTCCCGGGCTCCTTCTTCCTGTCCGCCCTTCTATTCTACAAACCTGCCTCCATCTTCCCGGACACATACACCGCCCAAGGCCAGTCTGTCCCACACTCCCGGACCTCACACCTCCTCCCAGCGCTCCTCCCCTCTAACCTTCCATGGCTGCTCTGTTCCCTGCTGGGGCTTCTGCCTCAGCACGTGCTCTGCTCACCTATCTGCCTCCCCCAAGACACCACCAACACCAAGAGGAAGCCAAAACGGATGAACAAAGAAACAAGCGAAGCTAAACTACAAGCTACTAATAACACAAATGAAACCAAACTAAACCAGACCTGTCCATCAACCCTCCTCTTCTCCACTTCAGCCAGACTTCTGAAGGAGATGCCCCCGGGTGCATTTAGAGACAAGTAAAGCGATTTGACCAACTTTATTGAGGGATCATTTGGGTACAATAAAATGCACCCATTTTACGCACACATTTTGGTGAATGTGACCGATATGCACGCCCAGCCTCCACAATCAAAATGTAGAACATTTTGATCCCCCAGCAAAGTTCCCTCGGGCCTCTTTCAGTCCACCCCTACCGCTCCCACCCCTCAGCCCCAGGCAACTGCTCATCTGCTTTCTGTCTCTATGGATCACATTTGTCATTTCTCGAGTTTCATCTCAACAGAATCTTACAGAGTGTACTCTTTTATACCTGGCTTCTTTTGCTCAGCACGATGTGTATGAAATCCATCCATATTATTGAGTTGGAAGCAATTCATTCCTCTTAACGGTTGTTTTTTTTTCTAGTATCCCATTGTATGTCTATATCATAATTTCTTTATCGATTCATCTGTCAAAGGACGTTTGGGTTGGTTCGGCTTGAGATATTATCAATAAAGCTTTGTCTTTGCGTGAACACGTTTTCTTTATTCTTGGGTAAAAACCTAGTTGTTGGATAGCCTGGATCATGCGGTCAGTGAATATTTAGGTTTCTAGGAAAACCATTTTGGTTTCCAAAATGGTTGTACTATTTTACGACCACAGAAATGTATGAGAGCTCCAGGCCTCCTCATCCTACCAACACTTGATATGTCTTTTTAAATCTTAGTCATTCTTGTAGGTGAGATTTTTAACCTGCATTTTCCTACTAACCAATGATGTCAGACAATATTTCATGTGCTTATTGGCCATTTGTATATCTTTTTTTGTGAAGTGTGTGTTGAAATCTTTTCCACATTTTCTATTGGGCACACTCTGTGTGTGTGTGTGTGTGTGTGTGTGTGTGTATCAGATATATATTTGATTCTCATTTGCAGTAGGTATGTTTTATAAAGTCACAACAAACACTGACTTAGCGAATACTTAACTACTGCTCCTACGTCAATAAAGGATTAGGTTCTAGGAGCCTATTGTCACAACATTTTCATCAGCTGACAAATACATAAACTTTTTTTTATGTGTGTTTCTGTTTTTTTTTTTTTTTCAACGTTTATTTATTTTTGGGACAGAGAGAGACAGAGCATGAACGGGGGAGGGGCAGAGAGAGAGGGAGACACAGAATCCGAAGCAGACTCCAGGCTCCTAGCCATCAGCCCAGAGCCTGACGCGGGGCTCGAACTCACGGACCGCGAGATCATGACCTGGCTGAAGTCGGACGCTTAACCGACTGCGCCACCCAGGCGCCCCTGTGTGTTTCTGTTTAAAGACACTTTATTTTATATATTTTGTTGATTCCTTAAGACTGGCTTCAAAGCCAACAGCATTATAATTTATTCCTGAATGAAAGTTATCTAACACAGGTATTTTCTCCATAAGGCACATCACAGTTTTTTTTGGTTTTTTGTTTTTTGTACTAGCCAGCACTATGGCACCATTTTAAAAAGCAAAATCACTAACAAAAAGCAGAAAACTGCAAAACACATGGCATGCCACAGACCACAAAAAGGACATTTGGTTACAGTATGAGGGTTGAAACACCAAGCAGGGTGTTACCTTGTTTAGCCCCAGGCAGAATGTGCCCATCCAGAAACTCAGTTGTTTGTTTTTGTTTGTTTTGTTTTTGTCACAAGTGACAGAAAAAGCGCCACAAGCATTGAATTTGGGGTCACAAATAAATTTTAGTGAGTAGATGAATTTGCATCATGGGATCCACAATTAATAAGAAGCTATATATATATATTCAGAGGAATACATGAGCCAAGTTGGACCCAAGACCTTTGTCAGACGTATGCAGTGTGAATATTTTCTCCCAGCTCCTAACATGTCTTTTGAAAAGCAGATTTTAATTTTATGAAGACTGGTTTCTCAATGTTTCTTTTTATGATTTGTGCTTTTTGTGTGTCTCAGACACATTAGTGTTTGTCTAACCCACGGCCCTGAAGATTTTTTTCCTATATTACCTTCTAGAAATTTCATTTATCTGTTATATTTAAGTTTGTGATCCATTTTGAGTTAATTTTTGTGTTTAGCCGTTTTTTTCCCATAGGAATATCCAAGGGTCCCATCACTGCATGTTGAAAAAACTATCTTTTTCCTCATTGGATTACCTTGGAGGCTTTGTCAATATTAGTGGTCTTATTTCTGGATTCTCTGTGCACCATTGGTCCGGGTGTCTACCCTTTTGCCCATAACACAGTTTTTATCATTGTACCTTTATAATAAGTCTTGAAAGCCCCTTTTTTTCCTTCTTTTTCAAAATTGTTTTGTCTCTGCTATGTCCTTCCCATTTTCATACAAATTTTTTGTCAATTTCAGCAAAAAAGCCTGATGGGTCTACGATTGGGATTTCATTGAATCTATAGCTCAGTTTGGGGAGAACTGTCACCTTAACAGCATTGAGTCTTTTAATCGTCAAACATGGCCCATCTTTCTATTTATTTAATCTCTTTAATGTCTCTTGGTGACATTTTGTTTTCTAGATACATATCTTGCACACAGTGTTATTCATTTTCTTCCTTTTTTTTTAACCTTTGACATCCACTTTATTTATTTTTTTTAATTTACATCCAAATTAGTTAGCATATAGTGCAACAATGATTTCAGGAGTAGATTCCTTAGTGCCCCTTACCCATTTAGCCCATCGCCCCTCCCACAGCCCCTCCAGGAACCCTCTGTTTGTTCTCCATATTTATGAGTCTCTCATGTTTTGTCCCCCTCCCTGTTTTTATATTATTTTTGTTTCCCATCCCTTATGTTCATCTGTTCTGTGTCTTAAAGTCCTCATATGAGTGAAGTCATATGATATTTGTCTTTCTCTGACTGACCAATTTCGCTTAGCATAATACCCTCTAGTTCCATCCATGTAGTTGCAAATGGCAAGATTTCATTCTTTTTGATTGCGGAGTAATACCCCATTGTGTGTGTGTGTATATATATATATATATATATATATATATATATATACACACACACCATATCTTCTTTATCCATTCATCCATCGATGGACATTTGGGCTCTCTCCATACTTTGGCTATTGTTGATAGTGCTGCTATAGACATTGGGGTGCATATGTCCCTTCGAAACAGCGCACCTGTATCCCTTGGATAAATACCTAGTAGTGCAATTGCTGGGTCATAGGGTAGTTCTATTTTTAGTTTTTTGAGGAACCGTTTTTGAGGAACGGTATGGAAAACCATACCGCTTTCCAGAGTGGCTGCATCAGCTTCCATTGCCACCAACAATGCAAAAGAGACCCTCTTTCTCCGCATCCTCACCAACATCTGTTGTTGCCCGAGTTGTTAATGTTAGCCATTCTGACAGGTGTAAGGTGGTATCTCATTGCCCTTTTGATTTGTATTTCTCTGATGATGAGTTATGTTGAGCATTTTTTCATGTGTCGGTTGGCCATCTGGATGTCTTCTTTGGAGAAGTGTCTATTCATGTCTTTGGCCCATTTCTTCACTGGATTATTTGTTTTTGGGGTGTTGAGTTTGATAAGTTCTTTATAGATTTTGGATACTAACCCTTTATCTGATATGTTGTTTGCAAATATCTTCTCCCATTCCATTGGTTGCCTTTTAGTTTTGCTGATTGTTTCCTTCACTGTGCAGAAGGTTTTTATTTTGATGAGATCCCAGTAGTCATTTTTGCTTTTGTTTCCCTTGCCTCCGGAGACGTGCTGAGTAAGAAGTTGCTGCAGCCAAGATCAAAGAGGTTTTTGCCTGCTTTCTCCTCAAGGATTTTGATGGCTTCCTGTCTCACATTCAGGTCCTTCATCCATTTTGAGTTTATTTTTGTGTGTGGTATAAGAAAGTGGTCCAGGTTCATTCCTCTGCATGTCGCTGTCCAGTTTTCCCAGCACCACTTGCTGAAGAGACTGTCTTGATTCCATTGGATATTCTTTCCTGCTTTGTCAAAGATTGTTGGCCATACGTTTGTGGGTCCATTTTTGGGTTCTCTGTTCTGTTCCATTGATCTGAGTGTCTGTTCCTGTACCAGTACCATACTGTCTTGATGATTACAGCTTTGTAGTATAGTTTGAAGTCTGGGACTGTGATGCGTCCTGCTTTGGTTTTCTTTTTCAAGATTGTTTTGGCTATTCAGAGTCTTTTTTGGTTCCATACAAATTTTAGGATTATTTGTTCTAGCTCTGTGAAGAATGCTGGTGTTATTTCGATAGGGATTGCATTGAATATGTAGATTGCTTTGGGTAGTATCATTTTCTTCCTATTTAATGTTATTACAAATGATACAGTTTTTAATTTTAAGTTTAAAATATTTGGTGGTATATATAAAAATATATTGATTTTTATGTATTGATCTTGTATGATCTTGCTAAACACTTATTAGTTCTAGAAGTTTTTCATAGATTCCTTAGGATTTTATATCTATACAATCGTATCAGCTGCAAATATGGTTTTTCTTTTTCCTTTTCAATCTAGATGCCTTTTATTTATTTTTCTTGCCTTATTACACTAGCTAGGACACTAGCTAGGATCTCCAACACAATGTTGATTAGTTGTGGTAAGAGTGGGCATTCTTGTTTTGTTTCTAGTCTTAGAGCGAGCACTGTGTTTCACCATTAAATATGATATTTGTTGCAGGTTTTTCACAGATGGTCTTTATCAGGTTGAAGACATTTCCTTATATTTTTAATTTTCTGAGAGATTGTATCATGAAAGTTGTTTTGCCAAATTGTATCAAATGCTTCTTCTGTATCTGTTGAGATAATCGTATGGGTTTTCTTCATTCTGTTAATATGGTGGATTACATCACTTGATTTTCAAATGTCAAACCAACTTTGCTTTTCTAGGATTAACTCTACTTGGTCATGGTGTTTTTTAAATGGTTTTATATAAAAATACATATTACTAGATTCAACTTTGTAATATTTTACTGAATATTTTTGTGTCTTTGTTCATAAGGGTTATTGGTCTTTAGTTTTCTTGCCTTGTGATATATTTGTCTGGTTTTCATATTAGAGCAATACTGGACCCATAAAATGAGTTGGGAAGTTTTCCCTCTTTTTTCATGTTCTGAATTTGTGTAGGATTGGCATTATTTTATTCTTTAAGTATTTGGTTGGTTGGGGCGCCTGGGTGGCGCAGTCGGTTAAGCGTCCGACTTCAGCCAGGTCACGATCTCGCGGTCCGTGAGTTCGAGCCCCGCGTCGGGCTCTGGGCTGATGGCTCAGAGCCTGGAGCCTGTTTCCGATTCTGTGTCTCCCTCTCTCTCTGCCCCTCCCCCGTTCATGCTCTGTCTCTCTCTGTCCCAAAAATAAATAACGTTGAAAAAAAATTAAAAAATAAATAAATAAAATAAAATGGGTTTCTAAAAGCTGCTTGGCAGTTCTGAGTACAAGGGTGGGCTTTCCTGGAGCATCACTGGAGGGTGATCCAGATGGGCTGTTTAGTAAAGGAATCTTTAATACCACTATCTGTTAATCTTCTCTCTTGCCTCTCAGATTCCTGAGAGCAGACTGTTCCACTCTCCAGCCCGAAGGGGTTAGGCTGGTGGTCTGCTCCCTGGGAACCCAGAGAGGGGACATCCAGCAATCAATGTTCAGCAATCCATGCATCCAGCAATCCATGCCCCTGCCCCTCCTCACTTGGTCCAGGCTCAGGTGTGGAGGGGCCTGAGCCATAGTCGGATGCTCAACCGACTGAGCCACCCAGGCACCCCAGGTTTATGCTTTTACTTTAAAAACAACCTTTACTATCATTGGAGTGTAGTTTCAAGAAAGCACTTAAGTAGATATGTATGTTTCATCTGCCATATTTACCCCCCAAAGGACTTGTTTTTATTTCCAATCCATGCAATCTGGCTTCTGATCAACCACTCCACAGAAAGCTGCTCCTTCCTAGCTCAGTAATTAACTCCTCCTCACCAAGTACAAGGGATGCCAATCAACCCTTATCTTCCCTGACCTCTCAACAGCATTTGTTACCCCTGGGCCTCCCTGTTGGACACTGCTTCCTTCCCAAGCTTCAGTGACCTCACACTGACCTGGTCTCCCACCTATTTCTCTGTCTTGGTAACCTTCAACACTCCAAGTGGAGTCATCTTCTCAAACCCCCATGTGCATATTCTTTCTTGGAACAATCACGCAGACCCAGGCCAATGACTCCCAAGTCCATTTATCACCTGCCTCTCCCCCAAACTCCAGATCCAGGCACACAACAGCCTACCATATCTTCTCGTCCATGAACACCACGTGTCTCCATTTGATCAACACGTTTACGTCCTTCGGTAGAGATTTGTTTTCTTCTTTAAAATCTTGCATATTTTCTGTTCTATGGGTTCCTGTGTTCTTTATAACTTGTGTCGCTATCATGGCTGGAATCTCTCTGATGTTGCTTTTACTGACTGGCTGTTCTGGGGCACTGGCCACCTAACAATCTCCTATGGGGTTGCCTGTATCTGGCCACCCCGAGCCTCACTTGTATTTGCTCTAAATGTCCATCCACTGATCCTCTTGGATAAGGTAGATGGACAATCGTGTCCCCTGTAAATGAAGACCGTTTTGTTCCTTCCTGTGCCTTCTCTCGTCTTGCTATGGTGGGTCAACTTCCAGGACAGAACTGAATGGTAAAGGAGCAGGCACGGAAGTTCTGTCCCACCTCTGAATGGAAGGAACGTTTCTAAGTTTTCACCATTAAGTTCCAGGTTTATTCTTGTCAGTACTACTTATCACATTAAGGAAGTTCCCTTCTGCTTCCCGTTTGCGAGAGATTTTATCAAGAGTGAGTGTGACTTTGATCGGTTTCCTTGGCCTCTCTCGGAGACATCACAAGGTTTCCCCCTTTTAAGCTGTTATTCTACTAAATTCCACTGGTATGACTATTATTGAGCTAAGTCTGGAGCCACTGTTCTGGCAGCCTTCTGGACACCTTAACCCGACCATGTGATCATTCCTTCTTTTCAGGAGAGTAGACAGAGAGAACAAACCAGGGCCCACGTTCTCAGGCAAGTTTCGCCAATATCTGTTCGCCCCCTTACTGGAAGATAGTCTCAGGGAGCAACATCGTGTAGATCTGCATATTTCCTTGTTGGACCAGTTTTTGGAGATGGGCTTGCTTAGCGTTCAGTGAAAAGTTGCACCCTTCAGGTCCCGAAGGAGGATGGAACCAAGCCAGGCTATGATCCAGACCTGTGATTTCTGCTTTAAGGGATACAAGCAGCCATTTAGAACACCTCCGCACACCCCTGCTCATGCCCTCAGTGACTGGCTGTGTCCACCTGTAGGACCAAGTGAGTGACCAGCTCCAGGGTCCAGGACATTCAGGCTCGGAGAAATTGTACTCTGGATAGAAAAATGGCTAGGGATAAGCACACTTCAACTGGTCTCCATCTCTTGGTGTCTTGAAAGTTCATTCAGGGGCGCCTGGGTGGCTCAGTCGGTTAAGCGTCCGACTTCGGCTCAGGTCACGATCTCACGGTCCGTGAGTTCGAGCCCCGCGTCGGGCTCTGGGCTGACTGCTCAGAGCCTGGAGCCTGTTTCGGATTCTGTGTCTCCCTCTCTCTCTGCCCCTCCCCCGTTCATGCTCTCTCTCTCTGTCTCAAAAATAAATAAACGTTAAAAAAAATTTTTTTTTAAATAGTCAGCTTTAAAAAAAAAAGGAAAAAAAAAAAAGAAAGTTCATTCATCTACTTGAGATCAAAGGAATCAAAGTAAAGATTCATCCAGCAAAGGGAATAATTCCTCATTTCAGCAGGGCCCAACATAGTAATGGTATAATGTTCTTTATATATGCCATAATTTATTCAGAATTTTGGTTGGCGGATACATATGTGAGATTGACACGGTTTTCTTTTCATGTCCTGCATAGACTTGGGGAGCTTCAAAAAAAATACAACCCGGGGTCCAAGCCCTGGAGACTCTGATCCAGTTGCCCCAGGATGGAAACAGGCTCTGTGCTGAGAGTGGAGAGCCCGACTCGGGGCTCGAACTCATGAACCCTCAAACCATAACCTGAGCCGAAGTCAGATGACCAACCGACTGAACCACCCATGTGCCCCAGGAATCTGGTTTTGTTTTTGTTTTTTTTTTTTTAAAGAAGCTGTTTAGAAGCTTCTTAAAGACAGGTTAGGAAACTACTGAGTAGGAAGACAGTGGAAGGTCCTGGCCTCAGCCTCATCACCATTGAGATCTAGGCGTTCCTGGAGGGTCTTTTAGAGATCATGTGGAGGACACAGACCTTCTAGTGCCAGTTCTAGCCAAAGTGAAGCAGGAGTGTGTGTGTCTGTGTGCACATTGCTGAATCCAGCTCTCTCTGGGAAATGGAGGGACTCTGATTTCATAAACCTGTGGTCCCGGAAGGACCTGGGGACTGTACCTGCGTGCCCTTGTGTGATACACCTATATACTCTTTAGTGCTATTTTTCAGGTATGTGTAGACGTGTTTGTGATACCTACAATACAACATGATGTAAAAACACTGCTGAACTCAGAGCAACCTTTTCGAGGTTTTGCTTTTCTCTACCAACAGTTACTAGAAGTACACCTACTATTTTATGTGTCCTGGGTAGGGGGCCAATTTGTGATGTTTATTTTTTATTTTTTTAAGTTTATTTATTATTTATTTTGAGAGAGAGAGAGAGAGAGAGAGAACATGAGCAGGGGCAGGGAAGGGGCAGAGAGAGAGAGAATCCCAAGAGGGCTCAAACCCACAAACCATGAGATCATGACCTGAGCCAAAATCAAGAGTCAGATGCTCAACAGACTGAGCCACCCAGGTGTCCGTTATTTTTTATTTTTTAAATTTTAGGTAGGGATCTCCATCCACGGAAAGGCTGGGAAGTCCTGGGGGAGAGGCCCCCTGGAGCCAGCAGTATCCTTTGAGTTCACAGCAGCTGGGAGGTTGCTGCTCTGTCCACTGGGCAGGCAGTCACCAGCCACCCCCGCCCCACTTGGGTGACCAGCTGGCCCGGGTGTTCTCCAGGACTTGAGTCATCCCAGTCTGTGACAGTGAGGGCTCCGTTAGAAAGGAGATTCAGGACCCAGGGATGGAGTGGTTCATTTGACTATAGAACAGTAGTAGGGGTGAGGGGGAGGGCACTATGGCTGCCATCCAAGTGGACTCCTTCTCCTTTCCCTCCCCCATTTCAGACTGACTCTTAGGGGATTTCTCAGCCTTTCCAACTTTGAGTGGAAGAGTCTATGTATTAACGGTCTCAAAAGCTTCTATAAGACCCACAAAGGCACCAAGAATAAACTCTCATTACCTAACCAACCTCATGGCCCTTCCTAACGTGGGAAAAGTTATAAATCTGGGGTGACCTGGTGTCTGACTCACTCGTAGCCTTAAATCAGATGATCACTGAAACTCCTACATGGCTTCCTACTGAGAGGACATCAGACTTCGCTCCTGTGAATCTCAAGGGCACAAAAGCCCTGACAATGCCACCATCTTCAGGACACACAAGACATCTGGTGGGGGTGGGGAGGGGGGGTATTAAAAGCCTTCATTTTCCTGAACTGTCTTGAAACCTCCTGTCCTTCCAGCACTTTCCCCAAACCCCCCATTCACCCCAGCTGGGGAATTCTATTTGGTCCCGAGTAAATTCTGAGAAATAAGCACCTCTACCCTTCTCAAGGAAACTTTAGGGGTCCTTTTGTTCTTGCCCTTGCCAATCAAGACAGGTGTACCCACTTTTTGAAAGTTTGCATTAGGCCACTTCACTTTTACCAAAGACATACATCAGTACCTATTTCCGTGAACTCTAAGAAACCCAAAGAGGATTTTGCTTTTATGAAAAAGGCAAAAGGCACAAAGAGCATTCAGTGTTTGTTTTTCAGCCCGCCCTCCTGGAGGCAGTGTGTGCCCGGGGCGAGAGTGGCGCCACCAAGCTCCTCTCCCCGGAACTACGCTCAGCACCTGCACATCCAGCCGCCGGAGCTTTGAATCTGTACTTTACCTCGACTTATTGTGTGCATACATTAGCAAGACCTGTCTTAAGGTATCAGAATAGCCGAGAAGTTATTTTGGGGGTATGGGCATGTTCAAAATTTTTTCCGTATAAATTAACGGTGATCACGTCAAATGATGGCTTGCGAAACGTTTTCATAGAAATGCTCTCCTTTCCGTTAGCAGGGAAACCTGTAAACTTATTTTGCTAAAACCTTCAGGACAGAATGCTTAGGACCTTGCTCTTGTTTTCCATTCTTAGAAGTGTTGCCATTTGTTCCCTGGGCCTCTGTTCCCAGACCCTGTAAAATGCTTTCCAGCTCTAGTCCTTTGAAGCGGTTTCTTTGCAAGCAGTCTTCTTCCTGCACAACATAATAGTAAGGAATGCCTCCGGGTTGTATTTCTTTTCTTTTTTTCTAAGTTTATTTGTTTATTTTGAGAGAGACATAAAGCGCATACAAGTGGTGGCGGGGAGCAGAGAGAGGGACAGAGGATCCTAAGCGGGCTCTGTGCTGACTGCAGAGAGACCAATGCAGGGCTTGAACTCACAAACCGTGAGATCATGACCTGAGCTGAAGTCAGATGTTTAACCCAATGAGCCACCCAGGTGCCCCAACAGGTTTTATTTCAACAGAGGGGGAAAAGGGGGGCTGGATGGGCCCGGTGGTGGGAGCAGTTTCTTGCTGTTGAAGGCTACCAGCTATGGGGTAGGGGCGGCAGTCTGAGGACTTCCAGAATGGCTCTGGGGAGGAGAGAAGCCCTACCGAGCCTGGGGGCAGAGGCCAGGGAGCCTCTACTGGAGGCCTGGTCACAGCCTGAAGGCTTGGGGTAAAGAGGGATAAAGCCCCCAGGGCAGCAGGTAAGGACAGCTGGAGGTTGGAGCGGAAGCCTTGCTCCCCGGGAGAAGGCTAGAACCCAAGAGGGTATTGCCACCACCATCTCTGTGGGGCTTCTGGAAAGGGCAGGGTAGCATCCAGGCAGGAAGAGACTGCAGGTGGCAGGATTGCTGGTCACCAAGGACATGAGGAACGGATACAGCTATGGGGTCTCCTCTGAAGACTGCTGTGATCCCAGCATCAGCAAAGGGTCTGAGAGAGGTTAAACGCCCCTTTTAAAAGACAGAGGCATCCCAAGGGGGTTCCTGAGAGCCACAGAGAACGTGACTCATGGGCTTGTAAGTTTGCCTTCTAAGAATGCCCTTGACCATGCTGATGGCAATCCCCACTATCCTTGTTGTATCCCCTGGCATCTCCCCAAGAGACTTCTCCCAGGCCTGCCCTCAGGAGGCAGAGAAAACATTTGCTGGGTCTCTGTCCTGGGCCCCAAGATGACATACTTTTTTTTTTTTTTAAGTTTATTTATTTACTTTCTTGAGAGAGACCAAGAGAGCACCAGCAGGGGAGGGGCACAGAGAGAGAGGGAAAAGCCTAAGCAGGCCCCACACTGTCAGTGCAGAGCCCGACGCGGGGCTCAAATCTACGAAACTGAGATTGTGACCTGAGCCAAAATCAAGAGTCTGACGCTTAACTGACCGAACCACCCAGGCGCTCTGGATGACATACTTTTAAGAGAGTTTAATATCAGCTTTGGTGAGTTGAATCCCCATGGAAGTAGGGCCCACGCTTCACGTGTAAGATGCAAATCTTATCCTGATTTTGTAGTTATATCTGCAATGTTCTGAAAAAAGAGAATCCCCCAGGGCGCCTGGTTGGCTCCGTCTGTTAAGCCCGCGACTTCGGCTTAGGTCATGATCTCACGGGTCGTGAGTTCGAGCCCTGCGTCAGGCTGTCGGCTGTCGGTGCAGAGCCCGCTTCCGATCCTCTGTCCCCCTCTCTCTGCCCCTCCTCTGCTTGCGTTCTCTCTCTCTCAGAAATAAATAAACATTTAAAAATAGAGAGGGAGGGGCGCCTGGGTGGCGCAGTCGGTTAAGCGTCCGACTTCAGCCAGGTCACGATCTCGCGGTCCGTGAGTTCGAGCCCCGCGTCAGGCTCTGGGCTGATGGCTCGGAGCCTGGAGCCTGTTTCCGATTCTGTGTCTCCCTCTCTCTCTGCCCCTCCCCCGTTCATGCTCTGTCTCTCTCTGTCCCAAAAATAAAAATAAACGTTGAAAAAAAAAATAAATAAATAAAAAATAAAAATAGAGAGGGAGACAAAGAGAGAGAGAGAATCTCCCAGTTTATGTTTACTAGACATGAATTGAATTGATTTCCAGGGATATGATGAGACCAAAAAAAAAAAAAAAAAAAAAAAATGCGGCCCTGCTGTGTGGGCACGGACACCCAGGAGGAAGGGGGCAGCTTTCTCTTCAAGGAATCACCATTGCCAAAGATGAACCTTAGGTTAAGGGCTATCGTCCCCAGATCCCTGCAGCTGCAGATTCCTGCAGCTGCCCCCCAACCCTGACTTACACTTTGGCCTTGTGAGCCTTAGTCTGAATGCAGGGATCTGCAGCTGAAAGAAATCTGAATATCCTCATGAGAGGTAGAGCAGCAAATGTGACTCTTTCAAGAGAGTATAGCATAAAGCTGAAAGCTTAACTTGAATCGTGTTGCTAGTAGGTGTTTATAACCCCCCATCCCCTAGGGATCTCACCTCTAGCATTGCAGATTGGAATGATGTATCTATGTGGTAAGCAAGCATTTCTAAATACAAAATATTTCCTTGAGAGGATAGAGATGGGTTGCTACTAGAATCATCCATTTCTACATTGTTGGAGGCGTTCATTCAATTAACAGAACGTGGACTACTTGGAGGAGTTCTCTCTGCCCCCTGGTGGTTGTAAGTATAACTTTTTAATAGTTTCAGTGAGGTGTGAATAACGTAACCGCATACGTTTAAAACTTACCAAAACTTGGGGCGCCTGGGTGGCGCAGTCGGTTAAGCGTCCGACTTCAGCCAGGTCATGATCTCGCGGTCTGGGAGTTCGAGCCCCGCGTCAGGCTCTGGGCTGATGGCTCAGAGCCTGGAGCCTGTTTCCGATTCTGTGTCTCCCTCTCTCTCTGCCCCTCCCCCGTTCATGCTCTGTCTCTCTCCCAAAAATAAATAAATGTTGAAAAAAAAAACAAAAACTTACCAAAACTTTGGTAACTTTGGACATACGTACACGAAACCACTACGAAATCATCACCGCTACCAAACTAACAATCATATCTATTACCCCCGAAACTTTCCTTATGTCCCTTTGTCACCCTTCCCTCCCACACCTCCCTACCCTCTCCTATTATTGTTGGTTTGCACTTACAGAATAGAAATTACCCAAACTGAACAGAGAGTAAGCAGACTAGAAAAAAATAAACAGAGCCTCAGAGATATGTAGGACTATAACCAAAGATCTAACATTTGTGTCATCAGTGTCTCAGTAGGATGTGGGTGAAGTTGAAAAAAATATTCAAAAAAAATAAGAAAATAATAATACAACCCACAGAACGGGAGACACTTTTTGCAAGTCATATATCTGATGGGGGATAGATCTATAAAGAACTACTACACTCAATAAAATCACAAATAACCCAATTTTTTTTTGAGAGAGAGAGAGAGCACACGAGCAAGAGAGAGCACACGAGCGAGAGAGAAAGGAGGAGAGAGAGTGCAAGTGACTGGGGAAGGGGCAGAGGGAGAGAGAGAATCTTAAGCAGGCTCCACACCAGCTCAGAGCCTTACACAGGGCTCGATCTCACAACCATGAGATCATGACCTGAGCTGAGATCATGACCTGAGATCATGAGATCATGACCTGGGATCAAGAGTTGGGCACTCAACCAACAGAGCCACCCAAGCGCCCCAACCCAATTTTTCAAATGCCCAAAAGAAATGAGTAGACATTTCTCCAAAGAATGTAAACAAATGGCCAATAAGCTCATGAAAAGCCGTTCAACATTATGAACCACTAGGGAAATGCAAATCAAAACCACAATGAGACACCGTTTCATACCTACTAAGGTAACTACCACCAAAAGACGGAAAAAAATATTGACGAAGATGAAGAAAAACCCTCATACATCACTGGTGGGAACGTAAAATGGTGCGGCCGCTGTGGAAGACAGTTTAGCAGTTCCACAAAGAGTGAGGCATAGAATTATGGCATGACCCAGCAACTCCACTCCTAGGTATACACCCCAAAGAAAACATTGGTCCACACGAAAACTTGTACAAAAATGTCCATAGCAGGGGGGCCTGGCTGGCCTCAGATGGAACAGCATGCGACTCTTGATCTCTGGGTTATAAGTTTGAGTCCCACGTTGGGTGCAGAGATTACTTAAAAATAAAATCTTTTTAAAAATGTGCATACGGGGCGCCTGGGTGGCGCAGTCGGTTAAGCGTCCGACTTCAGCCAGGTCACGATCTCGCGGTCCGTGAGTTCGAGCCCCGTGTCAGGCTCTGGGCTGATGGCTCAGAGCCTGGAGCCTGTTTACGATTCTGTGTCTCTCTCTCTGCCCCTCCCCCGTTGATGCTCTGTTTCTCTCTGTCCCAAAAATTAAAAAAAAAAAAATGTGCATAACAGCATTATTCAAAAGAGCTACTACATGAATCTTGACAACGTTATGCTAATTCAAAAACCCCCGTCACGAAAGACCACAAATTTGTGAGTCCACCTATGTGAAATGTCCAGGATTGGCAAATCCATAGAGAGTAGACTGTTGGATGCCACAGGCCTGAAAGAGCGGGTAATGAGAAGTACTGCGAATGGGTATAGAGTATCTTATTGGGGTGATAAAAGTTCTCAAATTGATTGTGGTAATAGTTGCACAACTCTGTGAGTAAACTAAAATCTGCTAAACTGTTAGTAGGCATTTTTTTTCTTTTTCAATTTTTTATTTGCATTCTGATCAGTTAACATATAATATTGGTCTCAGGAGTAGAATTGAGTGATTCATCACTGACATAAAATACCCAGGGTTCATCACAACAAACCCTCCTTAATGCCCACTACTCATTTAGCCCATCCCACACCTCCCTCCCTCCATCAACCCTCAGTTTGTCCCCTATCATTATGAGTTTCTTATGGTTTGTTTCCCTCTCTCTTCCCCCCCCCCTTCCCAGAGGTTCATCGATTTTGTTTCTTAAATTCCACAGATGAGCGATATTATATGGTATTTGTCTTTCTCTGACTGACTCCGCTTAGCATAATACTCTCTAGTTCCATCGACTTCATTGCAAATGCCAAATTTTCATTCTTTTTGATGGCCAAATAATATTCCACTGAATATATACATATATACATATATATATATGCATATATATATACGTATATATCCTCTTTATCCATTCATCAGACGATGGGACATTTAGGCTCTTTCCATAATTTGGCTATTGTTGATAATGCTGCTAAGAACATCGGGTGCGTGAACCCCTTCGAATCAGTATTTTTGTACTCTTTGGGTAAATACCTAGTAGTGCAACTGCTGGGTTGTAGAGAAAATTTAATAAACAAATTATGGGAGAAAATTTTCCAAGCTTGGCAAAAAGACAGGTAAACCTACAGACTCAAGGTGAGCAAACCCCAAATAAAATAGACTGAAAGAAATCTATACTAAGACACATCATAATTGGACTTCAGAAAATTAAAGACAAAGAAAAGTGCTTAAAAGCTCAGAGAGAAAACAGTACCTTGTCTATAAGGGAAAACAATTCAAATCACAGCACATTGTCATCAGAAACCACGGAGGCCAGCAGGAAGTGGCACATTTGTCAAATGCTGGAAGTCAGTAACTGTCAGCCTGAGTCCGACACCTGGTTCCTGGATCTACCCCGAAAGCATCAGCAGAGCTATCGTTGTCTTCACTGTATTATTAACTTCGCTCCACATTCTGTCTTGTTCTCTACCTAATTAACTTTGCCCTTTCCTCTCCCACTCCCTGTTTACCCACTGATTGTAGAAACCTAATGGGGACGGGATGGCAACATTTGTCTTGATGTATCTGATCTTACCAGGTCCCAATAGCCCCTCATCGTGGGGAGGAAAGCTCACCTCCGCATTGTTTCAAGTCCCCTCCAAGGTTTCAAGAAACCCCTA
Source organism: Lynx canadensis (assembly GCF_007474595.2). Classification (NCBI taxonomy): domain Eukaryota; kingdom Metazoa; phylum Chordata; class Mammalia; order Carnivora; family Felidae; genus Lynx; species Lynx canadensis. The sequence continues at coordinate 104,202,643 of NC_044305.1, forward strand.
ACCCTCCTCTCCTGTGTAAGTAAGCTGCCCCTGGGCTCAACAGGGCAAGGCAGCTTTGGAAACGATCCCCTGCCTTCTTGTCGGGCTGCCTTCGGATCACAAAGCTTTCTTTGCTTCAAAACCAGTGTCTCAGACATTGGCTCACTGTGCGTTGGGGTGCACAGACAAGTTTGGGTTTGGTTAACAAGCCTGGAATTCTCTATCTGGTGAAACTACTCTTCAGGAATGAAAGAAAAATAAAGACATTCTCATTGAAGGAAAACTAAGAGAATTTGTTAGTTAAAGGAAGTTCTTGAAGCAGGAAGGAAATATGTGAGATGATTGATTGATTGATTGATTGATTGATTGATTGTAGAAAGCAGGCAGATATATAGTAGAAAATAGAAAAAACAAAAACAAAAACAAAAAATCCGTATTGCTCTCTGCTCCCAGTTCCTGGCACAGAGATCCTAAAACCATTGTAATAGCTTAAGTGATAAGCAGTATCTTTTGTGCTAATAGTTGGTCTTTGACTCCCGTTGCTGACAGTTCCTGAATCCCTTGGAATTACCTAGGTGATGGTAGGGGCACCTGGGTGGCTCAGTCGGTTAAGTGTCTGACTTCAGCTCAGGTCATGATCTCTTGGTTTGTGAGTTCGAGCCCCACGTCAGGCTCTGTGCTCAGGCCCCACGTCAGCTCAGATCCTGGAACCTGCTTTGGATTCTATGTCTCCCCAGCTCTTGGCCCCTCCCATGCTTGTGCTTTTTGTCTCTCTCTGCTTCTCAATAATAAATAAATATTTTAAAAAGTTTGTTTTTTTTTAAAGTGTCTTTTATTCTAATGAGGTGACTCTTGGTGGGCTCCTGCATGGGGCCTGGCCACCAAAAAGACCAAGTCACGATTAGAAGCTTGGGATTTTCAGTCCCACCTTTCATTCTCCAAAGAGGGGAGAGGGGCTGGAAATGGAGTTCATGATCCATCATCCCTATGTGATAGAGATGCCATAAAAGTCCCAAAAGTACAGGTTTCTGGGAGCTTCTGGGTTGGTGAACACATGGAGGTGCTAAGAATGACACGCCCCTTCCCACGTTTCATGCCCAGGCATTTCTTCCATCTGCACATTATCTGGATCTTTTATCACATGCTTTTTTTTTCTTTTTAATTTACACCCATGTTAGTTAGCGTATAGTGCAATGATTTCAGGAGTAGAATCCAGTGATTCATCCCCTACATATAACACCCAGAGCTCATCCCATCAAGTGTCCTCCCTAATGCCCCTTGCCCATTTAGCCCATCCCCCCTCCCACCACCCCTCCAGCAACCCTCAGTTTGTTCCCTATATTTAAAGGTCTCTTATGTTTTGTTCCCGTCCCTATTTTTCTATTATTTTTGCTTCCCTTCCCTTATGTTCATCTGTTTTGCACCTTAAATTCCATGAGTGAAGTCGTATGATAATTGTCAGTCTCTAATTTCGTTTAGCATAATACACTCTAGTTCCATCCGTGTTGTTGCCTGGCAAGATTTCATTTTTTAAAAAAATTTTTAATGTTTATTTATTTTTGAAAGAATGAGAGAGAGAGAGAGAGAGAGAGAGAGACAGAGCGTGAGCATGGGAGGGGCAGAGAGAGAGGGAGACACAGAATCCGAAGCAGGCTCCTGGCTCTGAGCCTTCAGCACAGAGCCCGATGTGGGGCTCAAACTCACAAACTGTGAGATCACGACCTGAGCTGAAGTCGGACGCTTAACCGACTCAGCCACCCAGGCGCCCCAAGATTTCATTCTTTTTGAAGGCCAAGTAATCCTCCATTGTATATATATATACCACATCTTCTTTGTCCATTCATCCATCGATAGACATTTGGGCTCTTTCCATACTTTGGCTATTGTCGATAGTGCTGCTATAAACATTTGGGGTGCACGTGCCCCTTCGAAACAGCACACCTGTATCCTTTAGATAAATACCTAGTAGTGCAATTGCTGGGTCGTAGGGTAGTTCTATTTTTAACTTTTTGTGGAACCTCCACACCGTTTTCCAGAGTGGCTGCACCAGTTATCATATCCTTTTACAATAAACTGGTAAACAGTAAGGAAACTTTTCCTGAGTTCTGTGAGCTGCTCGAGCAAATTAATCACTCAGGGACAGTGTCGTAGGAACTTGATTTATAGCTGATCACACAGAAACACAGGTGACAACCCGACTTGCAACTGGCATCTAAAGTAGGGTGAGGGCAGCCTTGTGGGCCTGAGCCCCTAACCTGTGAGCTCTGACCCCATCCTTCAGGTAAAGCGTATCAGGATTGTGTTAAATTGCAGGACACCTGAATTGCCTGGGGAAGGAAAACCCCACGTCTGGCGTCAGAAGTGTTGTGACTATGGCAGTAAAGGGGATTCACAGGAGAACTGGGTGTTGCCCTCCTCAGAGTGGTAACAGAAAGACTCTTGGAATTTCAGGAAAGAAGAAAAAAAACAATCAAGGAGCGCCTGGGTGTGGCTCAATTGTTTAAGCGCCCAACTCTGGATTGCAGAGCAGGTCATGATCCCAGGGTCCTGGGGTAGAGTCCACCCCACCCAGGCTCCGTGCTGAGTGTTGAGCATGGAACCTGCTTGAGATTCTTTCCCTCCCTCCCTCTCTCTCTCTCTCCCCCCACTTCCCCTGTTCATGCTTTCTCTGTGTCTAAAATAAAAAATAAAAAAAGAAGAAGAAACAACTGAAAGAATAAAAATTTGGGGTCTCCTGGCTGGCTCAAGTCAATAGAGCATGTAACTCTTGATCTTGGGTTCATGAGCCGGAGCCCCACGTTGGGGACAGAGTTTACTTTAAACAAATAATAAAATTTTAAAACATGGGTATACAATAGACTTTTTTTTTTCTTCTTGAGTTTTCCATATTACGTTTGATGGTTAAAGCAGAAAATAGAATACTATGGTTCTAAACGTAGGTGGAGTAAATTTAAACACAATTACAGAAACAGGGGAAGGGAAGAGATTGAAAGGGAAGGGAAGGGATTTAAAGTTTCTACACTTGCAAGTGATTAAACGTCAACACCAGCAGACTGGTGAGGAGTGGCATTCGCACAGCGTAACACCGATACAGTGACTACTAAAACAGCCATACAAAAAGGTTTAAAAAGAGGATTTCTAGAGTCAAAAAGAACAGGGTTTGTCCATGTTCCTCTACTTTCTAGCTGTGTGACTCTAGTCAAGTACTTAACTGCTCTGTAAAATGAAGTTAATAACACTCATTTTGGACAAATCAAAGTTAATATATATTAGCTTTAATTATTATAGCAATTATTATTTGGCATATTATTTTTGCTTAGGTCAGGCTATAAGCCCTGTCTTCCTAGTCCATTTGCTTTTGCTAATTTTATTTTATTTTATTTTATTTTATTTTATTTTATTTATTTATTTATTTATTTATTTTATTTATTTATTTTTAACATTTTTATTTATTTTTGAGACAGGGAGAGACAGAGCATGAACAGGGGAGGGGCAGAGAGAGAGGGAGACGCAGAATCTGAAACAGGATCCAGGCTGAGTGGTCAGCACAGAGCCCGACGCGGGGCTCGAACTCACGGACCGCGAGATCATGACCTGAGCCAAAGTGGGAAACTTAACCAACTGAGCCACCGAGGTACCCCTGCTTTTGCTAGTTTAAATGAATATTTAAAGCAGTCTTGAACTAAAATATGTACGCGCGGCTCCTCTCACAGTGACTGGTATATACCACGTGCTCAATAAATTAAAGGTGTAGTTCTTTATTATTTGTAAATAAAGAAGGTTGACCTTTCCTTTAAAAAGAAAGTGACATTCCAAAATGTGAAGGGCTGAGTCTCTTCTCGGTGCCAGGCAGTACCAGACGTGGCAACCGTGCAAGGCCATTGGGAAGCTCACGTAGCACCTCTCTTTAAATTTGACCACACCGAGCGCTTCATTCCCTGCGCCGCCCTCACTTCTTCCCAGTCCAGTCGGATGTCTGGAACGTCATCTTCCGGCTCCGGATCCTTTCTCAAGGCCCCCGTGGGGGAGGCCACCACGATGGGTAGAGGGCCACATTCCTCCCGGAATTCCACAACATGGAGACTCTTCTTATCAGCCAGTTGTTGGTGGGTTTCCTGGGCAAGACCAAATGGAGAACGCCAAGTTAGGTCCATGAGATACATCTGTAACTTAAAGATCGGGAACTTCCCACGTACCACTTGGGGGACTTACCATTTCAAAGTCGATTCCGGGTAATGTGTTTTGTGGCTACACCACAGTGATTTGGGGTGCATGGCATCATCTCCCCACTCCCAACTGGACTGGAGGAAGGGCGTTGGCCTCTGGTCTCTTGCCTTCCAAACCCTCCCAATTATGTGTCATGCTGTGCCCAAAACTGAACTTGAATCTCATCAAGCCCCTAGCTCTAGCTAACGTTTTACAGGACGTGCAGGGTGAGACCTGCACTGAGGACCACAGGTATTTAGTCAGCACCAGACTGGGAAGCTACAAGACAAACAACCCAGTTTCCTAAAAAATATAATATAATATAATATAATATAATATAATATAATATAATATAATATAAATAAAAACAAATACACACACACACACACACACACACACACACAAGGAAAAAAAGAAGAGGGAAACCTACAGATTAGAAGTGATTTAAAAGACATGGCAAGAATTTACAATCTACAGACCTTTTCTGGAAAACAAATTATGTAACAAACTTCTTTTTAATATAACAAATGGATACATTTCTATGAACACTACCTAGGTAACTCAAGATACTGTGGTACTGTTACTTTTTAGGTATAATAGTACCAACGGGTACTTTTTAATCCTTATCTTTTAGAAATACATACTGAAATATTTACAAATGACACAAAGTGATGTCTGAGGCCTGGTTCAAAATGACTGGGCTGCATGGGGGTGGTACTGAGACACAAAGATTGGCCATGAGCTGTTCACTGCTGACATTGGGTAAGAGGGCCAAGGGGACTCATCATGGACAGTAGCCACAGAAGTCTGGAAAAAGGAAATACAGTTAGTTTATTGGTAGTACATTAAAATACCTGATATGCCAATCTCCTGTTTCCAGACTTTATGGCCATCTTGTACTATTCTCTCTAATCCTACAGAAGTTTGAAATTAGAAAAAAGATGAGCTGCTTCATAAAAACAAAATAATTTAAATTGGTAGATCTTATAATCAATGGCATGTTGCTTAAATTGGTGACATTCTTTTTCTTTTTGAATAGCACACTAAATAATGCAACATTTTACAGCTGACAGCATCTTAGAAGAGATGATACCTGGTAATCATATCAGAAAATCCAAAGTACTAACTTAAAACAAAAATATTATATAAAAGAACAAGTCTACTTGATCATAAATATGACCTATCTAAAACCAATACCGTAGCTACATCAAAAAATTAAACGTCTAACAGTTTGAATTTGAAAGTGCTTTTTATTTTTTAATTTTTTTTAATGTTTATTCATTTTTGAGAGAGAGAGAGAGAGAGAGAGAGACAGAACTCGAGCAGGAGAGGGGCAGAGAGAGAAGCAGACAGAGGATCTGAAGCAGGCTCCAGGCTCTGAGCTGTCAGCACAGAGCTGGAGGCGGGGCTCAAACACACAAAACGCAAGATCATGACCTGAGCTGAAGTCAGATACTTAACCGACTGAGCCACCCAGACCCTCCTAGAAGTGTTTTTGAAGCATATTTTAGACAGTAACAACACACACACACAGACACACACACACACACACACACACACACCTGTTCAAAAAGGATCTCTTCACCTAAAATTTTTCTTTTTTTTTCATTTTATTTATTTCAAAGAGAGACTGAGAGTGGGGAAAGAGGGGCAGAAGGAAGGAGGGAGAGGGAGAAGGAAAGGGGGAGGGGAAGGAGAGAGGGGAGGGAGGGAGGGAGAGAGAGAGAGAGAGAGAGAGAGAGAGGAGAGAGAATCCCAAGCAGGCTCCATGCTCAGTGCAGAGCACAGGGCTTGATCCCACACCGTGGGATCATGACCTAAGCTGAAGTCAAGAGTTGGATGCTCAACTGACTGAACCACCCAGGCACCTCTAAAGCTTTTTCTTCTAATTAACTTTCCTATTTTAAACAGAGCATGTATAATTAGTCCAGGGACCACTTTATTTAAACCTAGCCATCAGACTTTCTTTTTTTTTTTTAATGTTCATTTATTTTTGAGAGAGAGACATACAGCGAACAGGGGAGGGGCAGAGAGAGAGAGGAAGACAAGAGAATCCGAACAGGTTCCAGGCTCTGAACTGTCAGCACAGAGCCTGACATGGGGCTCAAATTCACGAGCCATGAGATCATGAATTGAGCCGACGTCAGACGCTTAACCGACTGAGCCACCTAGGCACCCCTGGCCATCACACTTTTAAGTGTCAGGAAGCCTGTCAAAGTCCTTAATAGCTCAGCAAGTGGAGTCTCTTGAACCTGGCTGTCTTTTCTGCTCATCCAGCTCCGCTAAGGTCTACCCTTAGCTAAGGACCCTTCCCCTCCGCTAAGGTCCATCCCTTCAAGAACACGCAATCCCTCGGAGCAGGTAAGAGGGCAACCTAGGAGGAGGGGCCTCTTCACTGGGGAGTAGAGTGATTGCAAGCCTAGCCCAGGCTGAGTGGGCAGGCTGGGTAGCGGCCCAGGGCTTTCAGCTCTGCAGAGAAAGAACTTGGCATATTAACATTCATGGTTCCTACTAACGCAGGTGTCTGTCTAAACGACCTACGCAGGTAACTTGAAAACCGCCTGTGCTTCTACTGAAGACAGCACTCTAGAGTGGAGAGGTACCCTAGAGGCTTCACTCTAGTCCCAATTGAAAGAACTAAATTAGGAAACAGCCTTCCTCTTTTTACTTTACATGTCTATATTGTTAGAGCTATAGAACAAGCATAAATTCTTTTCGTAAAAAAACACAGATTATAATTATTGGCTTTGAAAAATACTAAATTTTGAAACTTCAAAATACCCCTGAAGTATTTTTTAAGGGTAATTTTCATGAACTAATTCTCCAGTTGGATTAACTTTAAACTGATGCAGCCATAGGCAACAAAGAATGCCCAAGTCCCCTGGTGGCCCCAGGCCATCATGGCCTAAATGCACACAATTGAAATACAAACTAGAACTTCTGTTTCAGAGCCTAGGGAAAGGTTACCTGGTGGGAGAGCCCACGGAAGAGGCCTCGTGTGAGGTTGAGCATGTTGACGGACCCAGAGACCTTGGCATACATGTCTTTAATGCCAATGAGCCGGCAGATGGTGATGATGGCCCGATGGCAGCGGAGGCCGTAGCCTAGAAAAGGAAAAACGCAGTCACCCTGCTGGCCTTCACACAGCTTTGGGCTCTGGGCTTAGGAGGCCCTGATTCATATTATGGCTTCATCGCTTCCCTGGACAGCTTCCTTAATTTCCATAACGACACTGATTTAAATGAGATGTTATAAAGACTAAAAAAACAATATATATAAATTTCTTAAACATGTGAGCAAAAAAACAGGAATATTATAAAGATTAACAGAAATGTGTGAAAGTTCTAGGCCCCCCACGCCCATGTTGGCTAAGGACAGAAGGACATGTCTATTCTCCCCCTCCTCAATTGCTCATTTGCACTGAGCAGAGATACCTATTTCCTCTTCCAGGAAGAACTCCTCTCTTGGCTTTGGTAATGCACCCTTTCCCCCGCTCCCCACAAAACATAGCATCTTAACTGCTGCTTTCAGGCACTTAGTGGAATTTGTTTATCTGATGCTTCCCCTCACTAGAATGTGGGCTCTGTGAAGGCTAGGATATTGTTTGTTTCTACTGTATCCCCAGACCCTAAATCAATAGCCAGCAAATGCAGGCAGCAGTGAGAGAAAGACACCCCAAATTTAGACTCATTTTGATTAGCCAGACATGAAACTTAGCACATGCCTCCCTGCTTTAAGGCAGAGGATCTACTCTAGATATTACATGTTACTGTCTAATTTCCAATTTTTTTTAATGTTTATTTTTGAGAGAGAGAGAGACAGACAGAGCATGAGCAGGAGAGGGGTAGATAGAGAGGGACACAGAATCTGAAGCAGGCTCCAGGCTGAGCTGTCAGCACAGAGCCCTTTGCGGGGCTTGAACTCATGAACCACGAGATCATGACCTGAGCTGAAGTCGAATGCTCAACCGACTGAGCCACCCAGGTGCCCCTCTAATTTCCAATTTTCAATGGTAATTCAACATATGTGTGTAAAAACTACATTCGGATACAAGCAACTAACATTCCATCCCTTCTACTTGAAAGAGCCAATTAAAGTGGACCCCATAGCTATGGCAGATCACATAAGAACTGGAGACCTCAGAGGGTAGCTAAGACAGGCAACAACGGGGTGGTCTGTTCTTCCGTGCGCGGAGTTATACACATAGAACATGCGTCCACGTGTGAACAAATGTATGCACGCGTAGATGTGTATAGATGCACACACACCTGCAGACTGGTGCCCATGCAAGGCAGATCCTTGGAAGGGCCTAGAAGGCAGACTCTAACCTGCTACCGCTCACTGAATGATCCTAGGCCAGAACCTCCCTTGCCCTCCACACCTATGTGGCAGAGCTGATGGCGAGCTCCCAAGGGAAGGTGTGAATACCGCACAGCACCTGGACCATACACGGCCCTCCCCAAATGGTAGCCAGTTGTGTACATATACAAATACCCATATAATAGTGGTCATAGTCCCATGGGAATTATTTGGATGTACTTTGACTGTGAAGTCTTTCAGGTACACACTGTATCAAAAACTCCTTGTTTAATGAAAGTGTGTGTGTGTGTGTGTGTGTGTGTGTGTGTGTGTGTGTGTGTTAAGATAGGAAATGCTTACCAGCAGAAGACAGGAAAAAATAAAGATTGGAGCAGAAATTAATGCTATCGAAACCAAAAAAACAGCAGAAATCAATGAAACCAGAAGCTGGTCCTTTGGAAGAATTAACAAAATTGATAAACCACTAGACAGTTGGATCAGAAAGGAAAGGACCCAAATAAATAAAATCAAGAATGAAAGAGGAGAGATCACAACCAACACAGCAGAAATAAAAACAATAATAAGAGAATATTATGAGCAATTATATACCAATAAAATGGGCAATCTGGAAGAAATGAACAAACTCCTAGAAACATACACACTACCAAAGCTGAAACAGGAAGAAATAGAAAATTTGAACAGACCCATAACCAGTAAAAAAATCTAATTAGTAATCAAAAATCTCCCAAATACAAGAGTCCAGGGCCAGATGGCTTTCCAGGGGAATTCTACCAAACATTTAAGGAAGAGTTAACACTTATTCTCTTGAAGCTGTTCAAAAAAATAAAAATGGAAGGAAAACTTCCAGACTTTTTCTATGAGGCCAGCATTACCTTGATTCCAAAACCAGACAGAAACCCCGCTAAAAAGGAGAACTATAGACCAATTTCCCTGATGAACACGGATGCAAGATAGGAAATGTTTAGCAGTGCTGTGTGAGGAATCAGACACCATGCTGCAGCCAAGGAAGAAGTGTCCCATGACTAAATAAGTTTGAAAACGCTACATTCTCTATCCCCCTCTGGGGGATTCACATTGCACAGTAGTGCATTAAAGACTGTAACAATCAGGGGCGCCTGGGTGGCTCAGTCGGTTAAGTGGCCGACTTCGGCTCGGGTCACGATCTCGTGGTCCATGAGTTCGAGCCCCGCGTCAGGCTCTGTGCTGACAGCTCAGAGCCTGGAGCCTGTTTCAGATTCTGTGTCTCCCTCTCCCTCTGACCCTCCCCCGTTCATGCTCTGTCTCTCTCTGTCTCAAAAATAAACGTTAAAAAATTTAAAAAAAAAGACTGTGACAATCACAAAGATGTACAAACATTTTTTTTTTTTTTTACTTTCCTTTATCGTTTTCCCACATGACACTCTTTCTGGAGTTCACACTTATTAGTATCTGCTCATAGAAATAGTGATGCACAGGAACATAGTTTAGGAAATGCTGTCTATAATGTATATTTATGTTTTATAAATTTGTATTTATATTTAATTTTTATATTAATTATAATATATATTTATAAAATATTTTATAAATATAAAATAATTTATAAAAATTTATAATTTATAAAAAATATATAATTTATTAAAAATTACAAAATAATTATAATTAATTATAAATATAATTAAATTATATTTAATTTATATTTAATTTGTATTTTAAAATTATGTATATAAATATACATAAATGTATATTTATGCTGTCTAAATGTATATTTAACCTCAATGCACAGGGAATGTGTTCAACTAGACAGAAACCTGAAAGATACAGCTTGAGGGGACAGGGAAGATAAAAAAGGTAACTTCGGCAATTAATGAAAACTGTAGCTATCTTTCAAAAATCATTTGGATATAAATGTATCTAAACCAACGCTGTTCAACAGAAATAGGACATAAGCCATATATGCAAGCCATACATGGAATTTCAAATTTTCTCACTGATACATTTCAAACAAAAAGGTAAAATTATTTTTAGTAATATATTGTATTAACCTAATATATCCAAAACACTATCATTTCCACATGTAATCAATACAATAATTTTGAGATATTTTACGTTCTTTTTTTTTTTCATACTAAGCCTTTGTACTTCACAGATCTCAGTAGCCACATTTCAAGTGCTCAATAGCCACTCAGGGTAGCAGCTATCATAGGAATAGTGCAAGTATGAGCTTGATGTCTAAGTGTTCAATTTAATACTTTTTCTAATAATAAATAAAGGTTTTTATTAGGCATATGAATGACTGTGATTTTAAAGCAGAAGGTAAGTTCACTTAAAAATAGGCAGGTTCTCTTGGTGCACAATTAGTACTGAATTTGATGTTTTTTCCTCCTGATTGATTTCCACGTCCTAGCTTTGACAAGAAAAATTTAGGTGTCTTATTCTTTTTCTGATCCAAACTTTTTTTTTTAATTTTTTTTTTTTTTAATGTTTATTTACTTCTGAGACAGAGAGAGACAGAGCATGAGTGGGGAAGGGGCAGAGAGAGAGGGAGACACAGAATCCGATGCAGGCTCCAGGCTCTGAGCTGTCAGCACAGAGCCCGAGGCGGGGCTCGAACTCACAAACCGTGAGATCACGACCTGAGCTGAAGTCGGTCACTCAACCGACCGAGCCACCCAGGCGCCCCTGATCCAAACTTTTAAAGATATGCCTAGAGGGGCACGCACCTGGGTGGCTCAGTCGGTTAAGCATCTGACTCTTGATCTCAACTCAGGTCATGATCTCACAGTCTCTGAGTCCGAGCCCCGAATCAAGGTCTGGGCTGATGGCGCAAAGCCTGCTTGGGATTCCGTCTCTCCCTCTCTCTGCCCCTCTCCTACTTGTTCTCTCTCTCTCTCAAAATAAATAAATAAATAAACTGTAAAAATAATAAATAAATAAAGATAGAGGTGCCTAGGTGGCTCAGTCAGGTAAGTGTCCGACTTTGGCTCAGGTCACGATCTCATGGTTCGTGAGTTCAAGCCCCACATCAGGCTCTGTGCTCACAGCTCAGAGCCTGAAGCCTGCTTCGGATTCTGTCTCCCTCTCTTTCTCTGCCGCTCCCCTGCTCATGCTCTCTCTCTCCCTCAAAAATAAATAAATGTTAAAAAAAATTTTTTAATAAAAGAAAACAAAATAAAGATATACCAAGAGTATCATTTTTACTGTAGAACCAACCATAGCTAAACAAAATCGAAGTGCTCAAGAATTCTATACCCAAAGTCCACTGGGCATGACTGCCACAGCTCTGTGACCCTGAACTCTGCCTCCTTGCTTGCAACAGGAAGAAAGTCTACCTCTGCTTCCAGAGCTTAGCATAGCACCCAGCTCACAGATGATGTTCAATCAATATTTGACGATGTGAATAAATGACTGGAACTGAAGAAGCTGTAAGTAGGCCATCTAACAGCATCGATGAATTCTCAAGGAGAAATGAATGCTCGCACTTATCCAAACCCAATGATTCATTCCGTTACTATTTCCTATTCAGAGTATGCTCTTCCCACCTAGAATTACCCCTGATACACACCTGTGTTCACAGGAGCCTGAGTGCGCTGACTACATTTTATTTCCCTGGGAGCCTCGGCCTTCTTAAATCAAACTCAGGCCTTTCCATTTTGGTATTTTCAAAATGAGTTCAATACAACTGATCAAAAATACAGGACAGGATGGAATTGTGATAATTATTCTGCTTTATCTTTAACAAATTATAAGAGTGTTTTCGGTTACCTCTGGGTTTTTTCTTCATCTTGATATGCGTCCTTTTAAATGTTAAAGAAATATCGTGGAATACTGGAGGATAAAAACATAAGCATAAGGATTAGGTGTGTAGCTTTAATGCCCTTGCAAATGCCACCACAGAACTAATGCTACCAAAGCAGCCAGCACACATTGGCCAAGGATGAGTGACAAGATTCTGATTTCACTCATCACTAGGGAAGAAAATTTGTTTATGCATTTTATATAATTATTTGTTCCAGAACATGGTAACAAGCAGAGAAACGCGAAGATGGCCTTAGAGATATATTGTCACATATAATGAAACAAGTGTAATCCTACAAATGATTAACACTCACTTGTATGGTCTTCGTACCGTTCTACATAGTGTAAATATTGTACTGCTCTGTTCTTTGCCTGAAAGAAAGAAGGAAAACACTATTCTCAAATCTACTATTGGAATTTACATTTTCTTGGAGATGTTAAAAAATAGCTTGCAGAAAATATTTTATTACTGAAAATTTCCAACTTAAACATTTCATTATATACTCATAAAAAGACTTAATTTAAAAAACTTATGGGGCGCCTGGGTGGCTCAGTCGGTTAAGCGTCCGACTTCAGCTCAGGTCACGATCTCGCGGTCCGTGAGTTCCAGCCCCGCGTCGGGCTCTGGGCTGATGGCTCAGAGCCTGGAGCCTGCTTCTGATTCTGTGTCTCCCTCTCTCTCTGACCCTCCCCCGTTCATGCTCTGTCTCTCTCTGTCTCAAAAATAAATAAATTAAAAAAAAAAAAAAACATTTAAAAAATAAAAAAAATTAGGGGCGCCTGGGTGGCGCAGTCGGTTGAGCGTCCGACTTCAACCAGGTCACGATCTCGCGGTCCGTGAGTTCAAGCCCCGCGTCAGGCTCTGGGCTGATGGCTCGGAGCCTGGAGCCTGTTTCCGATTCTGTGTCTCCCTCTCTCTCTGCCCCTCCCCCGTTCATGCTCTGTCTCTCTCTGTCCCAAAAATAAATAAACGTTAAAAAAAAAAATTAAAAAAAAAACAAATAAGTAAAAAAAAAAAATAAAAAAAATTTAAAAAAAAAAACTTATGGGGCGCCTGGGTGGTTCAGTCGGTTAAGCAGCCGACTTCGGCTCAGGTCATGATCTCACGGTCCGTGGGTTCGAGCCCCGCGTCAGGCTCTGTGCTGACAGCTCAGGGCCTGGAGCCTGTTTCGGATTCTGTGTCTCCCTCTCTCTGACCCTCCCCCGTTCATGCTCTGTCTCTCTCTGTCTCAAAAATAAATAAACGTTAAAAAAATTAAAAAACGAAACAAAACAAAAAAAACTTATAACCACAGTATCACTATCATATCTAAAAAACATTAACAATAATTCCTTAGTATCTTCGAACATTCTGTCAGAGTTCAAGCCTTCCCAGCTGTCTCATACTTTTGGGAAGCAATCACAAGTCTGCTAAAAATGACGCAAAAGAAAACAGGTACTGCTTAGGCTATGTATGAGTTAAGTAACTGTTGACAGTAAGCCTCCGGGGAGGGTTCTTATTTTTATTATTTTGTGTGTGTGTGTGGTTCTAATGGTACCTAGCACACCGAACTTTTAGTATCAACAAAAGAAAAATGTACATACTTTTCTGAAAGCATCTGCTCGTTCAGTGGCTTTCCCAATGGCAAAACCTTAAAAAAGAAAAATGACAAATAAAAAAAGGGGCATAAATTTGGCACATACTGTATTTCACTACATTTTAAGTTTCAGTTCCTACAATATTTAGTAGCATTTCATTTGTCTTCTGCCCACAGAAAACCTGCTATCCAAAACAAACCATAAAACATGAGGCTACTGAGATGTGCCTATCTGTTTTGGGGCATTTTGGAAAGATTACATTTGAAAGTATCTATGAAATCCAAGGTTAGGTGTATAACATTACCTTTTGTAAGTCTCTAGATAAAACGAAATATACTTAAACGAAAACTAATCATGCTCTAAACTAATAAGATAAATGGTTTTGAACATTTTAAAAAATAGATTAAAATAACCAGAAAGGTTGGGGAAAAATATACACTGCTATAGAGAAAAACCATGACTTCGCTGGAACTTACAAATGCAATTCAAATTTCAATTAACCGGGAAATAAAATCAACAATTCTTAAGTTTGTGAATGCTTAACCCTATAAAATGAAATTTATCACAAATTAATGGAAATGCTGCCATTATTTGCTATCACATTAATTCTTTATTTTGAAGAATGTATTTTATTTTTAAATTATATATAAGAAAGTAATATAAAGCAGGGCGCCTGGGTTTCTCAGTCAGTTGAGCGTCTGACTCTTGATTTCAGCTCAGATCATGATCTCCCAGTTTGTGAGTCCAAGCCTCGTGTGGGGCTCTACGCTGACAGCACAGAGCCTGCTTGGGGATTCTCTCCCTCTCTCTCTCTGCTCCTTTCCGTCTTGCGCACTCTCTCTCTCTCAAAATAAATCAACTTAAAGACAAAAAGTGTCAGTAGGCAGTTTTCCAATTTTCTCTCCTGTACACGTTCGTGTATACATTTCAAAACCAGATGTTCACTGGGGAAATTTTACAGAGAAGTATAAAGAAGAAAGTTTAAATGACTGGCAAACCTACAGATTAAACATTATTAACCATTTCAGTGTATATCCTTCTAGTCTTTGCATATAAACATACTTTATATTAAAAAAAACAAAACAAAAATTGGGATTGTATTATACAGTCTTATATGAAGTTTTTTTGTTTATTTTTAATTAGCATTATTTCATAAATAATTTTCTAATATATTCTTTAATGGCTACAGCATATTACAATGTGTGGCTATACTTTTTTTTTTTAGAGAAAGAGTGCTCACATGCACACAGGAGAGGGGTGGCAGAGGGAGAGGGAGAAGAAGGGAGGGAGGGAGAGGGAAAGGGGGAGAGAGAGAGAGAAAGACAGAGAAAGACAGAGAGAGAGAGAGAGAGAGAGAGAGAGAATTTTAAGCAGGTTCTATGCCCAGCACAGGGCCTATGGGGCTCAATCTCAGGACTGTGAGGTCATGACCTGAACTGAAATCAAGAGTCAGACACTTAAACTGAGTTACCCAGGCGCCCTGGATATACTCCTTTCATAACTACGCCCCTACTATTGAACATTTAGTGGCTTTCCCTCCCTAATTTTTCATTATACATAAGACAACAGTATCTTAAGCCTTTTAAAATATCCATTGTTCTCATAGAAAAAGGCAGATAGAGGAACTTCTGTTCCTTTTCCCTCCAAGGAATTTTATGTGTTTACCACAAGGTATATGAGCCCAAACCACTTAAAAGGCTTAATCTGTACAAAGGGGCTGGGCACCGGCAAGAACCCGCAGACTCCAGGGCTGAGCCCAGGCCACACCTGTCCTCTGCCCCCACCTCCAGCACCATACACATCACACCCCAGTCACCTGCGGCTCCTCTGCCATTCCCCACAGCGACCAGGACACGGACTGATCTCTTTCTTCCCTCTTTTGCTGTCATGTTGAAAACATTTCTTACCTAAAAGACAAAATGTTTCATATATATTACACCTTAAGGAAATTCTGAAGTAGGGAACTGGACTGAGCCCCTTACACTCACACAGCGCCACCTGAGTAGCTACAACATCCTCTAAGTCATGAGTAGCAACAGCAAACTCTCCAAAGGAAACCTCTCTCTGCAGTTTCTCTAGTGGTAAAATCGAACTTTCCCTTCCTATTTCCTAAGGTTGTTAGAAGGCTGAACGGAGATAACTTTTGAACGGATTAGAAACCATACAACTCGGGGCACCTGGGTGGCTCAGTTGGTTGGGCGGCCGACTACAGCTCAGGTTGTGATCTCGCGGTCTGTGAGTTCGAGCCCCACATCGGGCTCTGTCCTGAGAGCTCAGAGCCTGGAGCCTGCTTCAGATTCTGTGTCTCCTTCTCCCTCTGCCCCTTCCCTGCTTGCTCTCTGTCTCTCTCTCTCTCTCTCTCAAAAATAATAAACAATAAAAAAATTAAAAAAAAAAGAGAAACCATACAACTCAATATACACTATTTTAGTGAATTTCACAAAGGAAGAAAGTTGCTGACCAAACTTTGAAAGAATTTGTAACGGACTTATTATAAGACATATTCCCGGTGATCAGAGATGTTAAAACAAAGAAGATGTGTATCTTAGAAATGAAAATGCAGTCTACAGAAAGAATGAGCACAGGACTGAATCTCTATGCTAAGGTTTAGGCTCACAGGCTCACCGGATAATACAAAATTTAGAAATACCTGCTTACTAGAAACTACAGGAAAATCTGTGTTTTGTTTGTTTGTTTTGTTTTGGTATATTTAAAAGGCCAGGATCTATGAAACTGTTACCTTAAACTGCTTACATGGCAGGTCGCTTCCCAAAAGTAAGGTTAAAGGAAAAGGTCGAGTCCACACCCGTGGACAATCTTACAGGTAATCATCCACATATAAGAATTCTTCAAAGGGATTAACTTCCAAAAGATATAAACTGGGCCCCAAAGACATAAAATGCTTGTAAACATAAACTACCGATATTGATGAAATAATATACATATTCAATCACAAAGTCAATAAATGGTTATTCCAAATGATAGTTAACACCGGCCAAGTATGCAGCACTAGCTCAAAGGGAAGTGGACTATTTTGGTGATTTTCAATCACCCTGGAAAGAGTGACTGAAATTTCCCTGACACAGGCTTCGGTTTCAACGGCCTGCAAACAGCCCAAAAGATTATTTCCCCGTCAAGAGCTGGGCATTCACAGCAACTCAAAGCTTTCTTACCCTGCCCCATGAACTGAGTGCCAGGACAGATTGCTAATGCTGGCTTTAGAAGGGAGGGTTTCAATAGTAATCTCCAAATTCTGTTCTTGACCATACCCCTGAAGTTGCCTTGTCATGAGACCGCAACTGGTAGCCCCCAAAAGAGGGCAGCAGTCAGGACAGCCAGGATCAAGTAACTGAAATTAAAGTTTCGTTATTCCCTTATCCGAACCAGCTCCGTGTCTCAGAAAAAAATCACGCACCAAAGGCTGTTCCTCCCGCTCTACCCACACCAACTTCTCTAAAGGCTCAACTGGGTATGTGATGCAGCACGCCTACCTCCAGTATTCTGGTATCAAAATCATCATATGTTTCTGTGGAGAGAAAAGAAGAAGGCATGTAGATAAACGGATCTCTACAATTAGTGCACGAAAGCATTTCTCAAACCAGGCACCATCACTGATTTTTAAGTGAGAAGGAATCTCAGATCTTTTGGTGTCACTCCCAAGGCCACACCCTAGTCCTCCATGATCACCAGACTGCTCCACCACTAAATTCGTAAAACTCGGCCATCTCCCTGACTGCATCCTCCTACCCCTGCAGCTCTCTCACTCAGCAACTCACAAGGTGGTGGTTCTTGGAGCTCCCCAGCACCACCAGACTCCTGACCCCTTCTTTATTTTCCCTCAGACCCCCTGTCTTCACAGCCTCTGCCACTCAGCCAAGACACCATAAGCCATCACTTCCACCAGACGTTGCAAATAGCCTCAACTTCCTCCCCCTCTTCTCTCCCCACCATACCACCTAGGCCAGAATCAAGGCAACTCCCTGGCCACACCTGACCTACGGGGTGCCGCTGCTAGAGAGAAGTCAAAGCAGAGTACACACGTGAGCCACGAAAAAGTCATGGTCTCCAACTCAGTCAAGTCCTCCCTGCTGCCTGTTGGCCTTTTATGTCTCTTTCCACTCACCACAGCAGCCATTTCAAACACTCTGGGTTCTCTGATTTTTATTAACTTTTTCCTATAGAAAATTTCACTCACATAAAAAATAAGATACAACAGCAAAATGAAGTCTTACACACCCATTAGCCAGCTTCGACAATTATCAACTCCTAGCCAATCTTCTTTCCTCTAAGTTCTGTCCAATTCCTACTTCGTTGGGTAATTTTTTTAAATTAATTTATTTATTGTTTAATTTACATCCAAGGTAGTTAGTATATAGTGCAACAATGATTTCAGCAGCAGACTCCTTAAAGCCCGTTACCCATTTAGCCCATCCCCCCTCCCATAACCTCTCCAGCAACCCTCTGTTTGTTCTCTATATTTAAAAGTCCCTTGGGCACCTGGGTGGCTCAGTCGGTTACGCATCTGACTTTGGCTCAGGTCACGATCTCATGGTTCTTGAGTTCGAGCCCCGAGTCGGGCTCTGTGCTGACGGCTCAGAGCCTGGAGCCTGCTTTGGATTCTGTGTCTCCCTCTCTCTCTGCCTCTCCCCTGCTCACGCTCTGTCTCTCTCTCTCACAAATAAACATTAAAAAAAAATTTTTTTTAAGTCTCTTATGTTTTGTCCCACTCCCTATCTTCATTATTATTTTTGCTTCCCTTCCCTATGTTCATCTGTTTAGTATCTTAAATTCCTCATTTGAGTGAAGTCATATGATATTTGTCTTTCTCTAATTTCACTTAGCACAATACCCTTCAGTTCCATCCACATAGTTGCAAATGGTAAGATTTCATTCTTTTTGATTGCCAAGTAATACCCCATTATATATACATACCACATCTTTATCCATTCATCCATCGATGGACATTTGGGCTCTTTCCATACTTTGGTTATTGTCAACAGCGCTGCTATAAACATTGGGGTGCATGTGCCCCTTCGAAACAGCACACCTGTATCCCTTGGGTAAATACCTAGCAGTGCAATTGCTAGGTTGTAGGGTAGTTCTATTTTTAGTTTTTTGAGGAACCTCCATACTGTTTTCCAGAGTGGCTGCACCAGCTTGCATTGCCACCAACAATGCAAAAGAGATGCTCTCTCTCCGCATCCTCGCCAACATCTGTTGTTGCCTGAGTTGTTAATGTTAGCCATTCTGACAGGTGTGAGGCGGTATCTCATTGTGGTCTTGATTTGTATTTTCCTGATGATGAGTGACGTTCAGCATCTTTTCATGTATGTTAGCCATCTGGATGTCTTCTTTGGAAGAGAATCTACTCACGTCTTTTGCCCATTTCTTCACTGGATTATTCATTTTTTGGGTGTTGAGTTTGATAAGTTCTTTACAGATTTTGGATACTAACCCTTTATCTGACATGTCATTTGCAAATATCTTCTCCCATTCTGTCGGTTGCCTTTTAGTTTTGCTGCCATTGGGTAATTTTGAAGCCAGTCCTAGATACCTGTCTCTTCATCAAAATATTCTGGTGCCCATGCTCATCAATGCTCATCCTACTTTCAGCAGATGACCCCATCTCTTCCTCACAGACTAACTGAAGCCACCAGACAGCTACCACTCACCCACCACACCCCCAGCAGGCTCACATTTCCACTACCAACAACACAGGCTCCACCTGAACCCACAGTCACGAGTTAATCCATTTATCCACCCTGGGTCTGGGTCCTCATTAGGGTTTTAGCTTACGGGTTTTTTTCTCTCCCTCCCATACCTTCATCCACTCAACTAAAGCATTTTGCTCCGTTCTAAGCATGTTTACCTGAATCTCTCCGTCTCAACTTCTCTCCTCTTTAAGCCAAATTTAACAAAGTAGCCAAACTTGTCTATTTCTTCATCTCCTACTCATTGACAATATTGAATTTTTCACATGAGTTTTACTTCTTTACATATTCGGGATGGGGTGGTGCGGGGAGGACTTCATTTTCTAATTTGGCCTGATAAGTATTAGCAATTTTTATTTCATGTATGCTTTTATGACACTGAATGACAACTATCTGGTTTATCTTCTGTTATCAAAACAGAACTCCCAAGCCACGCTGCTCCACAGGTACCCCATGAGCACCTGTGTTTGAGGAACTGCACCCGACAAGTAGCTCTGTCTGGATCTAAAATAGACCACCACATTCAAGGCTCTGAGAAGCCACACAGTAAGGATTCCAGAAGCCAATGCTTTGCATCCTGTGTGTGGACTACTTTTGCGTATGGGCCTCTAGTGTTTCATAAAATACAACTGAGTAATTAACACGAAGTTATTTCAATAATGCTCAAATCCCTTTTTTTGGAAAAAGGCAATCTAAACAGACAAGTAAAATCCACTTCAGGAATTCTAGAACTACAAGTACTCTCTCCATCACAAAGGTAAGCAACACCAGGACTCAGCTACCTCCATTGGGACCAGGGTCCGGGGGGCCAAGACTGACACCTCCCCACGTGTTTCCACTCCATCCTCGCTCCCGTTTAACCTTCATCTTCCTCTTCCGGTCCCACTCTTCCCTCTGCTGGACCATCTCCGCCTCTATCTTCTCCTGGTCTTCCTTGCTTCTTTGGGCAATGGTCTGTACAGCTCCGTCTCTCATGAGAGGGACATTGAGACCAGGCCATAGGAAGCCATGACGCCCTGGAGGTTTGAAAACATACATTAATAAGAATTTTTAAAAATCATTCGTTTCTTACGTGCTAAAATGGTAGGCAAGGGGTGTACAGATAATGATGCTGCCGGAGGGAGCTTAAACTAACAATCACTTGGCAGGCCACTTGGCACTGTCTATTAAAATTTTAAGTGTACCTACTGTAATAACTAGTAATCCCACTTAATGCTACCTACAGAAACATTCCCACACAGTTACGAGGCGTAAGTGTGCTTGGACAAGGAGGTCCACTGAAGTGTTACTTGTAAAGGCAAAGAGTGGAAGCGATCTAAATGTACAGCAATAGTGGACTGGTTAAATGACTACGGCATCTTCAACCCGTGAAATATTTTACACTAAATTCAAAGAATGAGATTGCTATAGAGATACTGATGTGGAACAATTTCTAAGACCTAATATTAGTGAAAAAAGTAAATTATAGGACAGAATGTACCATATGATAGAATTTACTTTTTTAAAAAGAAAATATGTGGGGCGCCTGGGTGGCGCAGTCGGTTAAGCGTCCGACTTCAGCCAGGTCACGATCTCGTGGTCTGTGAGTTCGAGCCCCGCGTCGGGCTCTGGGCTGATGGCTCAGAGCCTGGAGCCTGTTTCCGATTCTGTGTCTCCCTCTCTCTCTGCCCCTCCCCCGTTCATGCTCTGTCTCTCTCTGTCCCAAAATAAATAAACGTTGAAAAAAAAAATTAAAAAAAAAAAAAAAAAAAGAAAATATGTATTTCTTTTAGGATATTTATGTATATAAAAACATTAAAAACGGTCAGAAGAAGGGGCGCCTGGGTGGCTCAGTCAGTTAAGCGTCCAACTTCAGCTCAGGTCACAATCTCATGGTTCATGGGTTTGAGCTCGCTGTTGGGCTCTGTGCTGACAGCTCAGAGCCTGGAGCCTGCTTCATATTCTGTGTCTCCCTCTCTCTCTCCCCCTCCCCTGGTCGTACTCTGTCTCTCAAAACTAAACAAATGTTAAAAAAAAAAAATTGTTTTTTAATAAAAAATAAAAAAGGTCAGAAGGAAACACATCAAAATGAGATCAGTGCCTTCCTTGGGGGGCAGCAACTGGGATTGGTGGGGAGATAGAAAGGGCATCAAGGGGACTTTAGATTTCTCTACAATCTTTGAATTTTTTTACTGAGAAAGTATACATATATGATTGCTGTACTTTTTAAAAAGTTAAAAAATAAGATATAAGGTGAGTCATCAGAGAAAAAGATTCAAGTAGACACGTAAGTGCAGTGAAAGGTGTTTTCTTTATGCCTGAAGGTTATTATTACCAAAGATAATTGGTCAATAACCATAGCACAAAATGTTGATCCAAGTACACTATACAATTTTTACTCTTTAAAAAACACAAGTATAAACAGTTATGTTTCCAGGGGTTGGCAGACTAAGGCTCAGGGGCCAAATCCTGCCCACCACTTGTTTTTATAAAGTTTTCCTGGAACACAGCTCTCCTGGTTAGATCATATATTGTCTAGGACTGTTTCCGTGCCCCCTTAGCAGAGTTGAAGAGTTGTAACAGAGTCCATGTGGCTCACAAAGCTAAAAACATTGACCATCTGGCCCTTTGCAGAGGTTTGCCAACTTTCACCGAATCATAAGATCCTTGAGGGCACTGTCACAGAAGATGTGACGCAAGGGCACTTAGGCTTGTGGAATGAATAACCGAATGAATTCCTTTCTATGGGATTTTCTTCCCCCAGAATCATGGGGCATTAAGTGAGCCATTTGGTTTAATTCTAAAACTGCAACCCTAATGCCCTTCATGAGAAATGTATGAGGCTTCTAGGCTATAAAAATCTCTACAAAACTGGGAGGGAAACTTTAAAAAGCACATTAGACTTTTTATAAATAAGCTTACCTTCACCAATGATCTGACCCCTGTTCAAATCCTTTCTTCTCTTCTTCTTAGTTCTTTTGCCTCTTCCTTTTCTTGCTCCTGCACCAGTCTCTGCTAAAGCGCCTTTCCATAGCTCATCTGCTGTCACTGTAATGAAACAGGTTTTTTGGTTTTTTAATTACCAAGCAATGATCTGTGGTCCCCTGCTGAATAAAAAAGGCCCAAAGAGTCCAGCTCACTTGTATCACTGTGGTGATGAAAATAAAATTATATCATTCTTTATACATATCAAACACATGGTTACATTTGGACAACCCAAGAGATGACTATACTATTCTCAAAGCGCATGGCCTCCCTCCACAAAAGACAGCCAACATTTAAATCCCATTTGCCGGTAGTTCATTTCCCAGACATCTCATCAACTATGTTACAGGTCTCTTCCCTGCCCTCCTGCCACCACTATAACCACTGAGATAATACCTATCCTTAAATAAAGGTTTCTTAGCCCAAACAAGAATCAACATTGCAATCTGAACTCATAAATCTTAATACTGTGAATTGTTTGCTCTATTCTTCTGTGAATGCCTTAAATACCTCTGTGCATCCTTCAAAATAAAATGCCCACATTCACCTTCAACTCTAATTAAAATCTAAACAATACATAGGAAGGAATGAGGAGGTAGGAGTCTGATAGTTAATATTTGCGTAGAGTGTGTGTATTCTCAAACCATGCTTGCCTTTCACTTGATGTATAGACCCCTACACTGCTGATTTATTTCCATTTGTGAATTTCTAGGATTCCCAAATCTTTTTCTACCATACATTTCAATCAGTACTTACCCTCTGTACTTGTGGAATATTCAGATTCATTACTTTCGACACTACTGAATTCTATTGATGTAGCCAATTTAAGTCCTATCTTCCCAAGGACTTCCAGCCTTTCACAGTATCACCAATTGATTTTACAGTCATAGATTCTGTCCCATTACAATTTATTTAATAAAGAATCACAGCCACACAAATGTTGTAGTACTCAAAACTCTAAGATACATCTATCTACATGCCGGAAATACTAAACATATTCTGGAAAACAAATGAGTATCTTCATTCTCTTACCCTTAGGGTTTAAAAGTTCTACCTGCTTGCTTACTGAAAGGTCTTCCCTTGATCTTCTGAGTAGATAGCATGGAAAGGGAAAAATGTTTTGGATTTATATTTTTAAAGGCTTTAATCTGTTCGGTATCCCATTTATCTAAACACATACATATTAGAGTTGATCTTCATAACTGAAGCTCAGAAGTAACTGAGATTCCATATCACATGCTGCTTTGCACCTCCCTAATCAGAGCAAAGGCTTTAAGTTGAGCTCAAACTTTGACGCTGATTCACTTAAAAGAACACAAGTTTGAAATAAAATCACCAAACCCAAACTAAATTCTCACTAAACATTTGATTTTGTTTCCTAACCGCTTAAAAATGGTGCTACCTATAGATGCCATCAAAAACTTGAAAGTTCACAATGAAAGCACTTTTAATGGGGCATATTAAGAGGTTAATTAGTTTTTCTTCACTTAGAATAAGCAAATCACTCATTAATATTAAAAAGGATCTGGGGCACCTGGGTGGCTCAATTGGTTAAGCATCTGAATTCAGCTCAGGTCATGATCTCACGGTTCGTGGGTTTGAGCCCCGCATCAGGCTCTGTGCTGACAGCTCAGAGCCTGCAGCCTGCTTCGGATTCTGTGTCCCTAGGTGCGGGCCAGTGGCGCAATGGATAACACGTCTGACTACGGATTCTGTGTCCCTCTCTCTCTAGCTCTCCCCCACTTGTACTCTGTCTCTCTCTCTCTCTCTCAAAGATAAGTAAACATTAAAAAAAAATTTTTTTAATAAAAGGGTATACTCTTTATTTCTAAAAAAAAAATACTAAAA
Organism: Lynx canadensis; assembly: GCF_007474595.2. NCBI lineage: Eukaryota > Metazoa > Chordata > Mammalia > Carnivora > Felidae > Lynx > Lynx canadensis. The sequence continues at coordinate 104,227,023 of NC_044305.1, forward strand.
AGGATCTGATTTTAAAAAGAAATTGATATTGAGACAAAGATGTAAAAGACTAAAAAGTTTAGTTCATTTTCTTTATTACATATTCTAAGAGGAAAATAAAATTTCGAACTACATCGGGAAAAGACAGTGAGTCATATGTCAACTCTTGAATGCCATTATGCTATTAAAAATGGTTTTAGTTTTTTTTCAGATTATAACAGAAATAGTTACTTTTTAAAATTTAGAGAATATAGGGGTGTCTGGGTGGCTCAGTCAGTTAAGTATCCGACTTCGGCTCAGGCCGTTTCCTCACAGTCTGGGAGTTTGAGCCCCACATTGGGCTGTGTGCTGACAGCTCCCTCTCTCCCTGCTCCTCCCCCACTCACACTCTGTCTCTTTCTCTCAAAAATAAATAAACATTTAAAAAAATAAAGTGAAGTAAAAAATGAAATTTGGAAAATATAAACACTATGACAAGCATACAAAAATTCATCATAATCCCACTGTTAAATCAGAACATACATTTTTTCTTCCTTCATGCGTATACACATAAGTGTACATACATATTTCATTTGTTTTAGACAAAACTGAAATTATGCTACATGTACAATTTTGCATCCTGGTTTTTTTTTACATATTACATTGTGAGCCTTATCTCATATTCTTACTATTATTCACAAACATAATTTTTTCAATGGCTCTAAGTTAGATTAAGTTATTTGACAGAGATTTTACTATTTTAACATCAGAACATACTGGTCTGATTCTAATTAACCTGAGATGTTATTTAGAATAGATTTACTATTATTTCAGCTCTTTCTGTCATTTTTGGAAGGGCTTAGGTAGATTAACATATATATCTGTTAACTACCATAGTTAGGTAAAATATATTTCATGTTTTATACACACACACACACATACATATATGCAAAATCCACTATTACATCCAATTTGATACATGGAGCTATTTCAGACTTAATCATGCTAAGTAAACTACTTGCTAATTTGGATCAAAGGTATTTAAATGGTAGATTCCCCCCCACACACACACACCCCCATAGCAGAGGGATAGATTTACAAGTACAATGCTAAATACTCTTAGGAAATCTTAATGAGTTTTGATAAATTATAGTTTTTGGTTTTTGTGGGGGTTTTTTTGGAGGAAATTTACAAAATCAAAGACTATTTCTTACTGAAACAGCAAAAGCTAGCTAGCTCAATGCTAGTTTCAACTGAGTTCATCCTCTTATAGTTAATCTTAGTGTGACTTGGGAGCAATAAACTCATAAGGGTTCAGAGTCCTGTAACTGGGGAAGAACGTAGGCTAATGGAGAGTCAGGCAGATACGAGACAACAGTGCACGGACAGGGGTGTCAAAGGGCAAGGGGCACCTCTAAAACAAGAAGAGTTAGAGAAAAGGACTTCTAGGGCAGGGGGAAAACAACGGACAGTCCCTGGGTTATGATGGCTTGACTTACAATTTTTTGACTTTACAATGGTGCAAAATGACATATATTCAGTAGCAACCGTCCTTCGAATTCTGATTTTTGATCTTTTCCTCTTTTCTCTTTGCACCAAAATCCACAGATACAACTGAGCCTGTGTTAGTTGCAATCCCCCTACAGCCTGGTCCTCGTTTCTGCATTGCTACACAAATGACCTACCTACTATGAGACTTCCAAAGTGAAGCGATCTTTGATAAAGTGACAATTAAATACTCTATAGTCACGACACTGCACTGAAGAAGTCTATGTATTGACATGGAAAAACATCTAATACACTGCTGCATGAAAAAAGTAGCCGACCAGTATTTTAAGGTAGTAGAATTATAGGTAATTTTCTTCTTTTTGATTTTCTGTATTTACCAAATAATCTAAAATGAATTGGCTTTATAATCCTAATTTCTTTTTTTTAAACAGAAGCTCTTCTTTTTTTTTTTTAAGTAATCTCTACACCCAACATGAGGCATGAACTCACGACCCCAAGATTAATAGTTGTATGCTCTACCGAGTAAGCCAGCCAAGCATTCCAATTCTAATTTCTTTTAATTTGTCTAATGCTGAGTTCTGAAATCAATCTCCATTTATTACGAATCAAGATAATTTCAGTTCAGACTCGACTATTTCAAACACTACTGCAAGTCAGAGCAGTGTTAGCAAAACAATGTCTACTTAAAATTAACTTTTCCTGATTTGTACTCTCTCCTCAACTGAAGTGCAACTAAAAACAGACTTTGATTATATTCTTGGTGTGAATCTACATCAGCAGGGATCTGGGCCATGATTCAATACTCCTTAGGTCTCAGGTACCCAACCAAGGGGATAAAAGTAAACGAGTGCTCCCCAAAGAACAGTACAAATACAGCTGGTAATATGCGACATAATCCCAGGAGGTACTCTAAGGAATATTTTTATTTTAATAGCACATCATATACTAGTCTCTAAAGTGTTCATTCACTAAAGGAAGAAGAAAAAGAAGAAAAATTGAGATACGAAAGCACCTTTTATTTTTCTGTTTCACGAAATGGGAAGTTTGTAGCCAGTCTACGTACATTTAGTGAAGAAACTATAGGATCTATACTGCTGGCCCATCAAGTTACTGGGAGAAGAAATACAGCATTGTGTCTGTAGCGCACGGGTCAAGCTGGCAAAATGACGGCTGCCTCTGGTTCCTGGAGATGACAAAGGGCCTGTAGGTAGACGGAATAAAACTTTGAGTTAGATGTTCCACGCCTGTGGGAAAATATTGCCAGCACCAAAGAATTAATCATTACTAATGAAAGTAAGTCACTAAAATCCTGAACTTTTAAGAATCATATTTTGAGGACAGTCTTTCTTTAAAACATAAATCAAAACTTTATTCTGCTAACTTAAATGTCCATCCTAGTTACAGAAGTTACAGTCTGTCCACACAACGGATGTAGCCATCTAAAGAAAGATGGAGATCTGTCCTTACCAGGGTTGCTACTTGCCCTTAGGAGCCCACAATCAAGAGTCTAGTCTTGGCAAATGGCGACCTCTGCTGTATGAGCAGGGCCATGTACCCGTGTGGAAAGTCCTATAAATGACCTGTTCAGAAGAGCAAGGTGCAGAAGAGTAGTAGAACATCCTGCCCTTCATGTTGAAAAAACCAGGAGGGGATATGAATATACTTTATAGACTAATTTCAGAAGCATATAAAGGAAACTGGTAACAGCGGTTGCCTCTGAGGAAGAAAACTGATGCGTTTGGGGTTAGAACGAGAGATTTGCTTTTTTGTGTTTCTTGGAATTTTTCTAACTACATGCATGTATCACATCAAGTTTTTATGAAAAACCATGTCTTAGAGGCAGCCATTTGACCAATCCCATGGATGGTGGTGTCCAGTGAGGGCAATGGCAGGGGTGACAGGAATTAGTGGACTCAAGAAAATGGGAATACTGATTACAAAAACCGTGTACACACTCCAGCTTTGCATTTCAGTAGAGAATTTAGTCACTGTGAGAAAAGTGAAAAGGAGGATTAAAACAGCCCTCAAGAGAATAAAGTTTATTTCAGGGCAACAGGCTTGAACAGAAAGCCGAAGAGTGAAAGCAGCTATTTTCGAGTCTCTGAGAAATTAGGCCAGTCTCTGGCCTTCCTCACGAAGGCTTTTGCAGGCCCCATATCAGCTCAGGTTGGGGACACTACCTGGCTCACAATAGAGGGCAGAGTCAGTAGTTTACGAATGAATGAGTCACCCAACTAGTCAGTGAACAAATAAAGGGAAGAGTTCAGGTCACCACCCTCTTCTGAACCCCTCAAGCAAGGTATGACAGCATCTTGACAAGTGGGGTTAATAATATGAAAGGGAAGAAGACTAAAAGTAAAGCTCCAAAAGGCCAAGAAAACAATGAGATTTCAATTCCGCCCTAACCATAGGGAAAGGCAGGGTTCCACGGACCATAAGCACAACATGGACCAGGCAAGGGTCGGCTTCCTTCCCTTCTGGAGAGTGACTGAAGAGAGGGCCCTGCGCTATGGCAGTGTAGAAGCAAAGGCCTCTGCAAAGACCCTGCATTACGAGGATGCATCACAGTCCCCAGACAGCTCAGGACCCAGTCCTGCCATTTACTGGCTGTGCAATCTTGAGCAAGTCACTTAGCCTCTCACAGACTCACTCCATTGTCCGCAAGATGGAAAGGACAACCCCCTCATAAAAACTGGTGACGATTAACCAATATAACGTGTTACAAGCCTAGCACATACGAATTAGTCAAAAACTGTAGCTATTATTTTTTAAAGCCTTGAACTATAACAACTGTAATCATAAAAAATTTGAAAAATACTCTAGACCTTATGTACTTCCATTATAAAGAATGCCCCCCCCAAAAAAGTGTGTGCTCTGTTCATTTACAGTTACACGAAGCACTCTAGCATTAGATCCTGTAAGAAACAGTAGTTGGATAAATGAGTCTCACCATTGCTGAGAACAGTCTTCAATGCCAAAATGGAAGCTGTTGGAAAGGTGTTTAGGTAAAGCTGCCTGGACCATATGTGACCTGTAAATTAAAAAAAAAAAAAAAAAAATCTTTTAAGATACTTTCTGCATTAAAAGGAACACTTTAACACCCAAAGAATATTAACATCTATAGAATAAAAGAACCAAGAGAAGGAAGTGAATAATTTCCAGGTTCCATGACCATGTGAAGTAGACAGCATCACCTTCTCCTTCATGCTCACATCTAACCAGTTACCAAGCCCTATTAATTCTCTGCAAAAATCTATCAGCTACGCCTTCCCCTATGGTCTCACTGCCCCCTCTTTATTCAGGTGCCATCCCTCAGCCACAAAGTAACAACAGTCCCTTAGTAGGTCCGGCTGCTACCCCTCTCATTCCCCATCTGCCATCAGGCAGCCCTTCCTAAAATAACAAGTCTGGTCACCTCCCAGCTCTGATTTATCATTCTTTGGCTCCCTACTGCCTGCACCAATTCAAAACTCCTCAACATAGCCTACGTGACTGCAACGAGGACCCAACCTCCCATATCAGCCTCACTTGCCACCACTCTCCCCTCCACCCTCTCTGACTGTAGTCATTCTTTTTTTTTTTTTTTTTTTTTTTTAAAGACAGAGGTTGAGCGTGTGAGATAGGGAGAGGGGCAGAGGGGGAGGGAGGGAGAGAGAGAGAGAGAGAGAGAGAGAGAGAGAGAGAGAAAATCTTAAGCTGGCTCCACACTCAGCACAGAGCCGGAAGCAGGGCTCAGTCCCATGACCCCAGGATCACGACCTGAGCTGAAATCAAGAGTTGGACACTTGGTCACCCAGGCACCTCCAACTTGTAGTCATTCTTGAACACACTGTGCTCCTCAATCCCTTTGTGCCTCTGACACGTTCTCCTGAAATATCACTCTTGGTGAAGGCTCCTGGTTCCCAAAGTGGCCCCCGAGCACTCTGGGGGAGAGAGTCCCCCTCTCTCAAGACTCTGAAACTCCCGCAATCTCAGGCTGTAACCGTATTATGTGCCACTTCACATAGCAGAGTGCTTCCAAACAGGTTCTGACAGCATTTACTCGTAAGTGATTTTTGAAAAGGGTACCAAGACAAATCAGTGGGGAAAGAACAATCTTTTTAAGAAATGTTGCTAGGACAGGGGCGCCTGGGTGGCTCAGTCGGTTAAGTATCCGACTTCGGCTCAGGTCATGATCTCACGGTCCGTGAGTTCGAGCCCCGCGTCAGACTCTGTGCTGACAGCTCAGAGCCCGGAGCCTGTTTCAGATTCTGTGTCTCCCTCTCTCTCAGCCCCTCCCCTGCTCACACTCTGTCTCTCTCTGTGTCTCAATAATAAATAAACATTAAAAAAAAAGAAAAAAGAAATGGTGTTAGGACAAACGAATATCCTCTTGCAAAACAATGAAGTTAGAGTGCTACTTCATACCATATATAAAAATCAGCTCAAAATGGGTCAAAGACCTAAAGGTAAGAGGAAAAACTATAAAACTCTTAGAAAAAACCATAAGGGTACATCATCATGACCTTCAAATTGGCAATGGTTTCTTAGATATACTAAAAGCATAAGCAACAAAGAGTAAATAGATAAATCAGACTTCACTAAAATTTAAAACTGTGTTTTAAGGGAAACTATATTCAGAGAGAAAAGACAACACACAAATGGAGAAAATTTTTGCAAATTATCTATCTGACAAGGAACTTATATCTAGAGTATACAAAGAACTCTTACAATTCACTAATAAAAAGACAACCCAATTTAGAAATGGGTAAATAGGGGCGCCTGGGTGGCTCAGTCAGTTAAGCATCCGACTTCAGCTCAGGTCACAATCTCGCGGTCCGTGTGTTCGAGCCCCGCATCGGGCTCTGGGCTGATGGCTCAGAGCCTGGAGCCTACTTCCCATTCTGTGTCTCCCTCTCTCTCTGTCCCTCCCCCATTCATGCTCTGTCTCTCTCTGTCTCAAAAATAAATAAACGTTAAAAAAAAAAAAAAAGAAATGGGTAAATACTTGAATAGACATCTCTCCAAAGAACATTCATAAATGGCCAAATAAACACACACAAAAAAGATGTTTATAAGCCACCAGGGAAATGCAAATCAAAACCACAAACTGATAGCACTTCACACCCACTAGAATAACTATAATCAAAAGGACAAATAATAACAAACATTGACAAGAATGTAGGGAAGGAAGAACTCTCCCGCACTGCTGGCGGGAGTGTGAAATTGTGCAGCTACTTTAGAAAACAGTCTAGCCATTCCTCAAAGTTAAACACAGAGTTACCGTTTGATCATTTGATCGAGCAATTCCACTCCCAGGTCTATACACAACAGAAACAAAAATACTGCATGCAAATATTTATAGCAACATCAGGCATAACAGCCAAAAGGTGGAAAAACCCAAATGTTCATCAACTGATAAATGGATAAACAAAATGTAGTAGATACATGCCACAGAAATTCATCCATAAAATGGAATGCAATAGTGCTACATGCTACAACATGAATGAATCTTGAAAACCTTATGCTAAGTGAAACAAGCCAATCACAAAAGACCACATAGTATATGATTCCGTCTATATGAAATATGCAGAACACACAAACTATAGAGGTAGAAAGATCAGTGGTTGCCTAGAGCTGGGGGCAATGAGCAAGTCGGGGGGATGAGAGCAAAAGGGTATGTTTTTGGGAAAATGAAAATGTTCTAAAAATTTATTATGGTGATGGTTGTATAGATTTGCAGATATACTAAAAACCACTGAATCATACCCCTTCAGAGGATGAACTGTATGGTGTATAAATTACATCTCAATAAAGCTGCTACCAAAAGAAAAGTTTATAATGCACCAGAAGAAGAAAAAACAAAACAAAACCAAACACAACCAGGCTCTGGAGCCAGATGGTGTGGGCGCAAAAACCTGACCTCCTCCCAGTGTAACTTTGAACACGTTTCTCAACCTATGTGTCTTAATTCTTGGTCCGCAAAATAAGAATAGAAAAAGCATCTATCTCACAAAGGCACTGTATAGATGAAGTGAGGAAAAGCATAAATAGTTTTAAGATAGTTCCTGGAACACAGTAAGAACTCATGAGGGAAAGCTACAAACGCTATAGGTGTTATTTGAATGGAGCCTTGAAAAGAGGAGGAGGTGGTCACAACATGAACAAAAGTAAAGAATGTTCAGGTCAGATTTCCTGCCAAATCATTTCAGGTTAAGTTTCCCAACAAAATGAGTTACCAAAAAGAAACAAACAAAACCTTTTCGGTTTTCAGAGGTCTTTAGAATTTGGAATTACGAATGTTGGGTTGTGGGTTTACAATAAAATAGAAGGATGAAAAAAAGCCCTAGTCATGAAGCACAGTGGTAGACCTTATGCTAAAGGATACAGCAGACTGACCCTCCTCAGGCTGCAAACCAACAAGGGGCGGGGGGAGACAACAGTAACAGCAAAACTAAGGACATTCAAAACATTCTTCTTTTCAATAATGACACTGATCAGCCCGGGATCTAAAATGACTGACACTAATCCTATCCGACCCAAGCTGCAGGACTGCCTCCATCAGCTTCGAACCCCACCCACATCGACCTCACCAAAGGAACCTGTGGGTCACGCCCGCCGGGAAGGCGATGCTTGCTCCCCAGTTTCCCGCGCCTGTTAGCCAAGCACGCAGGAGGAGTCCAGTGAAGTGGAACGAGCCTTGGACAGCGTCCAGTCCACCCTCACTTTACAGACAAAAGCCCTGCGACCCAGAGAGGGCGCGGAAGCGTGCAAGGTCACACAGCAGCTCCGGGCAGGATCGGAGCCCGGCATGATGGGTTCAGAGGCCGCTTCTTTCTCCCCGTGCATCTGCAGGCCGCAGGCGAGCCCCCGCTCCCGTCCCCGCTCAGAGCCCCTCTCCCGGCGTCCCGGCTCTCACCCGCCGGCAAACCACACAGCGCAGGGAGGCAGCCTGCAGCGCGTACCACCGCCGCCATGGTGGAGCCCTGAGAGAGCCTCTGTGCAGGCCGCTTTCTCCACCGCCTGCCGCGACTGCTTCTCGCCAAACGGCTGGCCACGGCCTGCGGCTGAATTCCCGAGGCCAAAATGCCGCACCGCAGCGCACGCCGAGGTGGGAGATTGTCTGCCCAGGCAACAGGATAGAATGAGTACGGCGCCGCCGCGGACAGCCCCGCTGAGGGTCCTCGCATTAAGACCCGGGGGCGGGGCTTGGGCTGGCTGCCGGTGGGGGCGCAACCGAGAAGGCGGCGGGTCGCTCCGGCGCAATGAGTTGGTGCTGGGGGCCGTTCGCAGCAAGAAGTGCTAGGTACACATGAGCGCGAAAAGGGTCTACGTGAAGGTCCAAGGCTGATGTCTCCAGGAGGCTTAGAACTAATAGGTGAATAAGACCAGGAGTATACAGTGTTCATACCCAACTTCAGTAAAGCTTGGAAGTTGGTTAGATTTATTTAAGCACTTCTGTTACCTTGGACTTCACACGCATTTGTGTGTTCTGATTCTAACGTTTGGTCACACACTCGTAACCTAGACCTATGCTACGGTTTTTCACGAGCCCCACTCGTGGCTTCATACCATCTGGGCCTGCCCGCATTACCCAAGTATGTAGACGGAGAGAAGACACGGACTTCTTGTAAGAAGCTAGTATTCCTGCTCAGGCCGACCTCTGATTTTCAAATTTAGTATAAAAATTTTCAAGCACAGGAAAACAAAAATAGTGACAAGTTAGAGTTCAAAAACTAAGACTGACACGGTTGCTTCACCTGTTCTTTCTCCCTCATTATTAACAATCAAGTCCTGTGCCTTTTCTGAATATCCTTGTTCCTGGGCTATGTGAATTTCTTGATCTGAAGATACTGGGGATGTATCTTTTATTGGTGTTAGGACTGGTATGAGACTTAATATTTGTAGACTTTGTGCAGCTTGCTTGGCTGCATAGTCTGTTATTTCCTTTAGATTCTATAGACCCTCCCTTTTGATGCCTCCCAGATGAATTACAGCCACCTCTTTAGGTTCATGCACAGCCTCTAAGACAGCCATTGTTTCAGGTCCATATTTAATAGGAGAGTTATGATTTGATAACAGCTCTCTCTCTCTCTCTCTCCTTCTTTCTCTCTCTCTCTCTCTCTCTCTCTCTGTCCCCAGATTGCCCCATGCGTTTGAGGCTCTTTGCCAATTGTAAAGCACGAGTGAGCGCTATTAACTCTGCTTTTTGGGCAGATGTATTTACTGGGAGTGCTTTGGCCTCAACAGTCTGAGTCTGACTGTTGTGTCCCCAGCTTTTTATATCCCCCTTTTCATGAAACTACTGCAGTCAGTAAATCATCATCTGCATCATCAATAGGAGAATGTTTTAAGTCTGATCAGGTAGAATAAACAAGATCAACAACCTCTGAACAGCTATGCTTTATAGAAGTATGATGGTCAGGTCCAGGCATAAGGGTAACTGGGATTACGGTCTGATGGGTCTTAAGGACCACCTCAGGTGTGTCTAAAAGCATAGCCTGGCGTTTAGTAAGAACCCCCCGCCCCCATCATCCATTGGTGGCCTTTAGTTTCTAAAACACTTTGGACCTGATGTGAAATCATTACTATCAGGAACTGTCCCACAGTAAGTTTTGAGGCTCCTTCCACCAGGAGGGCTGTTGTATGCTTGGCTAAAGCCTCTATTTGCAATTTCACATCAATAGAGGTAGTTCCTAGGACAAATATGGCTAAGGGATAAAACCATCAAGAAGCGCTCTTTGAGGTCTAGCCCTAACAATATCTTAATTATAAGGAATCACTGACAAGTGAGGCAAGACTTGTCTAGGAGTAGACAAGACATTAGAAAAGATTTAGAATAGACAAGTAGGGCCCCAAGTGCATCATCCAATATAAAAGCATAAGGAAAGTGGGGTTACCCATTATCTCCACAAGTCCATAATTAACCCCATGGAGTGGGATACACTCTGGCTTTTAAGGAACAATTTTGTCATCCCAGCCACACAGAATTGGTCAAGGTGATAGTTGAGTTATACAATTGTTGAGGAATCCATCCTATTTTCCAGCTGTTTAAATAATCATATGCCCAGGGCGGCTCAGTCATGGTTAGGCATCTGACTTCGGCTCAGGTCATGATTTCATGGTTTGTGGGTTAGAGCCCCATGTCAGACTCTGTGCTGACGCTCAGAGCCTGGAGCTGTGCTGATAGCTAAGAACCTGGAACTTGCTTCGGGTTCTGTGTCTCCTTCTCTCTCTGCCCTTCCCCCACTCACACTCTGTCTCTGTCTCTCTCAAAAATAAGTAAACATTCAAAATATTTTTTAAAAATCATGTGCCCATGGGGTCCTTCTTTATCCCTACAGAATAACAAGCAAGAAGATTGTTGATATATGAGCTATGATGGCAATTTCTCTGAAGTTTACCTCAAGCTGTCTAGCTTAGGCAAACAACAAACATTCAAAAATCAACTAGAATTTAACATCCACCAAGATGTGTTATTGAAACATAATTTTTCTCTCTAAAATCACCCATATTTCCAGAGATAGCCAAATCAAGACTAATTCATTTGAAAAATAAGACCAATTTTAACAAATTTAGCCGGATTATTTATATAAGCTCAGTAAGAATAGCAATCGACCATCCAGATCTTTTAAAATCTGCTTTGCTGGAACTTTTCATAATGAATCTAATATTAGTAGCCTCTGTAGGCCAGAAGCCGAGCCACATACTTGCCATCAGATAAGCCTGCAATACCTATAGATTTGGGCAAATTCCTCTTCGTGAAGACCCCCCTGGAACATCCTGAGGTTCCTGCACCTGCCAGAAAGTGGCTTTCTTTACTCACCTGATAAAGTTGCTGGGCACTCTATAATATGTAATGCTGGCCTCTATAAGGCCAACATTTCCAAGGGGCTTTATGGCTCCATATTTCGTAAAGTCATCCTTAGTTCCTTAAAGCTGTCTGGTCATGTCTGAGTCTATGTGATGAGGTTTTAGAGTGATGGGGGTCTGGAGCCGACAGACCTCTCCTTATTCCTGTCCTTATACAAAGTTGTCTGTCTTGGGCATGGGACAGCCACCTAAGTCACTAGCATGGTTGCCAATCTTAAGACTCGTGTGTGAGGTTTCCTCCTCATTGGTCTAGTGTGATCCCCTTCACATCTCTGGTCTAGCCTCTTCTGGCCGTGAGACCTCTGCTTGGAGCCCACCAAAACCCATACCCAATTGAATTAAAACCCAACTGGGGACTGTTTCCTAGGGAAATTGGCTATAAAAGACTTCCTGTGTTGGAAAGCCGCTTAGACCGTGATGGATTTCTATCTTGAGGGTTTGCTGTCAATGTCCTCTACTAACTACTTAAATTACCAAATTGGATAAATTCCTCTTGTAAATCTTTTCTAATGTTTTCCATGGGTTTAAAATGGGATGTTTGTCACAGCATGGCATGATATTTCAGTCCATTCACCAGCACCCATTTGAAGGATACAGTAGGGAAGCAGGGGGAAGCTAGCATCCCTCCTACAGGGCCTTTATGGTAGGACAGTGATCAACAGCAATTTCATTTGAGGAAGATCTCTAGTCACTTTGACACCTGCCCTAGCAGGCATTTTTGGAAGTAGAATTTTAATTTTATACTAGTGTATTTTTAAAATCCATTCATTTCAGGGGCACCCGGGTGGCTTAGTCGATTGATGGAGCATCTGACTCTTGATTTCAGCTCAGGTCATGATCCCAGGGTCGTGAGATCAAGCCTAGCATCAGGCTCTGCAATGAGCATGGAGCCTCCTCAAGATTCTCTCTCTGTCTCCCTCCGCCCCCTCCCCCACTTACATGTTCACTTGCTCTCTCAAAAAATAAAAAAAATAAATAAAATCCATTCATTTCAACATTAGTCTGTCTTGACCACACATAAAATTCCTCTCCAAAGATTTCCTTCACAAACCTTCTACAACTTTACTTTGCATTTAGATTTTGTCCCAAGCCATTTCTCTCCAAACAACTAGTCTCGTTATGGACAAAATTACTTTCTTTTAATTCAACAAAAATGTATTTCCATTCCTTATATCTTTCTTACACATCTGCTTTCCTACATACAGAGTTGCTTCCTTTATTTTCATCAGTCTTAATTACACTTAGCAGAATTTTGATCTCTTAGAAACCTTAGTCTCCAGTGAAAACTAAGTAGTAACAAATTGTGAACTGTTATACCAGAATTCTTTAGATGGCAAATTTATGAATCAAGCATAACGTGTATTACCAACAGAATCAAATATCCTTAATTTTTCTGCAGTAAGAAGCCAAAAGCAGAAACCCGTGTTCAGTTGTCAGTGCTTTAGCACTTTCTCCTATTTGGAAAAGACCTAGAAATCCAATGAAAAAGAGGACATCAAGTTTCTGGGTCTTAACTACCATTCTGACCAAGGTACTAATTTCCAGCCAAAAGACAGGCTTTCTCCTCCTCATAGAGTAGCCACAGGCTAGAGGATTGCAGCCTGAGAAATTGACATAAAAGTATTCCAATAAAACCATACTCCTTGAAAAGCCCCTGAAGTTAAAGGAAGAGAAGAGAAAGTACTCACCAAGTTTGCACCACGGTTCAAAGTCCAGATGAGAGGACTTGGGCCCCACGTTGGGAACCAAAATGATGTGGAAATGTAGACGTTCTGAGCGAAAGGTCAAGAAAGAATTGAGACATCTTTGGTGCATAAAGGTAATTTTATTAAAGCACAGGGACAGGACCAATGGGCAGAAAGAGCTGCGTCGGGGTCATGAGGAATGGCTGATTATATACTTTCAATTATATATTAGATATAGCATAAATCTCTAAGGAATCTCTAAGGAAGGATGTTCAATGAACTTAATTCAATCTATCATCCAAGCAAAACTTTAAAGTTAACAATTATCCATGAAAACTTTGAAATAGAATTAGCCATCATTGTTTTTTGAGAGAGAGAGCACGTGCACAAGAGTGGGGGGTAGAGAATCCCAAGCAGGTTCCATGCTCAGCACGGAGCCCAAAGCAGGGCTCAATCCCATAACCCTGGGATCATGACCTGAGCCCAAATCAAGAGTTGGACACTTAACTGACAACCCAGGTGCCCCAACCATCATTTTAAGTCATCTTTTTTTTTTTTAATTTTTTTTTTCAACGTTTATTTATTTTTGGGACAGAGAGAGACAGAGCATGAACGGGGGAAGGGCAGAGAGAGAGGGAGACACAGAATCGGAAACAGGCTCCAGGCTCTGAGCCATCAGCCCAGAGCCCGACGCGGGGCTCGAACTCACGGACCGCGAGATCGTGACCTGGCTGAAGTCGGACGCTTAACCGACTGCGCCACCCAGGCGCCCCTTAAGTCATCTTTTTGTTAACAAATTGCAACAGAGATAACACAAGCTTATTAAACCTTCAGTAATCCTTGGTAGAATAAAAGTTTCAATTACTTTGAATATTGAATTATGTTCCACTCGGGTCCACTTAAGATTTGTTCCCCATTGTCAGTTTTTTGGGTTTTTTTTTTTTTTTTGGTTGTTGTTTGTTTTACTTGGGGCACCAGGGGGGATATCTAAAGTGGGCAATGATAAGTCTGAGGGGTGCTCTTTGCTCCTGGACAGCGATGGGAGGAGGAGGAGCCATTGGTGCTGGAGGCCAGAGGATGCTCTAGGAACCAGTTATGTAGGCCACACCCAAGGTGGTGCAGAAACGGGAGGAGTGGGAGAAGAAGTGATGTGCTGCCAGAAGGCAGAGAAAGAGAGTTCCTGGCTCTAAACCTCATCAGCTCAGACAGATGAGCAGATACCATATTTTTGTGGTTGTCTTTTTTCCACCAAAGTGGAAATATGCAGTCCACGTTGGGCTGGAGAATACAAGGTACTTTCCCAAAACAAAAGGAGTTTCAGCAGCTGCCTAGAATATTCCTTAAAGTCCCCATCCCAAGGCAGACTAATCACAGTTGGCTCTAATTATCGCCATGGAGCTGGGAAATGAATGAGAAGAAGCCCCCACATCTATTAGGAGGGAACAGTGAGAGGGTTACCATCCCCTTAATTAGGAATGGCCTCTGTTTCCTCCAGCAACCTGGGTTTAGAAGGAGGCCTATTTAGAAAATTTTCCAATATGTCAGGAGTGAGTTTATTGGCCTGGCTAAGTGGCCAGACACATTCTGCAAGAGGTCTTTAGGTCTGGGTCCTGATTTAGAGCCATGAAGGCCTGGACGTAGTGTACCTCCATCCATTTGCCCTATTTCCCGCAGGAGAGATCTGATAGGTCATTCTGAGATCATGCAGTGTTACAGGAGATGAGTCATTTCTTTTTCTTCTTCCAGAGAGATTGAGAGAGGGGATTAGAGAGAACCCCAAGCAGGATCCCCACTGCCGGCACAGAGCCTGATGTGGGGCTTGAACTCATGAATTGTGAGATCATGATTTGAGCTGAAACCAAGAGTGGGCTGCATAACCAACTGAGCCACCCAGGCACCATAGGATGAGTCCTTTCTTAAATTTTGCAATACAAATTGTTCCCAGTGGGTTAAAATGCATTCCAAGGGGGGGCGCCTGGGTGGCTCAGTCAGTTAGGCGGCCGACTTCGGTTCAGGTCATGATCTCGCAGTCCGTGAGTTCGAGCCCCGTGTCGGGCTCTGTGCTGACAGCTCAGAGCCTGGAGCCTGTTTCAGATTCTGTGTCTCCCTCTCTCTGACCCTCCCCTGTTCATGCTCTGTCTCTCTCCGTCTCAAAAATAAATAAACATTAAAAAATTAAAAAAAAAAAAAAAAGGCATTCCAAGGGACAGTCCTTGGGAATTGAAGAAGAGAGAAGGTCCATTACTAAAACTCCACACAATCCCAGTGCAGCTCTTTCTGCCCACAGGTCCTGTCCCCATTATTTGTAAAACCACCTTTTTGCAGTGAAAACATCTCAAAAATTCTTTCTTGACTGTTTGCTCCTAGACCCCAAATAATATCACAGACACTGTGGAAAACAGTATTGAGGTTCCTCAAACAAATTAAAAATAGGGGCACCTGGGTGGCTCAGTCAGTGAAACGTGGGATCAAGCCCCAAGTCGAGCTCTACACGACTCTACACGACTGAAGCTCTACACGACTGCAGACACTGCTTGGGATTCTCTGTCTCCCTCTCTCTCTCTGCCCTTCCCCCCACTAGCTCTCCCTTGCTCTCTGTCTCAAACTAAATAAATAAACTTAAAAAAAAAAATAGAACTACCCTATAAGCAGTAATCACGCTACTGGGTATTTACCGCCCCCCCCCCAAAAAAACACTAATTAAAAGGGATACATGCATTATTTATTGCAGCATTATTTACAATAGCCAAACTATGAAAGCAGCCCAAGAGCCCATCAATAGATGGATAAAGAAGATGCAGGGTGTGTGTGTGTGTGTGTGTGTGTGTGTGTGTGTGTGCGCAATGTATTTTTCAGCCACAAAAAAAGAATGAAACCTTGCCATTTGCAAAAACATAGATGGAGCTAGAGAATATAATACTAAGAGAAAGAAGTCAGAGAAAGACAAATACCACATGAACTCACTCATGTAGAATTTAAGAAACAAAAACAAATGAGCAAAGGGGGAAAAAAAGAGAAACCAAAAAACAGACTCTTATCTGTAGAGAACAAACTGGTGGTTACTAGGAGGGGGAGATGGGGGAATGGGGGAAATAGGTGATGGGGATTAAAGAGTACACTTATGAAGGGAGAAAAAAAGAACTGAAGCATTTTCACGTTTTCACATCCACTTGAATGTGTGTGCTTGTGTCATAAAGAACTTGGCTGGTCTTTGTCCCTGCTTCCTGGGAGGTAACCCCTCAATCCTTGGAATTTTCTGATGTGTCTTTGTTATTCATAGTGGGTCTTGAGACCACACCTGATAGTTTATGCTAATGAGGGGACTCTTAGTTACCCCTAGTTTATGCTAATTAGATGATTAGGGGTGAGGGCTGACCAAGTCAGAAAGACCAACCTTGTGGTTGGAATTGGAATTTTGAGCCATGCGATATCAGCCCGACCTCCAAGGAGGGAAGGGGCACTGAAGCTTGAGTTCAACTGTGTGGTCAACCAACCATGACAACATAATGAAACGCCAGTGAAGACTTTGGACAACGAAGGTCAGGCGAGCTTCCCTGCTTGGCAGTACTCTGCATAGTTACACATATGCCCGCAGGTGATGTGTTCCTGGGGAAGAAGAAAGCCTCACATTCAAGATGCTCCCAGACCTCAATCTATGTGCCTCTTCCTTAGGGTGCTTTTGATTTGTATCTTTTTGCTATAATAAAGTCATCATAATATAGCCCTTTCCAGAGTCCTGAGATTTGCTCTAGAGAATTATCAAGCCTAAAAAGTGTGGCAACTCCCAAATTTGTAGCCAGCTGGTCAGAAGAGTAGCCTAGGGACCCCCAAATTTATGGCTGAAGTGGAACAGTCTTGTGGAGTACTGTGTCTTTAACCTGTGAAGTTTGGCCTGATTCTGGGTAGTTGGTGTGTTAAGTCATTGTAGTGCTACAAAATAGCAATGAGTTTTTATGTACACACATACCAACCCACCTCCAAAAGATGGAACAATGCCAATCTATACTTGAATTGAAAAATAATTACAGGAAGCAACATTGTATTTTTCGAAGAAAATATTTAACTGGTAGTTTTCTAGGAGTTTTTCATCTAGTACAAAAGTGTGAAGTCAGGGGCACCTGGCTGACTCAGTCAGAAGAGCACGCGACTCTTAATCACAGGGTCGTGAGTTCAAGCCCCACATTGGGTGTAGAGATCACTTAAAATAAATAAATAAATAAATATTTTTAATGTGGTATATCTGAACAGTAAAATACTTTTTAGAAGTCAGAAGCAGTGAGAAAAAGCGGGTAATACAAGTTTTTCAAATTAACACATGGTTAGTAATGACGTACTGTCTGCTCATTTTAGAGGAAGTATGAGAAATTACCCAAAGCAGCTGATAATCTGGTTCAGGAGACAAGAAAGTGGGAAACTGATAAACAACCAGTAATTTAAATAGATCAAAACAGTAGTAAGAACTATCCCAAGACAAGATACTTTTTGTTTTTAAAAACCTTAAGCAAACACAAATGCTTTTACAATTGCAAATCAGTAAGCTATGACTTCACATCAATGTTCAAGAGAATTCTTCCCTGAGGAGGGGGGTGTTTGAACAGGGTTATGACCAATTATCAGGCTTCAGATAAGTGAAGGGGGCATCCCAGCCTGGTGGAACAGGCAGGGGTGTGTGGAGGCATGTCTGAGGTATGACAAGCTAACTAGTTTGTCTGTACTAGAGGTTCTGTCAGGAGTAGCAGGAGGTTAAGGCAGAGCAAAGAGGACATTTAATGCCAAACTGAGTGAAGATAGATCCTCACTCAGTTTGGCATTAAATGTCCTCTTCACAAAGGTTTTCAGATGAGGCAATGGGTGCACACTGATAATGGTTAACATGGCAAAGATACACAGGAGGGACAGACGTTAAGCAAGACCAGCTATAAAGTCGCAGGTATCCAGGTATATAAAGGGACTTAGGTTGGGGTTAGAGAAGGGCATTGGGAGAACAGATAGAGCAAACTAAGCTATTACTAATATAATAAATTTGCTCTTTCTTCCCTGTGCAACCTGGCTCTCTGGGAAGCAATTTCCATGATTTCTAGGTTCCTAGACTGGCATTCTGATCTCAGCTGTCCAGATGCCTGTTCATCCTATCTGCCTGCACCCCTCTGTCTTAGCCAGCCTGTTGGACCCCTAGTCCTGCCTGTCTGCATGGACCCACTTTGAACTGATCCCCTGATGTCTGGGCTCAGCTTCCTAATCTGGACTTAAAATGGTTAAAGGACTGTTTTTAGTTTAAGCTAATCTTTTAGTCAAGACTATTCTGGTCTATGCCAGCTCCTGCTTTTGGTTTTTCCATATAAATTTCAGAGGCAACATGATATGAACTTGAGACTCAGTAAGCTTAGGGGTAACTATTTCAGAAAATAAACACACACAGACACACCGAAGTAACAGACAAGACAGGAAAAGTAGTTTAGCAATAGTTGGTGTATTTGTATATTTGAGATTTTTAAAAAACAATTTTTATTCAGGTGTATTTTATATGCCATAAATTTCACCCATATTCTGTGCACAATTCAATGATTTTTAGTAAATTTACCAAATTGTTCGACCGTCACCATAATCCAGTTTTAGGACATTTGCATCACTCCAAAAAGATTCCTTGTAACATTGCATTCACTCCCAATTACCTCTCCCAGCACCAGGAAATCAGGAATGTACTTTGCCTCCGAAGACTTGCCATTTCTGGACATTTCCTATAAAAGGAACTATACAATACATGGTATCTGGCATCTGGCTACTTTCACTTGGAATAATGTTTTTGAAGTTTTGATCTTTTTATACAATGCCCATATTTAATGATTTTAATGTATAAAAATTTTTTATTTTATTTTGAAAATCCCAAATCCAGTAGCATAATGATCTAACAAAAATTGCTTTTTGCTCAAACTTTAAAAATACCACTCCAGGGGCGCCTGGGTGGCGCAGTCGGTTGGTTAAGCGTCCGACTTCAGCCAGGTCACGATCTCGCGGTCCGTGAGTTCGAGCCTGGGCTGATGGCTCGGAGCCTGGAGCCTGTTTCCGATTCTGTGTCTCCCTCTCTCTCTGCCCCTCCCCCGTTCATGCTCTGTCTCTCTCTGTCCCAAGAATAAATAAAAAACGTTGAAAAAAAAATTTTTTAAATACCACTCCATTGCCTCTTAGAGAAAGGTAACATGTAATGAGTGCACGGGAGTTTTGTACAGGAAGATCTTCAGTCTCTCCAACTCAAAACCACAGCTGTGAACCAGAAGGAACGAGGCCCAGCCCAGGGCATGGCACTTCCAGAAGATCAGTTTCCTTAGCTCTAAACTATGGTTGGGCTAAGTCACTGGTGGCTCTCCACCTCGCTCAGCCGCCATTCTCTTCGCCCACATGGTAACACCTCCCTCCGCTCACCAAATGGGGAGGCAAAGCACATTGCAGTTATAAAGAGCCCCTACCAGGTAGAAAATCACCAGACTAGGTGTTTTCTCAGATTCCTTTCAGCTCTTGTTTTACAAATCTCAAGTCTGAAAGGAATTTTCCCCACATCCATTAAGTTCCCAGGTTTCTCTACGGAGTGAAGCCTTCATGTATGCTGAGGCCTGAACTATACTAGTGGGTTTTCCTAGTTTCACCAAATTCAAAGAGTCACTCTAGTACACATTCTCTGATGTGCAAAATGGGTGGAAAATCTGCCAAAGGCTTTTCCACGTGCATTACGTTCCCAGGATTTCTAACTAGTAGGGTGAGTTCACTGATGTTTATAAAGGAAAGAGGTTTGGCTAAAGGCACTCCCACATTCACCATTTCCATAGTGTTTTTTCTCAAGAATGATTCTCTGATTCTTTTGAAGAGATGAGCTCTGATAGACCTTCCCACATTTACTGCTTTCAGGGGGCTTCCCTTTTATATGTGTTCTTGGTGCTTAGTAAAGGAAGAAGTATTACAGATGGCTTTTACCACACTTGTAGTTGCTCTCCAGTATGAGTTATCTGATGTTTGTTTACTTACTGGTTGGTTGGCTGATTGATTGATTGAACAATATGTGACTGAAAGCTGTGCCATATTCATTGCATGGATAAGGCTTCTGGCCAGTAGAAACTGTCTGACGTTGAATAATGGGTATCCTCTGACGAAAGCCTTTCCAAATCCATCACACATACTTGGTTTCTCACTAGGATGGATTCTCTGCTGTTTGATAGTGTGATTCAAAGCCCAGCTTCTCTCTTAACATTGACAGAGCGTCTCTTTTTTTTTTTTTTTTTAATTTTTTTTTTCAACCTTTATTTATTTTTGGGACAGAGAGAGACAGAGCATGAACGGGGGAGGGGCAGAGAGAGAGGGAGACACAGAATCGGAAACAGGCTCCAGGCTCTGAGCCATCAGCCCAGAGCCCGACGTGGGGCTCGAACTCACGGACCGCGAGATCGTGACCTGGCTGAAGTCGGACGCTTAACCGACTGCGCCACCCAGGCGCCCCTGACAGAGCGTCTCTTTAGCGTGTACTGTCTGATGTTAAATAAGATGTCTTCCAACCAAGTCGTCGCACATACATTACACTTACAGGAGCACTCGCCAATGTGTGTAATGCGAATCATGTGTGTACTCCAGCTGAAAGCCTTCCTACGTTCACTGAATTCATACAGCCTTTTTTCCAGCATGACTTTTCTGATGTTTAATAAGGGATGCGGTATGAGCAAAGGCTCTCCCACATTCATTACATTTGTAGGGTTTCTCTCCAGTATGAAATCTATAATGTTGAGTGAGAGATGAACTCTGGCTGAAGGCTCTCCCGCATTTATTACATTTGTAAGGTTTCTCTCCAGTATGAAATCTATAATGTACAATGAGAGATGAACTCTGGCTGAAGGTTCTCCCACATTCCCTGCATTCATAGGGCTTTTCTCCAGTATGAGTTCTCTGATGTTTAATAAGGGATGAAGTATGACCAAAGGCTCTTCCACATTCATTACATTTGTAAGGTTTCTCTCCAGTATGAAATCTATAATGTAGAACAAGAGATGAACTCTGGCTGAAGGCTCTCCCACACTCGCTGCATTCATAGGGCTTTTCTCCAGTATGAGTTCTCTGATGTTTAATAAGCGATGAAATATGACCAAAGGCTCTCCCACATTCACTGCATTCATAGGGCTTTTCTCCAGTGTGACATCTCTGATGGCGCCTAAGTTCTGACTGGAAATGGAAAGACTTCCCACATTCATTACATTTACAAGGCTTCTTCCCTGGATGGGTTCTCCGGGAGTTACTTCTTCCTGAAGTCTGTCTGAATTCTGTGTCCGATTTATAAGATCCTTCTCCTATGGGAACATTGTGTTGGTTAAAAAGGACTGATCTTAAGTCTAAACTTCTCCCAAAATCACTCCATTCACGATCTATCCTAAGGGTGGTAGTAGATTTGTGAGTGACTGACATTTCTTTCGGATGTCCCTCCAGTTTTTTTGGATGTATCTCTAACTGGTCATCACAACCACAAATTGCTTTCAGTTTGCAGAAGGAGAGTTCATCTCTGATGTGTTTTTCTACTGATGCTATGGGGAATAATTCCTCTTTGGAAATATCCTGATTTAGTCTTGATTCCTTGGCTTTAGGCCTTTTCTCCCAGTCTGGGTGGGGGAAAAAAGAGACATGCTTGTATTAACTGTTCCATGGGCGAAGAGGAAGTAAAATCCTATAATGGATGTAAGATCATGAAGCTTTAAAATAATATCCGAGGCAGACAGCCTCTCCTTTGCTGTCGCCTCTCCTTTGCTGTCCTGCCCACTGCTTCCTTGCAGTGTATTCAATAAACTTCTATCTCCTTTGTCTGCCTCAGGTGAATTCTTTCACCTCAAAATAATGATAATAATAATAATAATATCATCCGAGACGTGTACAGTTTCTTTCAAGAATGGTATATGTCTGAGGTTTTGGAGTTACCAAGAATAAGTGATAAGCAAGTGAATGCAGATTAGGAAAACCTGAAAAAATAGTGTTTGGATTCCAGTACACAAGGTAAGTCCAAAGATCGTAAAGATGAGAAGAGGGTAGGAAGATGCCCTCACAAGGTGCCCTCAGCACTTCAGTTTATATTACTATATATAATTGTGACAGGAAGATTAATTCTCCCTCAAAGACATCCATGCCCTAATCCCAAGAACTTGTAAATATGTGCCTTACATGGCACAAGAAGAAAAAAATGCCTTACGTGGCTAAAGGGACTTTGCGGATGTGATTAAGAGCCCAAACCTTTAGATGGGGAGATTATCCTGGATTATTCAGACAGGATCAATGTAATCACCCACATCCTTCAAATCAGAGAGCATTTCATGGCTGGGTCAGAGAGATGTGGTGTGAGAAGGACTCAGCCCACCATTTCTGTCTTTGATGGTGGAGAATGGGCACCAAGAGCCAAGGAATGTAGCAGTCTCTAGAAGCTGTTACCATTCCTCAGTTTATAGCCAGCAAGAAAACAAGGATCTCGGTTTCACAACCGCAAGAAACTGGTTCTGCTAACAACTCAAATAACCAGAAAGCAGATTCTACCCTAGCCACTCCAGAAAGGAACACCTCTGCTGACATCTTGGGTGAGACCCATGCCAGACTTCTGACCTATGAACTACTAAATAATAAGTCTAAAGTCTAAACTAAGAAGTTTAAATTCTTTAAGTTTGTGGCAATTTGTTTCAGCAACAATAGAAAATGAATACAATAAAAATAAAGTGTCTGAAAAGGTAAATGACTAGTGACGCCAGTGCTCCCAAAGGCTAGATTCTGAGTCAGTGGGTCTTGTGTGACCCCTGGGGATCTGGATGTTTCAACAAGTTCCCTGAGAGATTCTGAAGCACAGCCATATTTGCAGAGCACTGTAAATGGACAGATATTTATCTTGAGACCAGATCCAGATGTCAGACCCTTGCTCCCAATCAGAAAAAGAACAAGAAAGGAGCACCTGGGTGGCTCAGTCAGTTAACCATCCAACTCTTGATTTTGGCTCAGGTCATGATCTCATGGTTCATGAGATTGAGCCCCACATTGGGCTCTGTGCTGTTGGTGGGGAGCCTGCTTGGGATTCTCTCTCTCCCTCTCTCTCTCTGTCCCTCCCCAACTTGCACACGCACATGCACATGCCCTCTCTCTCTCTCTCAAAATAAATAAACTTTAAAAAAAAAAAAGATTAAGAAAAGACTAATATAGGAGAGATCAGCAACTTTCCTCTCTGTCCTCTATTCTAGGCTCCTATGAGTCCCAACCTGTGCCTTGGGATTTGAGGACTTCTTTCCTGAGCTTTACTTCTGACCTAGGGCTGTGATTCTGCCTCAGAGATGAACATTGGCATAGACTGTCACCTTTCTCCAGTGTGCTTGGGCTACACATGGCAAGAAGAAGAGCTCTGAGTCCAGAATTCTGCTCCAAGAGGTGAGGCCTATCAGGTACTCTCAAGTCACCTAGGAATACATGGTCTCAAAGAGATGACATCAACAGATGGCAAGGAGTAGTCTTTGTTTCTGGAACCACCTCTGTTGAAGCTCAGTGTCCTCACCTTGATCTTCTTGACATCATCCATCTGCCCTTGCCTGTAACCCTTTAGTTTCTAGGCCACTCAACTGTTCTGTTTGGTCTCTTAGTAACTCCCTTAACCCTGCTGATATAAGACAGTCTGGCCATTTACAACTGTTGACCCTTAGAGTCCATCCAACATTGATCATGTGACATCTAGCGATACTGAGTGGCACTAAGAATTTAGAAGGGGCGGGCAGAGATGGGTACCAAAAGCAGCTTAAGTGCTAGAGAAGAAAATGAACATCTCTTCTTCTGACACTAGAGATAATTACAAAAGCCTAATAGTATTCAAAATACTGTTGGGGTGCCTGGTGGCTCAGTCGGTTAAGTGTCAAACTTCAGCTCAGGTCATGATCTCACAGCTCATGAGTTCAAGCCCTGTGTCGGGCTCTGTGCTGACGGCTCAGAGCCTGGAGCCTGCTTCAGATTCTGTGTCTCCCTCTCTCTCTGCCCCTCCCCCACTTGTACTCTGTCTCTCAAAAATAAATAAACATTAAAAAAATTTTTCAAAATACTGTAGTGGGTGGAGGGCTTCTGACAAGTAGCCTCACCTCTCAGAGGATAGTCCCCTAACCAAGGTTTCAGGGCAACTTCCTACCCAGGGCTGATCCTTATTGTGTGTGATGCTGCTTAGGTCTCACTCACTCACCTGTTGAGATTTCTCCCTCTACCACACAGGGCTCTCCCCCTTCCTCCAACTGGCAGATCACATATGGTTTAGATACTGGAAGCCCTGATGGTAGAGAAAGAAAAGGATCATGACTGGGTATGTTAGAGGCCAAGGCTTTAGCCCTAGGTCTTTCTGGGGGAGAAATAGGTGTGGAAAGCCTACAAATAGGCATTGTAAAATATTAGGAGCAGAATCATGAAACTTCTTATTATGGTTTCATAGCGAGCAAGACTTTTCCTACGAATGAAGAATGAGGACTCCAGAGAAAATGTAAATGTCTGATTCCAGAACCCCAGGGCAAAACTCAGCCAACAGGCCTAGAAACCCCAAGCTTTTAAACAACAATGAAATAAAGATGGCAGGCCTGATGGGCAGGCTTTAGGCTTTGGAGGAGCTGAGCTCACCCAGAGAGGCCAAGTTCTTGAAGTTCTCCAGCATCACTTCCCTGTACAGGTCCTTCTGAGCAGGATCCAGCTGCCCCCATTCCCACTGGGTGAATTCCACAGCCACATCCTTGAATGTCATCAGATCCTGAAACACAGAAGACACTGCTGTATCCTTAGGGAGCACACTAACAGCCCCAGGAAGAAGAGAGGATGGGCGTCTGAGTAGAACCTTAGGATGTAGAAGGGATTCCACGAGTTGCTAGCTATCCCAATGCCCAGTTTGGGGTTTTGTCATCTCAAAAATATTTTAAGCTGCTTCAGGAAACGTATCTTCCTTACTACTTGGAAGTAGTAAGTGCCCACTCTTGTCAATACTTTAGTCACACTGCTTAGAAATATAATCAGGGTCAGAAAGAGGATCTCTTTTGCATTGTTGGTGGGAATGCAAGCTGGTGCAGCCATTCTGGAAAACAGTATGAAGGTTCCTCAAAAAACTAAAAATACAACTACCCTACGACCCAGCAATTGCACTGCTAGGCATTTATCCAAGGGATACAGGTGTGCTGTTTCAAAGGGGCACATGCACCCCCATGTTTATATTTATACAATAGCCAAAGTATGGAAAGAGCCCAAATGTCCATCGATGGATGAATGGATAAAGAGGTGGTATATATATACAATGGAGTATCACTCGGCAATCAGAAAGAATGAAATCTTGCCATTTGCAACTACGTGGATGGAACTGGAGGATATTATGCTAAGTGAAATTAGTCAGAGAAAGACAAATATCATATGACTTCACTCCTATGAGGACTTTAAGAGACAAAACAGATGAACATAAGGGAAGGGAAACGAAAATAATATAAAAACAGGGAGGGGGACAAAACAGAAGAGACTCATAAATATGGAGAACAAACAGAGGGTTACTGGAGGGGCTGTGGGAGGGGGGATGGGCTAAATGGGTAAGGGGCATGAAGGAATCTACTCCTGAAATCATTCTTGCACCATATGCTAACTAATTTGGATGTAAATTTAAAAAAAATAAAAAAACAAGTTAAAAAAAAAAAAAAAGGAAATATAATCAGGGTCTCAAGAGAATCAGCCCTACAGAGACATTCTGCTTAGGGAGACAAATGTAATCCATTTCCTTCATTTTCTACAAGTTCTACTCTCAACTTAGTTGCACTTAATTCGAATCAACTAGAAATAACAGGCTATACGCTCTGCATTCTCAAACGCACTAGTATCAATAGTCTTCTATTTTTGAAACTTGTGACCTATGATTTTAATGACAATTTTCACTAAATCCAAATCAAATAATTTGGGATTTATAATAATTTACCCCCACCCCACCCCAGCACACAGTTCAGTGATAGTGTACCAAGTAGCCTTATAATGAATCGTTAAGTCTTTTATGAGTTTGATTACCATGAATCCTCTCCCCCAAAGCCTAATCACTTTTCTATTCCTATTCATTCAATTCCTGAATGTGCAAAATTGACAGACCCTGGATCCCAGGTCTCCACAAGGGACAAACACTCTGTGGGTCCCAACCAGAAGTATCCTGTCACCCTCTAAACAGCAACGAGATAACCTCCCATTTGACTTACACTGTATGATAATTCACATACCATGAACTAAAATGCAGATAAATGTAGCATAAACTCCTATACTTTTCCCAAAATATGTTTAGAAATCCCATTTAGACATTGATTCCATAGAACAAGTCAAAGTAAAAATTTTACATTAACATAAGTCAGTCCAAAATAATCAGATATGGAAAACTCACTTCTAATAACTCCTTTTGATAGATTATATTATTTATTCAAAATATTCACTGGCTCTCCCTGTAGGACTGAATTTCCTGTTCCACTGACCTAAGTGTAGTCAAATAATCTGCTTTTCACAAACAATGTGAAACATGTAATACAGGCAAAAAATAAACCTTTGATGATAGAAGTCTTTGAAGTGTTGCTGTTCTTAATATAGCATAACTAGCCTAAACTGACTCATTAAAAAAAAAAAAAACAACAAAAACCTAGTACTTAAAGCAGGGTTCTGCCATCACAAAAAGCCTAAAATATGTGACTTTGGCTTAGAGCCAGAAGTAAAGAAAGTTATTGATGCTATGGCAACCCATGTAATTTGGTGGTGAACTGTGTGCTAAAACAGTTGTCTGCAATAACTGGAAAGACAAACAATGTAAGAATGAATTTGTGGTGCTGTGAGAAGAGGCTGGAACATCAGTAGTGTGAGGTGGTTGTTATTGGCAGAAGTTGACAAAATATCTCAAGAAAAAGAAATGAGCTCAAGAGTTGGCTAGTTTGCAAAATAAAAATGGAAGGCAAAAGAAAGGATCCGGAAATTGTAAACTTACAGAGTTGGAGATTTAACCAATTCTGGTTCCCAGTTGGTCAAAGACAATATAGATAAGCCTTTTACATGACAAAGGATGGTTAACAACCTAATGGAAGGACCAAAGAGTGTGGTTGTCAAACCTTTTGTTTAAACCTCTGAATAATTTCAGATGGCTCCCAGTAAATCCTTTCAGGGCAGCTGAAGTGCTTAGTGACTAAAGGAATGGCTTTCTCAAGAAAACCCCCAAGAGTTCCACAAAAAAGAACTGTGGGTAAAATTGCTGACACATGGAAGTGACAGAAAACAAATACATAAAAAGCTGATGACCTTTTCAAGAGTTACACCAAATGTTCATGACTTGAAAAAGTCCTTGGGCCATCAATTTATTCAAGGAGGATGAAAAAGTTGCTTAGCCCTCAAGTGAGTTTATTCTCCAATATCATTTCATAGGTGACCAAGGAGGGTACTGCAGAAGGAACTTGGGGGCAGAGCCAAGAGCTAAGGAGAGCACTGGCCTGAGGAGCTCCATCCAGGTAGCAGAAGCAGGGCATAACCAGAAGACTTCCTGGTCCCAAGGTCAGCATTTCTCACCAAGTCTGCCCAGAGGAATTTCATAGCTGCTGCAGACCTGAGATTGCTGGGCTCCTCCCATGCTTCCCCTTCCCGGACTCCTAATGGTGGTTATCTTGTGGTTATCCTGTCTGCATTATTCCACTGTATTGGATATATGGATTCAGGCAATTTGTCCTTTTACATCATAGGTTCAGAGATCTCCAGATCCGGAGGAAAAACATCCAGACCTGATGTTGAGGCCATCACACCATCCAAGACTTTGATCTTAATGCTCTTAGTAGGTAACTAAATAGAGGTTTTAGGTTATCTCTCTTGGGGAGAGATTGTGTGTGGAGGGAGGGAAGTGAGTATTTGTAAGAAAACAGACAGTGGCAGACTAATTATTTGTTCAAAGTATTCACTCCCCTCCCCTGACGCCCCACATTATGGAAGGCCTATTTATACTTCCCACCTCACTGACATTAGGCTTGGCCACATGACTTGCTTCGGCCAATGAGTTGTGGGCAGAAGCCAGAAGAACCATCTCCTGGTTCTGACACTGTACTTTTCCCTGCCACATAACAACATCCCAGAGCAGACTTGATCTTTCAGCATGAATCTCAGAGCAAAGAGGGTGTGGAGGAGTCAGAGCTGGCCCACTAGTGATACGTAACATAAAGAAGAAATACACCTTTGTTACTATGAGCCATTGAGATCTACAGGCCATCGTTCCTACGACATTCCTAGATTAAGCTCTCTGATATACCTCTGAATGGTGTACATTAAGGCCAAAGAGGTTGAAACTCGATTTATTATCCTACTAGTTATCTGTGAGAATCCTCTATTGGTGGGGATTTCCCCCACTGGCTAGAAAATTAAATACAAATGTCTGTCATTAGGCTACAATACACGAAACTACCATC
The DNA here is from genome assembly GCF_007474595.2 of Lynx canadensis. Classification (NCBI taxonomy): domain Eukaryota; kingdom Metazoa; phylum Chordata; class Mammalia; order Carnivora; family Felidae; genus Lynx; species Lynx canadensis. The sequence goes on from NC_044305.1 coordinate 104,255,482, forward strand.
TTGGCTGCTAGGAAATGAGGCAGCCTGGCATCCACAGCCTTCCACTTGATTTTCTCCACATCCAGCCTACTATAGCCAAACCTGAATCCAATTCTGGAGTCGGCCACCATTACTCCGTTTACCCCCTCACAACCGAAGCTGACTAGGAATTACCATTTACCAGAAGACTCCAGCAATGACATGAGGTAACTGCGTTATTGAGTGGTTAAGATCTTAAAGCCAGACAACCTGGATCTGAAACTAGGCTGCCTTCCTTATGTGCTGAAACTAGGATGCCTTCCTTATGTGCTAGATAACCATATACAAGTGACTTTATCTCTCTTGCTTTTCTCAGTTACCTCTCTGTGCCTCAGTTGCCATTCTTCAAAATAAGAATGTTTGAAAGATGAAATGAGCTAGTGTAAGTAAATTGTGTAGAACGGCTCCTGATACATATTTGGTTCTCAGTACATAATGGCTATTACTATTTTCACCATGATCATTAACATGATTTAAAAAAAAATTTTTTTTAATGTTTATTTATTTTTGAGAGAGAGAGAGACAAAGCGTGAGCAGGGGAGGAGCAGAGAGGAAGACGCAGAATCCGAAACAGGCTCCAGGCTCTGAGCTGTCAGCACAGAGCCCGACGTGGGGCTCGAACTCACAAACCATGAGACCATGACCTGAGCTGAAGTTGGACACTTGACCGACTGAGCCACCCAGGCGCCCCACCATTATCATTAACATGATTACCATCCTCATTTCACAACTGCAAACCCAATGCATAGAGAAGTTAGGTGAGTGTTCCAGCCAGGAGGTAAGTTAAGTCTATCTTCTCACTAATCCAGGAAGATAACATCTGAACAGGCACATAGCCTCAAACGGCCTCCCCACCTGTCCATACCCTCAGAATGTCCTTGCCCCCTTTTCTCCATGAGCCTTCCCGAACCTCGCCAGGCTCATTGTTCTTTTACTACACCCTGATGGAAAGGCCTATCTGTGCCACGTCCATCTGTCATCAAACCATGCACAACCTTACTGTGACTGGGGCTGCGTCCTGGGTACCAGAGTCTCCCCCCCGCCCCTTTCTGTGGTAGTGACACTCCTTCAAGTTCAGGGCTCCCTCCATTACTTGGTACTCACTGCAGTGCTCATGACAGAAATAAACCAAAAGATCTGTGTGAGTACATACTGAGCAGAGAGGAGGGGGCCCTAGAAAGGGACAGGGAGGCCAGCATCCACCTTGATGGGTTCAGCCTCCAGCAGAGCAGGAATTGGGGTCAGTTCCCTGAGCGAACAAAGAGGCTCCAGAGAAAAGGAGGCGAATACATTATAGTTCAATCATTTGAGGAATAATGAAGAGAACCCCAACTCACCTGGGGCCTGGCTTTCAGGAATAAACTGGCTGTTCCCTTTTCTCCTGGGTATCCCTCTGGAGAAAGAGCAGGGTCCTGAGAAGGGAGAACTAAGAAGGTAAAAGGAGCCATAAGGAAGGCTAACCCTTATGGGCCTTTGCAGCTCCCAGATTCCCCAAGCTGGAAACCCCTGAAGAGTCAGTATGTCACCTCAGTGGTTCTGGGGACAGAGCTGGGTCAAAGGGAGCTGACGGGCAGCCTCTAGCTATCCTACAGGAGACAGAATTGCACAAGCCCTCCCCCACCTCTCCTGTCCAAAGGCCACGGCAGGCTTCAGGTAACTGAAGTATCACCAAATTCCAGCCACTCTACTGGAGAGTTACTTACTGGGCATCTCCTCTACTAGGCCTTTTAAAAATATAAACATGGAGAAGACTTTCAAGGAACTTTAAATATAGCCTATGGTATGAGATTAAGAACACAAGACAAGGCCCAGGGCAAGGCCAAGAAATATATACACTTTAAGGGAAAGAAGTTACACCTTTCCCCTCATCCTTGGGAACCCAGCTCAAAGGTCAGTTCTCCCTGAGAAGTTCCCAAGCATAGGTCTCTGCAAGCATACTTTTTAAGTCCCACTATAATAGGGTTTTTACATCATACTATTTTCAAAGCCTGAAAACAAACAAAACACTAGCCGCAACCATGCCAAAGAAGTTATCATAGCTAACAACAACAAAAGCATGGAAATGGCAGGCAGCATAGCATAGCATAGGTCAGCACATCTCAAACGTTAATGTGTGTATGGATTCTGGGGGATCTTGTTAAACAGACTCTGATTCAGTGTATGTGGGGTAGGGCCTGAGAGTCTGCATTTCTAAAGAGTTTGAGATGATTCCTGTGCTCTAGTCTACAGAATACAAGGCATAAAGGAATACAGAGGGGGTGGTAGTCCCAGAGATTCGGCCCAGTTCTGCCACTGGCCAGTCTTGTGACCTTGAGCATGTGCGCTGAAGAACGAAAAGTTAAAATGCCCACTTGGTGAAGGACAGGAGATTCTAAACATAGAAAGAAATGGCTTAAAAACTCATGGGTCACCTGGATTGCCTTGTCCCCAACACTAGTGAAGAGGTGACGACAGGAAGTACCCCCCATGTATACTGCTAATCTTCTACACAGTTGAGCTAGAAAGGCTGGAGGAATCTTATTACTTAATGAAGCAATAAAGGAAATGGTGGCAAGGCTCTAAATGGCCCCACTGCCCTCTGATCCCTGGCCAAGGCCACTCCTTCACAGGTTTGTTTATTATTTACCCTCTCCCTCCCACAGGAGAGCCCTCCCCGCTCTCCTCTGGCTTTTGGGAAGTCTTCCGCGGCCATCCCCTCCACCTCCACCATGGTGTCTGGATACGGAGACTTCACGCTCCTGGGCTTGGATAATTAGGAAATGCCACAGGGAAGGCGGTTACAGGCTCTGCCCCTTCCTTGTATTCCTCGGCCTCTTCCTAGGGTCGTCCTCCTCCTTGGCCCGCGACTAACTCCCCAGAAGGGCTTCTGGCCCTCTCCACCCTCGAGAGCCAAACCTGATGCTGTGGAGTCCATAGCTGGGGCTAAGCGGCGACGTCCTTTCACTAGGTCCAAATGTCTGTCCTGCAGCCGCAGCCCTGCGGTCCTCCCTTACGGCTCAGAGAGCAGGGAGCAAGCTAGGTGACATCGGGCATTCCCACTCCGCGCAGTGATGCCCAGGCGACCTGCAAGGCCCAGAACAGAGCAGTCAAACCCAGACTCCTGTCCGAGCGCGTAGCACTGCCGCCCGGGGTGGTGCGGTTCCCCTGCTTTCAGGCGCGCTCTCAGACCCCTCACGAGCCGGGCCTGGGCCCCCTGGCTTCGCTCCGTCGCCTTGCTCCTCGGGACCGGACTCTGGACCCCAGTTTCACCGCAGACCCACACCCATGATGACTACCACACCACCAAGAGATACGGCCGTAGCCACACCTGCTACCTCGGTACCCAGTGCGCCTCCGCGGCCCGGAGCTAGCAGGGATTCAAAAGAGAGCCTCACGGGGACACTGCAACTCGATCTCCTAGCTCCAGGCCCCACAGCCCCTCGCGGAGGGACACTTCCAACAATGTCACGGGCTAGCGCACAGCGCTAGCAACAGGCCGGCGGCCCCCAAGTCTCCGAACCCACAAAGAACAAACCCCACCCCTTCCCCGGCCCCTCCTCCCAAGATAAGTCCCGAGCCTGCGCAGACGGGCCACCGCGCAAGGAGGAATCAATCCTGCGTGCGGGGCGGGGCGAACGGCGCCTGCGCCCTGGAGGCCGGAGAGAATTGAGCGGGGTGAGGTTGCTGGCGTCTCATGGAAGCTTCTCTGTGCGTCGCTGACGTGAGTGGAGGATTCCCCCAGCCGGCTCCCAGTGCCGGCTGGGACCTGGGAGCAACTCCCACGTTAGACGCGATAGCCGGGTTTGGGGCTCTCCAACCAGAAGCCACCACTCTTTTTTGTTAAAAAGAGAAACGTGGGTTCTGCCCTGAATCTACGGAGTAAGGATTTCCAGGAGGCTCTCTGGGCGTATTTCTTACAGGGCGCCCAGGAGATACCCATGTCTCATTAACTACTAACTGCTATTCTATAGGCCATCCCGTGTTTCTCCGCCTTTCCCTCACGGCCCCAAGTTTTGAATTCAGTGAAGGGTCAGTGAAGAAAGGACTATGGACTCCTTCCTGCTCCACAAAGAGTATCATTAACCTGAAAGAAATATTTGCGCATCACCCCCCAACATTCCCTTTTCCTGCTCCTTTGCAGTCAAACGTTTCTCCCACTCCAGCCCATTGTGACGGCTCTCTGTTCTTTCCGTATAGTTTTGCCTTTTCCAGAGTGTCATATAAACAGGATTATATAGTATGTAACCTTTTGAGAGTGGCTTCTATCACTCTATCACACTCTATCACTTCTATCACAGCATTAAGCCCTTAAGATCCATCTGTGTTGTCATAGGGACCAATAATTCACTCCCTTGTACTCTTGAGTCTAGCTATCCTATATGGAAAGCTGTCTTAAGGAGCTACACAGCACATCCATTTACATCCTATTTACCAGGACACTTGACCACACCTAGCTGCAGAGAAATGTATTCTTTAAACATGTGTCTGGCTAGAATTCTATTACCATGGAAGATGGAGAGAAAAAAATAATGGGTAACATCAGATTTTAGGAACAGTATTGATAAACTGCAGTTTACCAGAGGAAGAGCAGAGAGCAAGAGCATCTGTAAATCAAATCAGCCTGAAGGAGGTGGCTTACCTACTTTAAGAACTAATTACCAAAAAAAAAAAAAAAAAAAGTGAAAGGTGCTTTTGTAAGGCAGAACTGAAGCACAGAATCTTTTAAAGGTTTTATTTTTAAATTTTTATGCTTTTATATGTATTTTTGAGACAGAGACAGAGTGTGAGTGGGGTAGGGGCAGAGAGAGAGGGAAACAGAATCTGAAGTAGCCTCCAGGCTCTGAGCTGTCAGTGCAGAGTCCAACGCGGGGCTTAAACTCATGGACTGTGAGATCATGACCTGAGCCGAAGTCGGATGCCCAACCGACTGAGCCATCCAGGCGCCACAAGATTTTATTTTTTTTAATTGCTTATTTTTGAGAGAGGGAGAGTGCGAGTGGGGGAGGGGCAAAGAGAGGGAGACAGAGATCGCAGAGCCCAATGTGGGGCTCTAACTCACTAACCATGAGATCATGACCTGAGCTGAAACCAAGAATTGGACGCTTAACCAACTGAGCCGCCCAGGCGCTCCTAAGATTTTATTTTTAAGTAATCTCTGCACCCGTGTGGGGCTAGAACTCACAACCCTGAGATAGAGTCACATGCTCTACCAACTGAGCCAGCCAGGTGCCCCAAAGCACAGACTTTTCTACAGGTCCTCCAAGTGGTCAGACATCCATCATCACACAACCTCCAACTCTCCTGGGTTGGCAGCCCATGGTAAAAACAGCAACATGTTCACAATTAGGGCTTGGGTCATTGACGGTGGACTAAAGATGCCCCAATGGTGGCCATTTTGAGAAAAGGTATTACAAAAACAAAAACATAGAAGTAAAAACTACTCCAATCTGGTATCAGACCTGGGTATTAGAAGCAGCAGTGTTTTTTTTTTTTTCAGGTATAGTGTGAAATTGTGCCTGAATATTTCTTTTCCGCCCCATCACCCAGCTTCTGATGATACACATGCACTGCAAAAAAGAAAGTTGGTAGTAGAAAATAAACAATATTATTACTAAGTAGTCAAACCTCTTTGCTAGGGGACCAACCATCCTTTCCCCCATTGACTGAGTGAAAGAACTGAAAATACCACTAAGGACCTGTGCTATTCCTCTAAGGTAACACTTCTAAAAAGGCCCCATGATGTAAAGGGATGATGCTTTCTTCTGTGAGAGATAGGTAGGCAGGCAGATATGGAGGTAGATAGATTGATTAATAGATAGATATTGTAAGATGTAGATCTGGACACAGAGTACTACGTAGCAGCAGCTAAGGAGAGATGCTTAGAGAAATAAAGCCAAAAGGTGTTCAAGAAGAGAGGTCTTGGAACTGCAAGAAGTGACTTAGGAGGAGCAAAGATTGCTGGTAGAAGCAACTTCAGGAGGCAATACAAACAAGCAGAACCGTGAGGGAAAGCAAAAACGTTGGTTGAAATAGGGACACTTCTACATTCCGCCCCCACCCCTGCTTCTCACAGAGAAACGCCCATAAAAGAGGGAAGGCCAAAATCCTTTTTGGCAAGTTTTCTCTTAAGTCTATTTATTTATTTTGAAAGAGAGAGAGAGGGGGAATGCGCACAAGCAGGAGAGGGGCAGAGAGAGAGGAAGAAAGGGAATTCCAAGCAGCCTCCATGCTGTCAGCGTGGGCTCTGTGAGCCCTGTGAAGCCCAGGGTGAACCCTGACACAGAGTTCAGTCCCACAAACTATGAGATCGCGACCTGAGCCAAAACCAAGAGTTGGACACTTACCGAGTGAGCCACCCAGGCACCACAACAAGTTTGTTTTTCATGGCCATGGATTCTTTCATAGACCTCCCTTGACTCTGGGCAAGCTTATAATGGCTGCAACCAATAGTGTGCAATAGAAATGACACTACTGATTTTCTTTGTTCTTTTTTTTTTTTCAATATATGAAATTTATTGTCAAATTGGTTTCCATACAACACCCAGTGCTCATCCCAAAAGGTGCCCTCCTCAATACCCATCCCCCACCCTCCCCTCCCTCCCACCCCCCATCAACCCTCAGTTTGTTCTCAGTTTTTAAGAGTCTCTTATGCTTTGGCTCTCTCCCACTCTAACCTCTTTTTTTTTTTTCCTTCCCCTCCTCCATGGGTTTCTGTTAAGTTTCTCAGGATCCACATAAGAGTGAAAACATATGGTATCTGTCTTTCTCTGTATGGCTTATTTCACTTAGCATCACACTCTCCAGTTCCATCCACGTTGCTACAAAGGGCCATATTTCGTTCTTTCTCATTGCCATGTAGTACTCCATTGTGTATATAAACCACAATTTCTTTATCTATTCATCAGTTGATGGACATTTAGGCTCTTTCCATAATTTGGCTATTGTTGAGAGTGCTGCTATAAACATTGGGGTACAAGTGCCCCTGTGCATCAGTACTCCTGTATCCCTTGGGTAAATTCCTAGCAGTGCTATTGCTGGGTCATAGGGTAGGTCTATTTTTAATTTTCTGAGGAACCTCCACACTGCTTTCCAGAGTGGCTGCACCAATTTGCATTCCCACCAACAGTGCAAGAGGGTTCCCGTTTCTCCACATCCTCTCCAGCATCTATAGTCTCCTGATTTGTTCATTTTGGCCACTCTGACTGGCGTGAGGTGATATCTGAGTGTGGTTTTGATTTGTATTTCCCTGATGAGGAGCGACGTTGAGCATCTTTTCATATGCCTGTTGGCCATCCAGATGTCTTCTTTAGAGAAGTGTCTATTCATGTTTTCTGCCCATTTCTTCACTGGGTTATTTGTTCTTTGGGTGTGGAGTTTGGTGAGCTTTTTATAGATTTTGGATACTAGCCCTTTGTCCGATATGTCATTTGCAAATATCTTTTCCCATTCCGTTGGTTGCCTTTTAGTTTTGTTGGTTGTTTCCTTTGCTGTGCAGAAGCTTTTTATCTTCATAAGGTCCCAGTAATTCATTTTTGCTTTTAATTCCCTTGCCTTTGGGGATGTGTCGAGTAAGAGATTGCTACGGCTGAGGTCAGAGAGGTCTTTTCCTGCTTTATCCTCTAGGGTTTTGATGGTTTCCCGTCTCACATTCAGGTCCTTTATCCATTTTGAGTTTATTTTTGTGAATGATGTGAGAAAGTGGTCTAGTTTCATCCTTCTGCATGTTGTTGTCCAGTTCTCCCAGCACCATTTGTTAAAGAGGCTGTCTTTTTTCCATTGGATGTTCTTTCCTGCTTTGTCAAAGATTAGTTGGCCATACGTTTGTGGGTCTACTTCTGGGGTTTCTATTCTATTCCATTGGTCTATGTGTCTGTTTTTGTGCCAGACACTACTGATTTTCAAAGCTAGGTCATAAAAGGCCATGCAGCTTCTATTTTGCTCACTGGATCACTCTCTTGGAGCCCTGAGCTGCCATATACCCTGCCTGATTACCCCGAAACCACCTACTGTGAGGTAGTCCAAGAACAAAGAGAGGCTGCCAGTAGAAATTCTGGCCCACAGCCCCACGTGAGCCCAGCCACAGGTTCCAGTTCAGGTAGCAGACTCAAGTGGAGAAGCCGTTTGAGTCCTCCCATCTGAGGGTCCAGAAATTATGAAGCAGTGAAGCAGAAGCAAGCCATTGCCACAGTGCCCTGTCCAAATTCCTCACCCACACAATCTATTCGCATGATACAGATGTTTTAAGTGACTAAGTTTGGAGTAGTGTGTTACACAGCAGCAGATAGCCATAACGTCCTGAAGTTTGTCAGAGCTCAGAGTTGGTGGGCCTAGTGGACATCTGTCTTAACCTAGACAAGATAGGTGTTATTTCTTGGTTGCTCAGCATCTATATGCCCTTTCTTTTTTAAGAAATTCAGCTGAAATTCTCTTTAAACTTTCCAGCAACATGGCAGATTGGACACCCTGAACAACTCTCCTAACTGAAAACACTAAAAATGCTGAAAAGCTATAAAACATCTTTATAAACACACTGGTCACCAGGTCTGAAAGTGAGGAATTTGCAGACTTAAAAAAAAAAAAAAATGGAGAGCTACAACTCTGAGAAGGGAGCAGCAAACCTGACTTTTTCACTGCTAAACCCCAGTGAACTTAAGCTTCCACTTTGACAGTTAACCGGGGTCAGCAAAGAGAGATAAAGCCTAGGGCCTGCCCAAGGGTGGGGAGTTCTAGAAGGAAACTCATCTAGAACCCCCAAATTTCTACTCTGCATAAGGCTAAATTAAAACAAACACCACACAGAAAGGAAGAGCAAGAAAGTATGTCTTAGACATCATGACTTTAATCAAGGACCTTTAATCAAGGTCCAAACCCTTACTACAGTACAAAATCATCCCCAATCTGGCCCCAAATTACGGTTATCAGCCCCTAAACACCCACTCGCCAGTCATCTTGCTACTAATTCTTCACATTTTTATCCTCTAGTCTGTACCTTTACAGGTGTTATTCTCTCTGCATAGATTGCACTTTTTTCTTCTTCTTAATGAATTATTCTTTTTCAAGTGTACCAGTTACAGGAAGCCTTTTCTAACTTTCTCAGCCATAGTTAATTGCTTCCTCCATGTGCTCCCATAGTGTCTTAGACGTGACATATAGAACATACTGCATTGTGTTGTTATGCTTTTACATTGTGGGTTTTCCTTTGGAGCATGAGTTCGTTTGGGGCGGTTAACTGTGTCTTATTTATATCGGTAACAATGCCTTGCCTAAGCTGGCATTTTAGGCTTTTTGAGTGAAAGTACAGACTTGTTCCCAAAGTAGGATTTTATCATATTCTTGTAATCTCCAGTCTTCTCTGGAGCTCTAGCTCAATGGTTCTTAGCTTTAGCTGCACAGTAGAGTCACCTGAAGTTATTAGTAAACTCTCGCTCCTGAATGGATTCCAGGTATCAATATGTCCAAAGCTTTTCAGGTAATTCCGACATGCAGCCAAGGCTGAGAATCCCTACGACGTCTCCACCCAGGGCCCTCTAGCAGTACCAAGGCAGGCAGGCTGGTGTGCGCTCAAACTGTCGGTAGTCTGCCCGGGTGCCCAGTTTGTATAGACGTGTATCCTGGGCTCTCCACTTGGGGCGCAAAAATGTGCATCCTATGCCTCAGGCGCAGCCTCGTCCTCAGAACTAAATTCTGTATCTCTCCGGCCCAAATTTCAGAACCAAATCCCTGAAAGTGGACAAGATGAAGCAGAACAAGCCTCTTCGAAGCGCCAGGAGACTCGTTCTTGGTCTTCCCGGGCAGTGAAAACGAAGGGTAGGGACGGGCCCCAAAGATCCCACACATGTTCTTCGGACGGCCCTTCCATCGGAGGACTGGAGGGACGTGACATCACACGTAGGCAGTATTTCCAGGGTGACCATAAGCCTCCTTTACATCCTCAACCGTCCTCCCCCGATCCGGACTACGGCTCCCGGAACGCTGGGACTAACCACCTTCAGAGCCATCAGCCTTTTTCTCAGAAACACGCGCTTGCGCGGAATTTCATACGTCATATTGAAGCGCGCTGGCCACTGAGACTTCTGGGGAATGGAGTTTGTGAGAAGGCCGAACATTGATTGGGAGCGCCAACGTCAGAGGCTTTGCGCAGGCGCATTGTTTTCCGGACCTGAAGAGGCGCCGTCTTCCTGGGTCCCGAGCACTCTGTGCCGGAGGTGAGGGCTGGGGGTGTTTGTCTTCGAGATGAGGAGTGAGCGCAGCGGCCGAGAGAAGGGAACACTGAGAACTTGGGGGAGGTGCTGTGGGAATAGAACAGGGTGACGCGGACGGAGCCAGCTTGCGGAGTGTGTCTGTGTGTGGACGTCCCGGCTCGGAGAGGGGCGGACGGAAAGTTGCCCCTCGCCCGCTATGTGTGCATGTGTTCCGTGGAGTGTGGGCACTGTTACGAGTGGTCTTTCAGCATAGATCCCAATGCCAGATCCCAACTTTCAGGTTGGAAGTTTGGAGCCTTCCTCCGCTCTTTTCGTTCTTCTTCCCATAATGGGTGTTTAATAAATACGGGTGGAAACTGACACTAAATCCATAGAATCGCCCACTCCGCCCCTTCCCTCTTTCCCAGAAAGAGTCTCAGATTGTCTCGTTTAGCCCCCTGCCTTGGGCCTTCGTATGAGGCTCCCATTTAAGGATAGATACTTCATTTTTTAGACTACATCATTGAACATTTTTACTTGATTTTAACCATGGCAGTTGAACTTTTAAGCGGTTGGAATCCATTGTTGAAACCTATGGTTATTATGTAGTTCATTGACAAGTTTAATTCTCGAAATAAGTACACCTCTAAGATATCCTTGATTTAAAAGAAGAATATTAGTGAATCGAGTCTGAGATGCAGTCCTTAAAGCTCTTGGTTTGACATACATGGTTATCCATTAATTAACCATGGTTAACCAATAATTAAAGCTACCTTAATGCCTAATGTGTCTGTTTCAGCTGTCAACATCATATACAATCTTTTCTTAGTTCAAAGGAATGAATGGCTAAATGAATGCTTTAATATCATTCTTTAGTTGCTAGGGGCCTTGAAGAGGGGCCCTTTCATGGAGGAGGTAGGATCTGAGGTGGCAAAAAAGCAAACAAACAAGGAGTAAGTAGCAAATCATTAGTCGGATTTGAGAGGGAACTGACTTTAACTGGAGTGAAGTGTCAAGAATAGTGAGAGATAAGGGTGGAGAAAAGTATACTGGTGTGATGACCTAGAGAATCAGGACAAAACCAAGTAGGCAGGGTGGATTTTATGGTTCTGATCCGGAGACTGACAGGAATAAAACTATTTGGGGACACCAATTCTAGAGGTCGTATCTAGGACTAGAGAGAGGAAGGGACTAGTGGCAGGGAGCCAGTTAGGAATGCAAAGTAATCCTGATGCAAGTTGTTAGGGACCTGAATTATGGTGTCAGTGGCGGGAAAGGATAAAAATGACAATGCAGAAGAAGGGTCAAGGGATCTATCTGGTGACTAACTTGATTTGAAAGGAAAGAAAGGTAAAAGTTTGAATTGGGGGCATCTGGAAAATAATAGCACAATAGAAAGAGAGGGGCTGATTGGGGAGTTGCATAGGGGAAGATGGTTTTGAGGTGCTGGCAGAATGCCAGATTCAACATTTGAGTCATTTGGAAACGCAAGTTGGGTTTGGAAGAGGGATTGTGACTAGATTGGGAGCCATCTCTGTAGAGGTGGAAAATGGAATGCCAGCTGGATGGACTTTCCGAGGGATAGCAAGAAGAGCATTGTACAAAGACTGAGCATTGGGCAGTGTCCTTGTTTCCAGGGCAAGACTGGGAAAAAGAGGCACACAGAGATGCAGTTTTATTGGTAGGAAGAAAGTCAGGCTAATGCAGTATCATAGCAACTACAGTCACCACTTGAAGAAGCAGGAACTTGTCAGGACAGTCAAAAGCTGCAAGAATTAAAGTTAAGGAGAAAAGGACTATCAGAATTAGAGGTCAGAAATGCACTAGTAAGTTTTGAGCGTGCAGTTTCAGGATGTGAGGGTTAGCAAGAGCAGGATAATGGATTCAAGAAGAGTAGGTGGCATTGATAGGTATATGTTACCAAGATTGATCATGAAAGGAAAACCCAAATGAGAACCCTTGCTACAGAGAGGCCATGGGATTTGGTGGAGATAGTTTCAGATAGATGAAGGGTTGTACTGTTTGAAGATGTGGGAATTGAAGCTATTGGTGAGGTGGGAGATGGTGGAGAAAGAAAGACTGGGAGCAGGGAGCAGATTCTAAGAGGCAACAGTAGTGGAAAGAAAGTAGGACACAGTCAGAGGGACACTCAGGTAAAGTCCCGGAGACAGACATTTCTGTTTGGTTGTCCTCACATCCCATGCTACCTAGCACATAGCAGGTGCCTGGACATATTTGTTGAATAGTAGGATGAATGAGTGGATGAATGGGTTGGTGTTGGGCGGTAGCAAGGAAAGCAACTTTCGTTTGTTGAACAGACAAATAAATGCTTTCCATTAACTATCTCATTCAATATTTATAACTACTTTGTGAAGTAGGTGTTAAACAACTGGGGGTCAACTTTTAGCTTAAGTGATATGCCCAAGCCTTTACAGATAATAATTAAAGGCCTGTGGAATGCGTTTTACCACACAGACCCGCCTCTTCTGGAACTCTTTTGTGAGTGAGTGTTCTACTGAAATTGAATGGTAGCTATGGAGGTTTGGAATAGCTACGGAGCAAGGATGGGAACACTAAAAGCTTTCCAGGCAAGGGCTTATTTGAAGATCTAGAATAAGAATTTGGGGAGTTTTTTCTCCAGAAATACTCTGAGAACCGGGAAGAGGACAAGAGAGAACAGAAGTAACTCCACGTGAATTTGGTGGATTTGGGGAGCCTTGAATTTCACCGAGAGCCTACTGAAGCAACTGCCCAGGAGGGAAGTCAGCCTGGCAGGGAGCCCACAGATAATGAGCACCCTGGGGGAGTATTGGTTGCTTAATGGCTGGGGGAGCTTTTATGCTCCCCATCATTTGTAATTTTTCAATGCTCACTTTATGAAAGTCATAATCTAATAAATGAAACTTTGAAAATTATCTTTAAGCATTTAAACACTGAGCAGTTTCAACTACAATTTCAGATGTAGTTCAACTGATTTGTTTGAAAAGCCCAAATGCTTTGGAAACATTCAAATACTTTGATTCCAAAGTTATTACTACACTTATACTTAAACCTACTCAAAAACATTGTAATTATAATTTCGTTGTAATTAGTCTTTTCATTATTTCTACCTTCCTAGGATTATAACATGACTTTTAGCTAATGCTAACACTTGGCACATTATTCTATATCCTTTATAGGTATTATTTAAGCATTACAGTAACTGTATTAGACAGATACCTTCATTATTCTAACTTTACAGATGGGTAAACTGAGACACAGGTTGAGAAACTTGCCTAAGGTCATACAGGTAGTAAGACACAGCTGGAATTTTATTTCAGGCAGTCTGCCAGAGTCCATACACCTAATGACTAAACTGTCCTGTATCTCTAAATACTAATTTTGACTTCTTACTAGGGCCCAGGAGTAATATTTTAAGATCCTCCTGGAAATGGAGGAATCTTAACAAACAAGGAAAAGACTACCATCTAAATGCAACTTGCAGGCTACTGATCATATCTGTTTCCATTTGTGTATACATATCACTCTGCCTCCTCCTAACAAGATTCAAACCCCAATCTCTCCTCAGGTCAAATTCTTTTTTTTTTTTTTTATAGTTATATTAAACTTGTCTTTCCAGTACTTTTTTTTTTTTTAAGTTTTTACCTTTTGCATAGGTTTTACACATTTATGCAAACTGGTGTTCACCTCAGGGTAATATTCTTTTAAAGTCTGGCTTAACCAGTGTTCAGTAACCCCTTGTCTAGTAAATGTATATTGATCTGGTCTTTCAGAGTTTTGGAAAACTGTACCTTACTAGGATCTTATCATTAATAAGGCAAGATGGAGGGTTCATCTAAGGAAGGAAGGGATTAAGTCTGCACGGTTACTTTGCCTTTTTAGAATCTAAAGTGGATTCATTATTAGAGGTACATGCTCTTCCTTCTTCCTGACCTCAGTACTGATTAGTCTGTTTAGGGTTTGTAGTTCCTCTCTCTGGCATTACTTGGTTTTACCTCCATTCCCTAGATTTCTTTTTTCATGCTTATATGAATGGGTGCAAGTATATATCCTAAGGATACATCTGTACTTGGTGAGTAGTCATATAATTAATAGAAAAAAACACAAAGTACTTATTTATATAACTAAAGGCTTACTCATTGCCCTGTTTGTATTACAACCAGTTTTTAATACTTTATATTAATTTTTCTATTTTGAGCGTTTAACTCACCGTCCTTCAAAATTCGAACTATTTCATTTAGCGATAATAATTTTTACAACTTGGCCAGTGAATCCAGAGTCACCTGATTTTTCCTATCCAAAGATGTGGGAACAGCTCAAATTCGAAATACTCCAAGCTGTACTCATTAGCTTTCCCCCCAAACCACCTTTTCCATTGCACATCTCCACGAATGGTAGCATTATGCACAGCGTTGTGCAAACGAGTGACCTGGAAGTCATAAGTCATCCTTGCCTCTCCCATCACCTTCGGCCTCCACTTCCAGTCAGTCTATTGTCTGTTCTTCATGTCTTGTCAGTAGTTCCCCTTCTTTCCATTTCTGCTGCCACTGCTTTTGTTCAGTTTTTCTTCATTTTTACTCAATTATGAGATTCCTCACTGGTTCTTCCTTACCTCCATTTTTGCCCTCCTCTGGTCCCATTCTGCTGCAGCTTCCAGAGTGGCATGGCTGCCTGTGTCAGAGGTCTCCAAGATCACCCCACATTCAAGGATTTGCCGGAAGGATGTGGGACTCGGCCTATAGTTGCACTCATGTCTAAGATGATGACCGATCTTGCAAGGATGCACAGCTAGGTCATGAGGGGAAGAGAGGTAGAATCTGGAGGAATTCATAGGCAGGCTTTCTTGTGTTCTCTCCCTGCCAGGAGGGGTCACACAGAACACATCCTCTCTAGCAATGAAAATGCAACAACATGTGTGTGATGTTCCAGCCCAAAAGAGCTCATTAGAGACTCAGAGCCCAAGTTATTTTTTATTGAGGGCAGGTCAGGTAGGCACCCTCTGCCTAACACCTACCAAAATTCCAGAGCGTCTAGCAGGAAAGCAAGCATCCAGCATAAACCGCATTGTTTGCACAAATCATTTAGGCATGGACCCAAATCATTTAGGCAATGGACCACCCTTCTCTTTTAGGGAACCCTCCCCAAATCTAAGTTCCCAGACCCCAGCCAAGGGTCAGTCTCACAAGTAGACCTTTCTAAGAGTAGCAGTCTCGGGTCTGCTTTGTAACTTTTCTGTACACCACCTTTCCTTCCTGTTATTTTTCCTGTACACCAAAGTAAATATGTACTCTTGTAAAAACAAAAATTAGAATGTAAAGAATTGTAAGAAATAGAATAAAATCACTTACAATTCCACCAAATTCCATTTACATTTTAGTATATATTCTTTCAGTCTTTTTTCTATACACATGTGCATACACAAATAAGTAATTTTAAGTGTGCATTCTTTTTTTTCTTTTAAAGTTAATTGATATTTGAGCAAGAGCACAAGTGGGGGAGGGCAGAGAGAGAGAGAGAGGAGAGAGGGGGGAGAGAGAGAATCCAAAGCAGGCTCTGCACTGTCAGTGCAGAGCCCAGTGTAGGGCTCGATTCCACAAACACTGAGATCATGACCTGAGGAGAAATCAAGAGTCAGACACTTGACTGACTGAGCCACCCAGGCGCCCCTAAGTGTGCATTCTTAATATTTGTGAATTTGTTTGAAAAACTTTTTTAGGGTGGGAGGGAGGGGAGAGTAGGTGATGAGCATTGAAGAGGGCATCTTTTGGGATGAGCACTGGGTGTTGTATGGAAACCAATTTGACAATATATTTCATATATTAAAAAATAAATTAAAATAAAAATTTCATTGCACATTTCCACAGGAAAAAAAAAACTTTTTTAAATAAACATCACAAAGTTGAACTCTCCTGGTTATCTGTACCAATCCCATATCCCTCCCTCCCCAGGGATAACTCACAATTTGGTACTTATTGTCTCATATAGACTTTTTTTTAATATTTAAGGATTATTTCCCTTTTTTAATGTCTATTTATTTTTGAGGGAGAGCCAGAGCATGCACGAGTGGGGGGAAGGGCAGAGAGAGAGAGGGAGGGAGACAGAATCCGAAGCAGGCTCCAAGCTCTGTGCTGACAGCACAGGGGCTGACATGGGGCTCAGACTCATGAACCATGAGATCATGACCTGAGCCAAAGTCAGATGCTGAACTAACTGAACCACCCAGGTGCCCCCCCCATATAGATTTTTGTAGATATTATTTACCTGTTTTTAAGTTTTGTATAAATACTACACAGTAATTCTAAAGCTTTCTTATTTTTTGCTCAGTAATTCTGTGATTTATCTCTATCATTAACATACAGCTCTACTCCATTCATCTTAATCAATGTGTAATATTCCTATACACATAAACTCACACACATATAATCACAGTTTATCCTACTGATGAACATTTAAGTCATTTGCAGTTTATCACTAGTGATCTTTTCCTTGGTGACTTTTTGTTTTAAATAGACTCCATGCCCAATGTGGGGCTTGAACTCACAACCCTGAGATCAAGAGTTGCATGCTCTAGTGACTGAGCCAGCCAGGCGCCCTTCCTTGGTGATTTGTAATGCCACCTCAGTTGTAGATCAAGCTTCTCTACATGTTTGGATACGTTTGCAGATTTTTTATTCTAGTCTATTAGTCTGTTATCTATGTGGTTATTTTTTCATGAAAATAAAAATCACATAGCATAGAGATTGAGAGCTGATTGACAGACCTGGGTTCAAATTCTACTTCAGCCTCTTACAAAGCCTTAACTTCACTAATCTGTAATATTGTACCTACCTTATTGATTTATGAGGATGGAATTAAATTATCCTTAGAAAGAGTGCTTAGCAGGGCCACATGGGTGGCTCAGTCAGTTTTTTTTTTTTTTTAATGTTTATTTTATTTTTGAGAAAGGATGTGAGTGGAGGAGGGGCAGAAAGAGAGGGAGACACAGGATCTGAAGCAGGCTCCAGGCTCTGAGATGTCAGCACAGAGCCCGACGTGAGGCTCAAACTCATGAACCCTGACATCATGACCTGCGCCAAAGTCGGTCGCTCAACCGACTGAGCACCCTAAGCATCTGACTCTTGATTTCAACTCAGGTCATGATCTCACAGTTCATGGGTTCGAGCCCCGCATTGGGCTCAGTGCTGACAGCTCAGAGCCTGTTTGGAATGCTCTCTCTCCCTCTCTGCCCCTCCCCCACTTGCGTGTGCTTTCTCTCTCTCAAAATAAATAAATAAACTTAAAAAAAAAAAAAGAGTGCTTAGCACAGTGCCTGGTGAATAGCAAATGCTCAATAAATGCTGGTTACTATGATGTTAAATGGTATTACAGTGTATGGATGGGCTGGATCACAAATTATTTAATCATATCTTCTGTTGTAGAAACTTAAGATATTTCAAATTTTTCCTGTATTTTAAGGATTAAATGAGATACTACATGTAAAGTGCTTCAAAAGTTACCACATGTAACACCTCAGTAAAGGTTAGTGTTAATGATGACTAAGAAAAACTTTGCATATATTCTCACTTATTTCTTTAGGACAAACTCCTAGGAGAGGGTTGCTGAGCCAAAGAGTATGTGTATTCCAAGGCCTGTGATACCAATCGCAATGATTTTTCTAAAACACAAATCTGATGGTAACCCTTCCATGTTTAATCCTCAGTGGTCTCCGTGGCTGTGGTCCTTCTTCTATGTATGGGCCCATGCAAAATTGTCCTTGATCTACCTGGCCTCTGCCCACTTCTCCAGTCTCATCTTTCCTTACAGCACTACTCACAGCCTAGACTTCTCCCATTCTAAGCTACTTACAGTTGTTCATCTTTTCCGTGTAAAGACCCATCTCCTCGTTTTTTTTTTTTTTTTTTAAACTTGATATTTTTCTTACCTAGAATGTTCCACCTCCTCCCCACCCAGATCAAAACTTATCTTAGATCCTGCTTCTGCCAAGGAACCTACAGCCTCCTATCTGCATTAGGCAAGCCCCTGATGGACACTCATCAGGTATCTCTTTATAGTACGTATCCATCCTGTAGTGACTCATTATTTGGGTTACTCTTTTGTCCTGTGTTCTAGACTATAAGCTTTTGGAGGACAAAGACAGTGTCCTATAGTTTTTGTCTTTGGCATAAAAAGTTGGTGCTAAATAAACATTAGTAGACGAATGAATGAATACCAAAGATCAGAACATATATTCCCTTGACTACAGGAGAATAGTCAGTGGGCCATCTCTTTTCCTCCTTCTTCCCAGGACCACACTTCCCATACCACTCATGAATCCCAAGAATGCTTGATTCAACTGTGTTTAATTAGACTCCTGACTGTGGGAAACTGAGACCTACTCAGCTAACTCAAGTAAAGGGAGTTTACTGATAAGGATTCACACAAAGCCTAAGAGGTTTAGAGTCTTAGGGAAATCCAAGAATAAATCAGGCTGGTCTATATGCAAACTGGAGCCCAGAGATGGTCCTACATGAATTGAGGGACTTCAAAGCCAGTAAAAAACTCTTAGGTCTTTGCTCCACTGCTGATGTGAGCAGGCTTTTCTTCCCCTGACCCATGTCTAGTCTTACCGTATCATGCCTCCCATGTACTCACTGGCTCTGCTTCCTGGTTACTTGGGCTCCCCTGATCCTCATGGCTACTTCCGTCCCTCATGATATCCTTTCAGCTCATCACCCACCTGTTGTCCTGACATTTCTTAGTTCACATTCCTGAGGAAGGATGTCACCTTTTCAAGCTAGATTGCATCTCAGTCTACCGGTCAACCTGCACATTGCCCACCTGAGACCTAAATCAGTGTGGCTCCCGGAGTGAGACGCAGCATCATGCAGAACAAAACATGGCTGTCCAAGTGCTGCTCCTGGAGCACGGGGTCGTGAATGGGTTATTTTTCTCTTAAAGAGACTATGGGTGTTTACTTGACACATCTTATCCATATAATCATTTATAAAATTTCTTGGACTTTTTATCTGGTAGCTATCAGGGCAATAGTGAATGTGACCTTATAAATACAGTATAAGCTTAATACATTCTTGGTTCCAGGAACAGAACTTCTCCTGTGGGATCATAGTAAAACAAGTCCCACATTGTATCCTGAGTAGTAATATCTGTGGTCTTTCGCTCCAGTTCTGGGGTGGGGTGGGGTTGCTCCTGGCCTTGCTTTGCTTTGTCTTCCCGTTTTGTAGGGTATCAGGAATGAGAATGGACATATGACTCACTGGTATTTGGAGATTTCCTGCTTTATGGGTCAGAAAACTACAAGACTAGTCTTTCTCATACCGACGTTCTCATCCCGTACCTCTTCCTCATTAGGACTCTGCCCTTTTCTACAAGGAGAGCACACAGGAGGGAATGGCCGCTGTGTCTCCAACTGACAGATGCCAGGTGAGGTGGACTTTGTGTTTCTGAAATACTCTGTTAGTCTCCAGAATGTAACCACTTTTCTGTGTCTATCCTGGAGCTTCTTCAATCAAACCTAACCAGGTGAATGAAGGACTCCACAGGGAATGTGTCTTTCCCATTTGATCTGTGGTATCCTTCAGTGACCTTTTCTTACCTTGAACGTGTGCCCAGCAGCCTGTCACCAGGCACACTGTGACCTTTGCGCTGAGTGATTTTGACTAAAAAGTGTTGGTACAGGTCTGCTTGGATGGTTTGGGGAACAGTTCTAGTCCTTATTTCCCTTTAGTGCATCTGTGTATAGACTGAGAGCAGACCCCAAGTATTCCAGGAGGTGTTGGGTTAGGCCAATGACACCTGTTGTAGAGCATCTCAGTGAGGTGGTAAGAGTTCTAAAGAGAGATGAGTGTGGGTAGAGACATGTGGCTTGCCCCATTCCCGCCCAAGGGCCCAGTGTCTTGAATTCTGTGCTCTGGCTTAGAACGTCTGCATGCACACTGGAGACTCATCTGGAGTTTTAGGACTGGAGGTAAAGATGCAGTCTTGCAGAATCACGAAGCATTAGCGTGAAATGAGGGGATCCTAAGGACAACCTAATCTACATCATCATTTTATGGATTTGTAAAAAAAAAAAAAAAAAAAAAAGACAATTGGTGGAATCTGAATAAGATTATAGATTATAGTCTAATATCAATGCTGTTTTCTTAGCTTTCATAATTATACTGTGATTATGCAAGAGAATATCCTTGTTTTTATAAAATATGAGTAAAGAAGCATCATGTTTGCAAGTTACATTCAGGAAAGGGACACCTGGGTGGCTCAGTTGGTTAAGTGTCTGACTCTTGATTTCAGCTCAGGTCATGATCTCACGGTCATGAGATCGAACCCCATGTCAGGCCCTGCATCAGGCTCTGCACTAGGCATGGGGCCTGCTTAATATTCTCAATCTCTCTCTCTCTCTCTCTCTGCTCCTTCCCTGCATGCATGCACACGCTTTCTCTCAAAAAAAAAAAAAAAAAAAAGTTCAGGAGAAAGATAGAATGTGTATGTACTGAGAGAAAGATAAAGCAAATGTGGAAAATGTTAACATTTGGGGAAGCTGGGTGAAGGGTACATAGGAATTCTTTGTTCTTTCCTTGCAAGTTTTCTGTAAGTATGAAAAAAGAGCCCCTGATATTCACAGGCTGAGCTGTGAGTATAGGGATTACGACCAAGAACTTCATGCCTCAGGGAATTATGCCACTTTCCCCAAGTGCTTCAAAGCCCTGCTTTATCAGAACCATGTCCCTTAACCTTCCCTCCACAACCTCAGGGCTGTCATCTTTATAGACTGTTTTGTCTGGTCCATGTAAAAAGAAGGGTTATGAGTAAGGGAGAATGTTATTGTGTTTCCAGGAATCAGTGACATTTGAGGATGTGGCTGTGATTTTCACAGATGAAGAGTGGAGGCATCTAGTCCCTATTCAGAAGGACCTCTACAAGGAGGTGATGCTGGAAAACTATAAGAGCATTGTCTCATTGGGTAAGGAGAGCTTCCCACAAGAAGTTAGACTCTGTACTGCGTTAATGGGGGGTCGTGGGCTAATAAGTGATACCTCTTCTCCCACCTGAGTTCTGAAGCACTGAGAGACAAAATGGAGGGGTAGAAGGCTATGGCTAAGATGTACAGCAACAGTGGACTTCTCAATTGTGAACCGCAGCATTGGACAGACTTGTTCCTGAGCCGTAGGCAAGGGAACCCCAGCCTCCCTTGCTCAGCAGTCTGCCCCTGCAATACAGAGGGCCCTGCTCCCCAGAGCAGGGGCAGACAGAAGAAGCCGAGTCACATATGCCCCGTCCTTCCCCCAGCTTATCAGGCAGGTAACTTTCTCAGCTCCATCCAGAGGATGAAGGGTTGGTGGGGGAGGTGGAGGGCAAGGGCTATCTTACTGAGGGAAATTTTCTTTTCAGAGAAGCAGAGAAGGGGAGGAAGAAGTGTTTCCCTTTAAAAAGAGGGCAGTATGGGCACAGAAATACAAGGCTGTGCCTCAGAGTAGGTCACTACTCTGCGTTTGATTTTGAATATTTATCTTAAATGCAATCTTAGAGGCGCACAGAAGGCACTTTGCAATTATAGAGACCTGTGTGACAAAGGGAAAATTAAGAATGACTGCCTGGAGGCACCTGCCTGGCTCACTTAGTCTGTACATCTTGCAGCTCTCGATCTCAGGGTTGTTGAGTTCAAGCCCCATATTGGGTGTAGAGCTTACTTAAAAAAAAAAAAAAAAAAGAAGCTGATGTAATATATTTGTGAGAAGTAAAGTTAGGCTCCTGTAGGTAGTGAGAACCTCTCAGGAGCTTCCAGCATAAGAGGCTGGGAGAGTGTACAGATTCAGAAACCAGTATAAAATAAGCAGGAGGTGGCAGCCAAAGGAGTCCCATTACAGATTTTATGCAAGGCATGTCAAGAATTTAAATAGGCCAAATAGGAAAAAACAGGTAAATATTCAGGGAACATTAAGGGAGACTGCTGAGCCTTTGTCACAGGCTTTGGTGGGATGAAATATTGGGGAAAATAGAATTCCTAGCAAAGGTCAGAAAGAGGAAGCCACAGGGAGGCCATGGATGTGGCCAGTTTATCAGCCGAGAATCAGCATACAACCAGATAGGTGTTCCGTGGGCCCAGGAAGAAAGTGTGTCTCTTTCCCAGTTTGGGGCCCCCAGTGCAATAGAAGTTTAGACTTCGAGACTATTTCTAGGATGGGTTCTATTTCTTTAAATAACCAAAAATGGACAGATTCACTTCTAGAAACTTGTCCCAAGGAAGTAATAGGATTAACAGCCCCTGGTATATAAAAATGTTCACCATATCATTGTTTGTTAATAGCAAAACATTAAAAACAGTCTGAATGTCTGTCAGCAGGAGATTAAATAAATTAGATTATTCCATACAACGTAACCTCTTGTAGCCATTAAAGTGCTAAGATAGATCTGTGTTAATTGAAGTAAAAGAATGTTTAAGTTTATTATTATGTGAAAAAAATCAAATTTACAAGTCAGGATTATTTTATAACCCATTTAAAAAAATTTTTTTAATGTTTATTTATTTTTGAGAGACAGACAGAGCATAGGTGGGGAAAGGGGACAGGAGAGAGGGAGACACAGAATTTGAAGCAGGCTCCAGGCTCTGGGCTGTGAGCACAGAGCCCGACATGGGGCTCGAACCCGCAAACTGTGAGATCATGACCTGAGCTGAAGTCAGATGCTTAACCAACTGAGCCACCCAGGTGCCCCTATAACCCAGTTTTTAACAGAATGTATCTATAGGTATCTTTCAGTTTCAAAATAGATACAAAGTACAAAAGGTGATTTTTCTTTTTACTTCAACTTACCCCTAATTTTCCTACAATGAGCATGACCCACTTGTTTAAATAAGAGCTTAGTAGTAAAGGGTAAACAAAAAGATTATATGTTTTTACTCAAGATGATCTGTTTTGATTCTCATCTTCCCTGACCCAAGGACTCTTTCCCCCCATCCTACCAGTGCTGAAGCTGGGACATCCCATTCAGTTCAGTGGGAAGAATAAACACATAATTCAAATGAATTTTATCAACTTTTTGACCAAGTGCTACTTTGTTTCCCTTAACTTAAAAAATTTTTTTTGATGTTTTTATTTATTTTTGAGACAGAGAGAAAGCACGAGATGGGGAAGGGCAGAGAGAGAGGGAGACAGGAACCGGAGTGGCCTCCGTGCTGACAGCAGAGAGCCCGAATCAGGGCTCGAACTCAGAGTGATGAGATCATGACCTGAGCTGGAGTCAGACGCTAGCTGATTGAGCCACCAGGGGCCCCATCTACTTGGTCCCTTTTAGAACCTCCATTCTGAGCATTCTTTTCCAGTACTTTGCGCTCTGTATTCCTGGTGTGTGCCCTCTGCCTTTTGCATTTTCTCTCAGAAGCACTCTGAGGCTGGGATTACGCTTTGAAATAGTGGCGTATTTTCATCATGTGCCTGGCTTGTTTCTTTCTCCATGAGCAGGACTCCCAGTTCCTCGACCTGAGGTCATTTTTCAGTTGAAGACAGGGGATGAGCCTTGGATAGTTGATCTTCATGGATCTGAGGAGAGAGAATGTCCAGAGAATGTCTCTCTAGGTAATTGTGTATGAACAGGGCTGGGCAGAGTTTGGGTTTGTTTTGTGGTTGTTATTTGGGTGTTTGGGAGGGAGGCTTGGGTACCACGTTTTTCCTCACATTCAAATCTTCTGCTTTAGTGTTTACTCTTTATCACCCACGAGCGTTGACTTTTTTTCTGTACACCTTAAAGTGTCACTCATCTTTATTCACCAAATGTTGTTCTCTCAGATCTGTCACATTGCCCGTTCACCCTTTGATATTCCTATTCCCCACCATCCTCTCCACTCAGTGTACTCTCCTAGTTATCCTGGCCATGCTCCCAATGGAAGGTCTTCTCTTTTCTGAGATGTCCACTGTCAGTTCTATTCCCTACTTTCTTCTCCCTTCCCAGGTCTCAGTCTTTCCCCAGCATGGACAAGTGTCTGTGCAAGCGAGTGAGGCAGTCACCACACTCTACTTTTCCGATTTATCGTAGTGTCTCTTCTTTCTGATGTAGTATTTCCCAGCCCAGGAAAGAAACTGCATCTGTATTTTCTGTCCATTCCAGATTGGGAGACCAAACCTGAGCCTCAGGGTGCTTCGGAAGAAGAAAGACCAGGACGAATAGTGAGGGAAAGGCTTGGAAGAAAAGTTCCTCTGTGTCCTAAATTTGAAGCTCGTGCCCTGGAGGGTGAGTTAGAAACAGGGAAGGGGAGCCCTGTGGTGCAGAGCTGCAAGAAGTCCCTTTCCCAGAAGGAAAATTTGCAGCAAGGGTCTAGCCCTCTGAAGAAAATTCTCACTAAGGAGAGAGACCAGGAATGCAGCAACTGTGGGAAGACCTTTTTTGACCACTCATCACTTATCCGCCACCAGAGGACTCACACTGGAGAGAAGCCCTATGACTGTCACGAGTGCGGGAAGGCCTTCAGTCACAGGAGCAGTCTCAGCAGACATCTGATGTCTCACACGGGGGAGAGCCCCTACGAATGCAACGCGTGTGGGAAGGCCTTCTTCGACCGGTCGTCCCTAACGGTCCATCAGCGAATTCATACCGGAGAGAAGCCCTTTAAATGCAGCGAGTGCGGAAAGGCCTTCTTTGACCGCTCGTCCCTTACTCGACACCAGAGAATTCATACTGGAGAAAGTCCTTATGAATGTAATCAGTGCGGGAAAGCCTTCAGCCAGAAAAGTATTCTTACTCGACATCAGCTCATCCACACTGGCAGGAAGCCCTATGAATGTAATGAGTGTGGGAAAGCCTTCTATGGCGTCTCGTCGCTGAACAGACATCAGAAAGCTCACACTGGAGAGCCTCGCTATCGGTGCGGTGAGTGTGGGAAAGCTTTCTTTGACCGCTCGTCCCTCACGCAGCACCAGAAGATTCACACTGGAGACAAGCCATACGAATGCACCGAATGCGGGAAAGCCTTTAGCCAGAGGTGCCGGCTTACGCGACATCAGAGAGTGCACACGGGAGAGAAACCCTTCGAATGCAGCGTGTGTGGCAAAGTGTTCAGTTCGAAATCGTCAGTCATTCAACATCAACGGCGTTATGCCAAACAAGGAATAGACTGAGTTGGGTGGAAGCTTCAGTCAGCGGACCACCGTAGAAACCCAAGACTGGTCTTTCCCACAGCAGGCAAATCCCTCATTTGAGCACTCTGCGTATTCTGGCCACTACTCCCCTTTTCCATTTCTGCTGCCACGGTGTGAATAAACACTCGCTACCTACTGTGTTATAGAACTGATGTGGGATGCCGGAAAGGAGGCTGTGACTCTAAAGAGTCGACATTTTGCTGAAACTTATCAGACAATAGGATAAATGTTAGGAGGTGATCCGCAGGCACGCCTCTTGTCTGAGGCCCCAGGTATCACTGCACTTTAATAACCGGAGGCCAGGATGGGAGGGATGGCAGAATTGTGTCAGGGCCGCACTGTTGCTTCCAGAACGGTTCTTTTTATAGCTGGGTCCCTTTCCCCTGGGAGCTTTTTTGGGCACTGAACTTGTTCTTTGTGTCCTAGCTTGTAGGTCCCTTCTGCTGCTGCTGCTGCTGCTGCTGCTGCTATGACTAGCTAGCTAGCTAGCACTTACCGAGTGCTCATTATGGGGTAAGCACTCAGTGGAGAGTTCGGCAAAGAGTAGATTATTTGGTCCTCTCACCAACCCTATCAAGTAGAAGTAGGTACTGTTACTATCCTCATTTTACAGATGAGCAAACTGAAATTTAGAGGTGTCGAATAATTTGCCCAAGGTGGCACAGCTAGGAAAAGGTGAAGCCAAGTCTTGGATACAAGTCTGCCTTCAAAGTCTGTTCCTTTAAGCATTATGCTCTACGGTTTGTTTCATAATTTATGTACGTGTAATCTCTCCTCAACTAGATTGTAAGCACTTGGGGGCGTGACTTACGTGTCTTTGTATCTCACACGGTGCCTTGCACATAATAGGTGCTCAATAAATATTTATCCGAATTAATGACTTTTCTACCTACCAAGTTCTATCTGTGTAAAGCATATCCTTGGGTTCGTCCTTTCTCTGAATTTTCAGTCTAGCCTACACCTTTCTCATCTCAGCTCCCTTACTGCAGTAGTCATTTCCTCATTTGAATTCTTTCCTCTTCACTATTGAACAGGCGAATGCTATGCTATGGTGCCATAGTAAGTAACCCCCCAAGTAAAGTTTTCTTTCTCACGTAAAATCCGATGTGAGTCAAGTCTGTCTTACTCCATCCTCATCATTTAGAACTTGTCGCCTCTAGGGTTATCATGAAAGAGAAAGCTGGGAGGTATTTTAGGACATTTTTAAGGGCCATCCCTTCTTCTCTCCGCATCTCATAAACCAGAACCCAGCACCAGAGGCTAGGAAAGCACCTCAGTATTTGGTTAACATCAACGGCCTCTGTCGCAAATTACATTTTGCACATTACTGACATTTTGCACACTACTATTAGGCCAGTCTTTCTAGTCTTTCTAAATGACTCTCTCCTGCCCATCAATACCTTATTCAAGACCTAAAATACCTCCCTGTTTAATGAAATCTCGGAATATTTAAGGTCTGCCTTGATGTGATTCCACCTCTCTGAACTTCTGACTCCCGAAATGCTGAGTCCCAAAAAACTCCTGTATGCCCTGGGCCCAGTCCTATATTTTTATTTTATCAAAGGTCAGGCGCTAGGCAACTTCGACTCCAGGTGTCTGCATTCCTTTCCGGGTTGCTTGAGGTGAAGCCCAGAAGAGGACTTGATTCTGAAAGGCTGTCTGGAACTCAGTTCTCCCAGCATGAATCCCAGGGGACCAAGAAACATTTCTCCTGGGAGCTAAAGTCATATTCAAGAAGGTGGATCGCCAAACAGACCACTCCCCACCTCCTAACAACCCTATTTGTCCACCTTTCTTAGAGCAGACGAGTGGCAGGGAAGGCTTTTTCATGTGTGGACTCTTGAAGCAACTTAAGGAAAAACACTTCACAGAGTGCAGAGTGCAGAATCTATCAGAGTGGATAATAGCTGGTATTATTTAATGTCCAGTAGAAAATAAAAGGGACGATTGACAGATTTTGACTGATGACTATATCTGAGAGTTCTGAATTTTTAATTTATTCCCTTGTTAGAAGTAAAGTGAGGATCAGGAGCGCCTGGGGGGCTCAGTCAGTTGAAGGCCCAGCTCTTGATTTTGGCAAGGTCATGATCCCAAGTGCATGGGATTGAGCCCCGCATCAGGCTCCACACTGAGCATGGAGCCTGCTTAAGATTCTCTCCCTCTGCCTCTCTGCTGCTCTTTCTCTCTCTACACACACACACATAAAAAAGGAAGATGTAAATAAGTAAATTGAGAATCAGGTATTTTCCTAAGATATTCTGCTATTGTCAGCAAGATAAAACTAGAACAAATTCAGAATACTAATGGACCTGGGACTACAGTGGTTAGTGAAACAGAAAGGGGATATAAATTTGATACTTTCCCTTTGTTACCTTTTTGGTTTTTTTAAGTTTTTTTTAAGTTTATTTATTTAGCAATAGAGACCGCATGAGCAGGGGAAGGGCAGAGAGAGAGGGAGAGAGAATCCCAAGCAGGCTCCCTAACATCAGCACAGAGCCCAATAGGGGGCTTGAACTCAGGAAACCATGAGATCATGACCTGAGCTGAAATTAAGAGTCAGATGTTTAACTGACTGAGCCACCCAGGCACCCCATCTTTGTTCTTTTTTTAAATGTAGTGATCTGGAGGGCTTTTTTTTTTTTTTTTTTTTCATGTGAAATACTATTCCACCTACTAAAAATTCTGAGGGAAGGGCCACTTTACCTTTGAACTGGTATCTCCCAATAGGGCATACAGTACTGGAGGCCTTAAATTTTGAGGTTTTAGCTTCACCAAATGATCATTAGTAGTAGCAAATCTTGGAACCAGAAATTGGTCAAATTTTTAAAATTAAAAATACCATAGTTTTAAAATTAAAAATGAAACTGGTGAGATTAATTTTTATAATCAAGTTTTAATTTAAAAATAGTTGAATAAATGTTTCATTCAATGTCATTTCCACATGTAATCAACGCAAAAATTATTGACATGTGTTACAACCTTTTTGAAAAAAACTAAATTTTCGAGGTGACTGGGCGGCTCAGTTGGTTGGGCACTCGACTTTGGCTCCGGTCATGACCTCGTGGTTCCACGGGTCGGAGCCCCACCTCAGGCTCTGTGCTGGCAGCTCAGAGCCTGGAGCCTGCTTCTGATTCTGTGTCTCCCTCTCTCTGCCCTCCTCCCGCTCATGCTGTCTCTCTCTCTCTCTCTCCCTCTCTCTCTCTCTCTCTCTCAAACATTAAAAAAAGAAAAAAAATTAAATAATCTTCAACTTCTTTGTATTTACAGCACATCTCAAGTTCAGACTAGTCACATTTCAAGTGCTCAAGAGCTACCTGTGGCTAGCAGCTACTATATCGTACAGCACAGTTTCGGATAGCCATCAGGGGCTTTTATAGGTAACAGATAAAGGGACTATTTTGAGTTTTTTTTATTTTTAAACTTTTTTTAATGTTTGTTTTTGAGAGAGAGAGACACACAGCTTGAGCGGGGGAGGGGCAGAGAGAGAGAGAGAGAGAGAGAGACAACCTGAAACAGGTTCCAGGCTCTGAGCTGTCAGCACAGAGCCCAACACAGGGCTCAAACCCATGAACCGTGAGATCGTGACCTGAGCCAAAGTCAGATGCCCAACCAACTGAGCCATCCAGGCGCCTCTGAATTTTTTTTTTTTATGTTTCTTTATTTTTGAGACAGAGAGAGACTGAGCATGAGTGGGGGAGGGACAGAGAGGGGGAGACACAGAATCTGAAGCAGGCTCCTGGATGTGAGCTGTCAGCACAGAGCCTGACGCAGAGCTTCAACCCACCAGCTGTGAGATCATGACCTGAGCCAAAATCGGATGCTTAACTGACTGAGCGACCCACGCACTCCAGGAGTTATTTTGATCATTGGAGATGTTTGAGGGGTGCTTGTTTCTGGTCCTGTGGTAAGCACTCTGCACCTGCAGAAAGGAGTCTTTTGCTTCCAGTAGGTCAAGCGTCTGGGTGAGGTCCAAGCCTGGGAAGCCTGTTGTTACCATCCCTCAGGCACATTTTTTTTTATAAATAGATCTCAGAACAGCTGCTTGGATCTTTGTGTGCCTGACTCCTTTGTTCTGAGTTGGATCTTTTGTTATCTCAGGTAGGGAAGAGATGTTACTTATGGACCTCTAACAACCCAATCAGGATATGGAAGAGGAAATATCTAAGGTTGCCAGTTGTGAAAGATAAACGATCCTTCGTGTGATCATCACCTCTTTCTGAGCAGGGTATTAGAATCCATTTATTATGACTCTAGAGGGAGGAAAATATTCTATTAGAATGGGCAAAGCATGAATGGGTGCTGGCAATGGATGGGCCCAGTGGAAACTACTGGAGCTCCCCCACCACTCCAAAACTGTCAATATAAAACAGTGAGGAAAATTAAAGGCATGACAATAAAGTTGGGGGACCTGGGAGTGATTTGTCCCACCATTTCCTTTCTGATTCCTTGACTTGTCTGGTGAAAAAGCTAGATCCAAGAAGTTAACTATCTCTGAGAGCTCAATAGAAAAGCTAATGAAGAAGAGTCAACTGTAGCTCGTTTTGTGCTTTGCCTTGTTTCTAAATTGGAAGATGGCTGTCAGTTGCCTCTTGAGGGATATGTAGCCATTGATCTAGTTAACACATTCTTTTCTATACCCATTAAATTGATCCACTAATAGCGGTGTAAATTTAACTTCACTTTGAACAAACTAGCAATTTGCTTTTATTGTCCTGCCACTGAGATAATTCATTATTTTTGCATTATACCATAATCTGATAGAGCAAGATTTAAATAATTAAAATACTGATGTTAGTCATTACACTAATGACAGTATCTGTTAAATAAGGGAAGGAGAAAAAGCCAATAAACAGTGTGTAATTAAGTTGGTCACTGCCGTGGGCAACTGAGGTTCAGTCCCACTGGGACCTGGGGAATCATGTCAAATGAGCCTCAGGATTATCTGCCCTTGAAGTGGGGAGCATTTATCTACTGGCTCCCATCCCCCATTGGTTAAGTGTTGCTGCATGAACATCAAGGCTTGCTGTAGTCATCCCCTGTGGCAGAGTCAGAGAGTAACTCCAGGGAGGAAAGTGAAAAGTGTGGGGTACGACCAAGGCAAGGGGTTATCTGATTATGTTTGTGCAAATGTGGTTGCTGCAGCATGGCTGGGGTAAAATTTGGGCCAAGAGAATATGAGGTAGTGTACCCAAGGTGTTTGGTATAAGGGTAGAGAGTGAGCCCATTTGAATATAATGAGCTTGAGATGTTTGTGAAATATCCAGACATATGTAGGAATGTTCTGCAGGCAGACTGAACCTGAAAAGAGTGATTTCATATATATGGATGATACCTGAAACCATATAGGTGGTGGGAAATAGCTTATGAAGGTAGAGTGTTGGAAGAGACTAGGATCTAGGATAGGTCCTTAAAGAACACAGATTTAATGGGCATGAAAAGAGGAAGAGTCCATAAAAGAAAAGTAAATGGAAGAGACTAGGTAGGTAAGAGAAACACTAGGTGAGAGCAGGTTAACAGGAAAGACTTTCAAGAAAGGGAATAGTCAAAAAGTGTTCAATGTTGTCAAGTGGTCAAGAAAACCAAAGCATTAGGGGCGCCTGGGTGGCTCAGTCGGTTGAGCATCCGACTTCAGCTCAGGTCATGATCTCACAGCTCGTGAGTTTGGGCCCCGCGTCGGACTCGGTGCTAACAGCTCAGGGCCTGGAGCCTGCTTCAGATTCTGTATCTCCCTCTCTCCCTGCCCCTAACCCACTCGCATTCTGTCTCTGTCTCTCTCAAAAATAAATAAACATAAAAAAAAAAAAGAAAGCCAAAGCATTACCCACCCCCACCCCCTGATTTGTCGATAACTTGGATGGTGGCGCCAAAGCCATATTGGAATGAATTTGGTTAAGGAATGGGTGGAGAGGAAGGTAAACATAGCAAGTATCTTCAACGTTGAGTAGTTTCGCTTTGATAAAAAGGAGAGGTTAAGATTGGTAGCTGGAGGGGGATGTGAAACGAAGAGAATATTTCTTTTAAAATGTAAGAGATGTAAAAAAAAAAAATGTAAGAGATGTGAACATGTATCAGGATGCCTTCGGGTACAGCAGATAGAAAATGCTTCCTCAACTTGCTTTAAGCCTCAAGGGACTTTATTAACTAACATAATTACAAAGCCCAGATGTATCTCTGTTTATTGTTCTACACTTGATCTTAGCCAAAAGGCCGAGAAGCGATCTGTTTATTGTTCTAATTGGAGAGGGCAGTAGAATGAACGTGAAGAAAGGCAAATTTGTATTTCTGATTACAGGCAAGTATGGGAATTCTCTCCCAAGCTTTCTCCGCTCCACCCCCACTCGGAAAGCGAGGGAGATGAAGCAGCAGGTGCCTGAAGAGAGTAGAGGTTGCAAATAGCCTCCTGGATAGAAAACTGTCTAAGAAAGAGGCATCCTTGGTAGGGGTCCGCCTGGGGCAAGCGAACAGGGAGGGCCAGGAGACAGCCTTGGGTCTTCACTTTTTTTTTTTTACTACATTTTCTTTCTTTTTTACTACATTTACTACATTTCTTCCCTTCATTTTTACTACAAGTGTCACCTTCCACCTTTTGAATGACGCACGCGACTACCCCTGTGGTACCTCAGGAGGCGGGGCCTCCGAAAACCCGCCCCGAGGCCTTCTGGGAATCGTAGTTTTCCGAGGGCACTTTGCGCAGGCGCTCTGTGGTCCTGCTCCTCGTGGGGCCGCCGGGAGCCGGTTGGCGCCCAAGGTGAGGACCAGGGGTTCGGTGTGGTGGGACCCGTGGCTGCGGCGAGAGGAAGGTGTTGAAGAACGGGCCGGGAAGGAAGTTGGGCTGCGAGGCGCGATGACGTGAGGGTGGAACCGAAATGGGGTGTTTGGAACTATCCTTGGCCGCTGCTCCCAGGCTGACCTTGATCCGACCTGCAGCGGGGAAGGGGAGGAGGCGCCAGCTGCAGGCCCGGCGCGACTCAGGGTGACGACATGGGTGCGAGGTGAAGTGAGACGTCGGTAGCCTGGCCCCGCAGTGTGAGATGACGTGCGCTGGGGTGCGCAGGGCCGCGCTCCGCAGTGTGTATCCGCCGGGTAGAATGGCGCATTTCCTCCCGAGGCGGTCCTTCCCCTGCTTGGGAAGTGCTGGGGGCTCAGTACACCAGGATTGAACTGACTCCGCTGAATCCTGCTGGTCCATCCTTCCCGGAAAGCCCCTCAATTACTCATTTCTCTCGGTTCCCTGGGCCAGGGTTTCAACCGCTTGCACCCGGCTTCTTGGAGCTGTCCAGTGGCGCTCCCTCTTTGAGAGCTGCTTTCCAACACCAACTAGACTTTCTTGCAAAACTTGGTATTTCAATTAGTCTGCAAAGATTTCTGGAGTACTAAGTATGTGGAAGTAGCTTTCTTAGTGTGAGGAAAGCAAGATTTGACTCCCAAGATTTGCCTACTTGGAAAGATAAAGATACAAATAACTGTAGTATAAGATAGTATACACCAGGTGATTGAATCAGAAATCTGAGCGTTCAAAGACGGTAATGACCCTGAGTCTTTGTTTTGTGATGTGGATCAATTTGGTTATGGATTGGAAAAGAGTTTATAGGCTTGGCTAGAAACATCCACAGCTTATTTTAATGATACTGGCAGGCATCTTAAGATTAATGCCACCCTTTTGGTTCTGTGAGCCACACTGGATGCTGTGTCCTCTATGTACCCCCAGGACTCAAAAGAGCTCTTAAGAGGAGAGGTCTGGTAGCAGAACGTGAACAATGAAACCTCAGGTAAGAAGGTAGAAGATTGGTTTTGCTCCCTGTCTTAGGTCTCTTTGGGTTGCAAACTGCAGAAACCCCGCTCAAACTAGTAGAAGGGGGATTCATTTTGAGGATGCTTGGTTAGGTCACGGAACCCAAGGAAAAAGACTGCAGTGTGCTTGTAAACTGCAACTGGGGACAGAACAAAAAAATTCAGGACCCTCTCTTAACCCCTTGCCTTTACTTCTGTTTGTACTTCTGTTTTATATTTCCCTGTCACTGCTGACTGGCTTTTTCTGCTCTCAGATGGCATGACAAAATGTGACTGTCAAGGGCTCCCAGGTTTTCATGCCCTCAAGGGGAGCCTCATGAGAGGCTGACCTCTTTTTCTTGGTTCCACTTCCAAAATGCCAGGGGAAGGACTAATTGGTTCAGATGCCAGTCAGCTTTGTCCAGGAAATAGAGACCGTTTTTAGTAATGTATGGATGTGAATAAAGATATTGCCTTGAAAAGTGTGAAGTATTGGCAGAGCTCCAGAGACAGAACAGTAGATGCTTCTTGTTGCCTGTCATTCACCTTGAAATACAACTACTAAGAAAATCACTCTGTAAAGAGTGGTAGGCCTGTCCTGGCCATAGTTCATGTCTCTGAGAACTGCTCTTCATTGTGCTCCTTGGCAATGGCTGAGTGGGCAAGAGGTGGAAACGTGATCTAAGGTCATTAGCCTCTCAATGGCTAACAACCACAAAGGTCTTGAGAATTCTAAGTAGGAGACACAGAGACCATGGCCACTTAATTGTGGGTGTTAGAACAATAAACTCAGGAGGGCTGGGAGTTAAAGACCTTATTGAACCTTGTCTGTACAGAGGAGAATGTTCCGAGAACATTCCTCTGAGAACTCAGAACATTCTCTTGGGGGATGAAGAGGTGCAAGACCCATGTAGCCCTTGGTGGCTTGGTTCCAGCACCATTCTCATTTGTGGTCACCTCCAGGCACATGTCAGATGGCCTGCGTACACAGAAATTATCAATGTAATCTTGCTGTTGGCCATTCTAAATGTCCAAGATGGTATATCCAGGTTCTCTATCAAGATACGTTGCTCTATCTTGATCTCAAGAGCAAGAGATAAAGATGTATGGCACCATCATTATCCTTCAGTATCCAGCAGGATACACAAGTCTATTCATGAAAAAAAAAATCTGATTGGTAGTGGATCACCATCATAATTGGAGTCCAGAAGATAGTGCCAAATGTGACTTATCCTACTGGTTTGTATGGATTATATTACATAGAGTCAGCCTTGGATGAGTACTATTGGGTCCCTTTACCCTCTTTCTTTTTCTAGTCTTTTGCCCTCCCTAGTGGATACCGACTACATTTTTAACAGTCTTTGTAATAAAACCCTGAGAGAATGTTATTCTGGCATTCCCTGTGGACAGGGAAGTTTGGGGAGATCGTTGTTCCCGGCTCTACTCCTGGAAGGATTTTTCAGATCCTCTGAATAAAGCTTCTGTTAGGTAAATGAATCTTTTTCTTGAGAATAGTATTACCTCTCCTGTCTTCCAGTTGCTGTTATGTCACAGATTGTCTCCATATCAGGCCCAAAGATCAGAAGGCCGGGAGAGAAGAGGACGGAGATTCTTCCTCCTGTTTCGGACATATAGTTACACTGTGCGGTCTGCCTTGATACTTGACTGCTGGGCTTTTAAGACTCACCCCTCCTTCTTGCCCTTGTGTCTCACACCTGGACAAGCTGATAAGGAAGTCTGAATGCTCTCTCCTTGGGCATTGGTGGGGGATTCCAATCACACAAGCCCCTTCCTGTGGGCATGTGGGCACGCTCACCCTGGCCCTGCCCCCTAACCACAATAAAGACCAGGCTGGTCTCCTTTCCTCCTTTCCTCCTCCTCTCTAGAGCCATTTTGGACCTATTGAGAGACCGGCTCTGCTCTCTC
This sequence comes from Lynx canadensis, assembly GCF_007474595.2. Classification (NCBI taxonomy): domain Eukaryota; kingdom Metazoa; phylum Chordata; class Mammalia; order Carnivora; family Felidae; genus Lynx; species Lynx canadensis. Next base: position 104,290,481 of record NC_044305.1, read on the forward strand.
CAGAGACCTCAATGACATAAGTAATAAACCTTTCTATATACTTGGTCTGTGTTTGTGCGTGTGGCATCATCATTCTCAATATTGAAACCAAACTTCGCGTGGGGTCTGTCTCTGCAGGTGACCATTGCACTCTGGACACCCTAGCTCTCTAGCTAATCCTTTATTTCCCATGGGCTTCTGTGATGCCAGCCAGTGCTGTAGGGGCAGCAGTCAGTCAGTCCATCCCGGTTGGTCCTGCTGCCCCTTTTGCTGGAGAAGCAATTGTATTCAGTTCTGGACTGAATTGAATAGCTGGGTATCATTTTGCATATAGCCTCCTAGTTCTATGGAAACTTTAAAAATGACTGTAACAGGGGCCTCTGGCTGGCTCAGTCAGAGGAGCATGCAACTCTTGATCTCAGGGTCATGCGTTCAAGCCCCACGTTGGGTATAGAGATTACTAAATAATAAACTTAAAAAAATGGACTCTAACAAAAAAAAAAGATGACCCTAAAGAAACTGGCTGGAATTTCTAGCATTTGGTGTTTGATTCCATTTCTTGTGTTGTTGTTGTTGCTGTTGTTGTTTAATTTTTTTTTAAGTTTGTTTCTTTTTGAGAGAGAGAAAGAGCACAAGCATGTGCGTGTGAGTGGGGGAGGGGCAGGGAGAGAGGGAGAGAGAGAGAATCCCAAGCAGGCTCTGCACTGTCAGCGCTGAGCCCGACTCAGGACTCAATCTCAGCAACTGTGAGATCATGACCTGAGCTGAAATCGAGGGTTGAATGCTTAACCAACTGAGCCACCCAGGTGCCACTGACTCCATTTCTTGATTGGATAGGACCCAGTCACTTCTAGAACCTCTACTTGGGATCTTTGGCAATCAGGAAAGAATTAGGACAGGAGGCCAGTGCTCTTCATCCCAGTAGGGGCCACAGATGTCATGAGGCCTAGATGCTGTTTAATTACAGTATCCTTATAATGTCCATTGTATCCTAAAAATAACACCGTAGCTTGCTTGAACATATTTCTGGCCCTTAGAACTAAACAAAACTTGACTAATAACACTAATACACGAATTTGCTTTTGCTTTTTTATTCTTGGCCATATAGGCTCCACATTAGCCTTTAAAAAAAATGCTAGTATAAGCATCCTCTGGTCATCTTGAATTTAAAAGTCAGATTGAGTTATTTATTAAATTGCTTATTTATGTCAAAATACTACAGAGCACAATGCTTATTATAGATTTATAAAATGGAGTAAAAATTGACTTCATTGTAAACTATTTGATTTTTAATAGTTTTCTGATATGGGAACAGAGCTCTGTTCCCAGGAAGCTGCTAACTCAGGAACAGAGTTGTGGCACTATCCGTAATTTCCATCTCCTGGGAAAGGGTGAATTTACTTCTAGGCTTGCTTTGCTCTTAGTGGGGTATTGAGCATAAGGACTGTTTCACACCTAACGGATATGTAGGGATTTTTAGTCTGGGTCAGATAACTATGAAATGGGAGTGGTCTCTTTTCATGTTTCCTTCTCTAGCTCTGCCAACTCTGACCTGGGCCTTTTCCAAGAGGACATAGTAGAGGAGAGAATGGCAGCTGTACCTCTAACAGCCAGATGGCAGGTGAGTTGGATTTTCTTCAGTCCGGAGCCTTGAGATTGGTCTCATTTTGGTAGAAGTGATGCTCTATAGAAAAGACTAGTACCCTTTCTGGCTTCAGATTCTCTCCCTTCTCACCATACAACAAAGCTGTAGGGATCTTCCTTCTGAAGTTTTTTTTTTTTTTTTTTAACATTTATTCATTTTTGAGATTGCGAGAGGCAGAGCATGAGCAGCGGAGGGGCAGAGAGAGAGAGACACAGAATCTGAAGCAGGTTCCAGGCTCTGAGCTGTCAGCACAGAGCCCAATGCAGGGCTCGAACTCACAGACCATGAGATCATGACCTGAGCTGAAGTCGGACGCTCAACCAACTGAGCCACCCAGGTGCCCTGGGATCTTCCTTCTAGATGGCCCTTCATAAGGCCTTGATGACCAGCCCTGTCCTGTGTTTTGTAATGGTTGGGTAGCAGAGAATTGAGGCAGCTCTGCCCTTAGCAATGGCTCAGGGAGTGCTTAGAGAACTTTCATGAGAATTTAAAACTTCTGAATCCTCTAGTCTGGAATATTATCTTCCTTTCAAAGGGACACCATATTTTTTATCCTTTTTCTTCAGTTTTAGCTCTTACAAGTATCCTCTGTTCTTTGTACACTCATCATAGATCTTCCCTTGACTTGAGAACCTGTTGTTCAAACTGAGATCTCATGGATCCATGAGTGTTAGAGCTGAAAGGGAATTTAAAGATCATCTACTCTAATTCTTTAATTGATAGTTTAAAAAATTGAGGCCAGTAACAGTGTCCCTGAAGTTTGGAGGCTCTGTCATGGATATGATGACATGAGGCCATCACCAAGAGTTTCATGCCTCAGGTCACAGACCTGTACCTCTTACTTAAAATATCCAGTGCTCTTACATCATCAAAACAGTTTCTTTTTTATTCCATGTGTCTTCCAGTGCTGTAGTCTTTACTCTTCCTCAGTGAGACATAAAAGAAGACACGTAGGTGAGTAAGAACATGTTTGTCTTTTCAGAAGTCACTCAAGTTTAAGGATGTGGCTGTGAAGTTCTCAAAGGATGAGTGGAAGCAGCTGGTCCCTACTCAGAGGGCTCTTTACAGGGAGGTGATGCTGGAGAATTATCAGGGTTTTGTTTCTTTGGGTAAGTATGACTTTCTTCAATGACTCAGAATCTGCCATTGGGTGTGTGTGTAGAGAATATGCCCCCCCCTTTTTTAAAGTGTATTTATTTATTTTTGAGAGAGAGGAGAGGGAGAAGGAGAGAGAGAAGGAGAGAGAGAGAATCCCAAGCAGGTTCTATGCTCAGTGTGGAACCCAACATGGGGCTCAATCTCACTACTGTGAGATCATGACCTGAACCAAAATCAAGAGTCGGACGCTTAACTGACTGAGCCACCCAGGTGTCCCTGGCCCTTCTTTACTTACTGGGGCAGAATTGTACATCTTTAGATAGATCCCTAGCAAAGGTACAAGTGGTTTGTGAATTTATTTACCTTTCGTTGTTTGCTTGTATTTAACTCATGGCTGTCAGTACTATCAGTAAATGGTCCTTTGGATATGGATAGAGTCTGAAGGATAAGTGAAGTTTGGTCTGAGACTCTAGCTTTAAGCAAAAAATTATGTTAAATAAAATGGAAAATGGGTACCCCTTTTTCTGGGAATTGTCCTAAGGGGGAAAAATCAGATAAATGTTTATCCCTGTTTTGGCTAAAATTGTGAAACAATGGAAACAGCACAGGTACTTGGTAGTAGGGATTTAGGTAAATAAACCATTGTACATCCATAATGGGCTATAGTATAGGATGGGCCTTGACCATGAATGATATTTATAGAGTTAGAAAGATATTAATGATATGTTGTTAAATGATAAAAGCAGGCTACAAAATGATTGGAACTTGAGTACATTCACAACATATATCTATATGCATAGAAAAGTGGAAGAATCTACACCAAAATTTTACCCCTAATTGTCTTTGACTAGTAGACTTACAAGTGACTTTTTCTCTTTTTTATATTTCTTAATGGTCTACAATGAACATTACATATTTTTTTTAACGTTCACTTATTTTGAGAGAGAGAGCATGAGCAGGGGAGGGGCAGAGAGAGAGGGAGAGAGAGAGAATCCCAAGCAGGCTATGTGCTGTCAGCATATAGCCCCTCATGGGCTCAGTCCCATGAATGGTAAAATCATGACCTAAGCCGAAATCAAGAGTCAGGCGCTTAACCAACTGAGCCACCCAGGTGCCCTGAACATAACATATTAAAAAAAATTTTTTTTTAACATTTATTCATTTTTGAGAGACAGAAAAAGAGCATGAGCGGGGAAGGGGCAGAGAAAGAGGGAGAAACAGAATCTGAAGTAGGCTCCAGGCTCCAAGCTGTCAGTGCAGAGCCCAACGTGGGGCTCAAACTCACGGAGTGTGAGATCATGACCTGAGCTGAAGTCGGACGCTTAACCGACTGAGCCACCCAGGCGCCCTGAGGAAACATTTTTAAATGCATAGAGTGATTTACATAATATTTAGTATGGTGGGTACCTCAGTAGGGGAAGGGAGAGGGGATGAAGGAGGGGCTTCAATTTTAGTGTTAATATCAAGTTAGATGGTGGGTTCGTAGCTTTTTGTTTTAGTCTTTATGCTTTTTTGTATGTCTTAAACATTTAGTATTGCATTTTAAAACATAAATATAGAAAATTTATGTATGTCACCATATAAATTTATATTATATAACATTTATAAATGCCATTACTTTAAATCATCAAAAACCAAAGACATTATAATTCATTTTTTAAGGATTTCTAAAAAATTGTTCACTGATATTTTTAGTTTTAAGTGTTTACTATTAACTGCACATAAGGTGAGTCATATTTCTTAAACTATTCCAGTTTGATTTGTTAGTTGCTTCAAATTCAGTATAATTGCACGGAAATATAATTAAAGGATACAAATCTATTCTTTAAGAAACGACAAAAGAAGATGGGGTAGCTTCTTCACCTTAGTTCCTTGAGGTGCAGAACCTTCTCCATATTCCACTTCTCTAAGCTAAGAATTTTCCCTCAACTCTTAATACTAGTTCCATCTTGGGGAGGTGCCTCCTACATCAGAGAAAAATTAGTGAACTACTTCAATAGATCTAATTCAGATTTTCTAGAAAGTCAGTACCGACTTCCCTTTAGAGAAGAAGAATTAGCATCTTATTTTAGAAATTAGCATATGATTTTTGGATACTGCCATTTTCCTATCTAGAGGATAAGGGGATTTTATTAAACCCCAGGATGGTTGTGAATTTCCATCCCAAACAGCCATTTCTCATTTTGTCCTTTGTGAGCAGGACTTCTAGTTCCTAAACCTGATGTGATTTTCCAGTTGAAAAGAGGTGAAGAGCCATGGAAACTTGATTTTCAGGAAGATGAAGAAAGAGAAGCCCCAGGAAGTACTTATTTAGGTATGTGTAAACTAGGCGGATAGGATTTCGATAGACAGTTCACTTGCAGAGACCATTCCTCAGGACCTCTTAGGCCTGTGGAGATGTTCACTGCTTTTGTCTGGAACACTCATTCCCCCAGATAGCCATGTGGCTTTCCTGTCACCCTTTTCAAGTTTTTGCTCAAATGTGCTGCCTTCTCAGTCAGGCCTGCCCTGATGACCCTATCTTTAATTGCAATCTCTCCATCACCTTCCCCCTCCCCAGCCCCTGCACTATCTAGCTCTCTTCCCAGTCTGTCTTCCTCACATACTGTACTTTTTTACTTCTTTATTTTGTTTACTGTCTGTCCATACCTGCCCACTAATTAAAATGTAAACTCCATCAGAGGTTTTGTATCGTTCACTAATGTATCCCCAACCTTTTGAATAGTACCTGGTACGTCGCACGCACTCAGGTATTTGTCAGATGAATGAACAGGTAGCAAGGGGGTTGGGGGAGGGTTGAGACCTATTTATAATGAACTCTGATAACACTTTTTTTATCTTTCCTACTTATCCTTTACCATATCTCCTTCCTCTTCCTTTAAAAACCGTTCAGTAGTCATTGACAGTTCACTTTCTCAGGTCCAGGCTGGCCTCTCCATTTACTCTCTGCTGTTTAAACTCATTGACCTGTAATAAACTGCCTAGTCATTTCCATGCTTCTTTGTGTATAGCCTACTTTTCTGCATGGATCTCTCCCTGAAATGCTCTTCTTTTGGCTGTTCTCATGGTTAACATATCTTTCAGAGCTCAGCTTAACTGTCACTTCCAGATGACCGTTCTTAAGTTTTTCCTCTAAAGAAGACCCCCACTCCAACTTCTGTTCATTATTTTCTTCACTGGACTTACCACCATCTGTGGTGTTTTATTTGTTTTTTGTCTCCTGTCGTGTTGAATATAAGCATCATGAGGGCAGGGACCATGTCTGGTCTTGTTCATTAGAGTCCCAGTGACTTCTGTTGTGCCTCGCACTTTGTAGGCACCTAGAAAATATATAACGAATGAATAACAGAGACTTGTTTAGTGGGCGAAATGACCACCTTCCACTTCCATCTCTGTTCCTCTGTTTTCCTCTGCCATTTTTCAGCCTCTCTCTGATGCTTTGCTTTTGAGGAGTTACAATAAACAAGGAAGTATTTTGTATTCATTCTTTTCTGAACAAAGATAATGTTCTCTTTTTCACTAGCACTAAGACCCAGTCATATCTATATTTTCTATTTGTTTCAGACCAGAATGCTAGACTTGAGAGCTGGGACTCAACTAAAAGCCAGGATATTTCTAAAAAAGGAAAGTTGCAAAAGACACTAATGGAAAAACTCAGAAAAGATGGTCCTCTGGGTCCTGCACTTGGCTCAGAAAACCTCAGGGGCACAAAGAAAGAACATCTATCGGGGGAGATTTTGAAGAAATCCTCCCCCAAGGAGAAGGACTCCAGGCAAAGATCCACTCCTGCCAAGAAAACCAACAGTAAGGGGAGAAACTTTGAATGCAGCATATGTGGGAAGACCTTATATAACCACTTATCCCTCACTCGCCATCAAAGGACTCACACCGGAGAGAAGCCCTACAACTGTAAAGAATGCGGGAAAGCCTTCAGCTATAGAAGTAGTCTTAAGAAACATCTGATGTCTCACACTGGGAAGAGCCCCTTTGAATGCAACGAATGTGGGAAAACTTTCTATGACCGATTAACCCTTACTGAACACCAGCGAACTCATACCGGAGAGAAGCCCTTTAAATGTAACGAATGTGGCAAGGCTTTCTTTGTCCGCTCATCTTTTACTCGCCATCGGAGAATTCATACTGGAGAAAGTCCTTATGAGTGCACAGAATGTGGGAAATCCTTTAGCCAGAAGAGCATCCTCGCTCGCCACAAGCTCACTCACACTGGAGAGCGGCCTTATGAATGCAAGGGCTGTGGCAAAGCCCTGTTTGACCGCTCCTCCCTCATTCGCCACCGGAGAGCACACACTGGAGAGACCCCTTTTGAATGTAATGAGTGTGGGAAAGTTTTCTTTGACCGCTCGTCCCTTAATCAGCATCAGAAAATTCATAGCGGAGACAAGCCCTATGAGTGCACTGAATGTGGGAAAGCCTTCCTTCAGAAAAGACGACTTACTCAGCATCAGAGAGTGCACACTGGAGAAAAGCCCTACGAGTGCAGCGTGTGCGGGAAGGTGTTCAGTTGTAAGTCATCTATCATCCAACATCAGCGACGTTATGCCAGGCAGCCGTCAGAATGTCACAGAGGTGCTCCAGCCCGGCAGGGGGCCCCCACAGAGAGTTAAGATGCTTTTATGCAAGATAATGAAGATTTGTGTTTGAGCACCTTCTAACTACCGCATATTCTCATGTCTCCATTTGGTACTAGAGGCTCAATAAATAGTCTTAATGGACCGTGCCATAGACTTCCACTGGGATGCCTCATACTTAATATAATACCCCGAGGATCCCCAAATTGGTCAGAAGCTCTCCAATCAATATGTTTTGTAAGTGTTTGAAGGGGACCCAGAGATAAGCATTGTATGTTTGTATTTATTTATTTATTTATGTATAATTAATTTTTTTAATTTCTAGACCACTCCATAAGAACAGGAACTATTTCATACCTGTGAGCTGCTGTGTCCTCAGTGTGATGCCTGCCACTTATTATATATTTTCTCAATGAATGAATACCTGTCTAGTCATGAGAACTTGAGTCCTCAATCAAAAGCACTTTCCAGAACTAGAGACTTCAGTAAGAAAATTAACATGAAGCTAATACATCTGTAGGACTGTAAATACCTTCATGATAATTGTGCTATTAGCTCTTAATCTACTCTTCTTTGAGGTTCCTGGAGTCCTGGTTTGGGTATGCCCTGTTCTTCACTAGGGACGTCATCCAGCATCAGTTGGCTCTTCTGAACTTTGGCTCTTCTGCCCTCTAACCTGACCCTGAACTTTGGCTCTTCTGCCCTCTAACCTGACCTTTGGTCTCTAGTAGACTAACCCATCACCCTTGTTTCCAGGTTAGCGGTTGTGTTTTTGTGTTACATGTGTTTACTCTCACTGATAACTAAAATTCCTTAGTGTAGTTCTGCCATTCCATCCATATTTTGACATAACACCTTCCCTTTCTCACATTGTATTCGTGTATAAATGCTGAAGGGAAAGAATATTTATGCCGAAAGTTCTCAGTCCAGTTGCAAGCCAGCTACAGCCATGGCAGCTGGGTGGGGTTCCAGGCTGAAGAAGTCAGCCACAGTGAACCAGGAGATGGCGCTATGTCTAATCTCAAAGAATATCACAAAGCAAAGTTAACTCCAGGCATAGGTCATCCATGAGCAGTCCTCCTTTAGTACTAAAGCAGCAGACATGAGGCTGTAGCTGAGAGCTGGGCCACCGGGTCTATGAGACATGATGTCCTCCTTGCCCTCAACATCAGTATCTGTGAAACCAAAATGCAGACTGTCCTATCCACACCTACACAGTGGAGGCAGAGATTGGCTTCCTCACACCTACATCTTGAGAATTCCTGCTTAGTAATAAAGCAGTAATTCCCTGGAGCAGCTGAGAGAACATGAACACCAAGATGAGGACAGGTTCCTCGTGTCTAGGTGTGTTTTTTAAAAAGCACAGTTCTTTTCTTTTCTTTTTTATTTTTTTAAGTTTTTTCAATGTTTTCATTTTATTAAAAAAAATTTTTTTTAATGTTTATTTCTTTTTGACAGAGAGAGAGAGAGAGAGAGAGACAGAGCATGAGTGGGGGAGGGGCAGAGAGAGAGGGAGACACAGAATCCGAAGCAGGCTCCAGGCTCTGAGCTGTCAGCACAGAGCCCGATGCGGGGCTCGAACTCACAGACCGTGAGGTCATGACCTGAGCTGAAGTTGGACACTCAACCGACTGAGCCACACAGGCGCCCCTCATTTTATTTTTTAGAGAGACAGAGTGCACGTGGGGGCAGAGGGAGGGGGAGACACAGAATCCAAAGCAGGCTCCAGGCCCTGAGCTGTCAGCACAGAGCCTGACGCAGGGTTCAAAGTCACGAACCGTGAGATCATGACCTGAGCCGAAGTCGGGTGCTTAACAGACTGAACCACCCAGGTGCCCCCAGTTCTTTTCTTTTCTTTTTTTTTTTTTTTTTAAGTAGGCTCCACACCCAATGTCGGGCTTGAACTCACAACCCCAAGATGAGAATTGCACACTTGGGGTGCCTGGGTGGCTCAGTCAGTTAAGCTTCTGGCTCTTGGTTTTGGCTCAGGTCGTGATCTCCCAGTTCGTGAGTTTGAGCCCTGCATCAAGCTCCGTGCTGGCAGTGCAAAGCCTGCTTGGGATTCTCTCTCTTTCCCCCTCTCTGCCCCTCCCCTGATTGCGCTCTCTTTCTCTCTCTCTCTCTCTCTCTCTCTCACTCAAATAAATAAACTTAAAAAAAAAAAAGAGTCACATACTCCAAGAGTCACACCAAATAAGCCAGCGAGGCACCCCTATTTTAATTTCTTGTACCATATTGGCATTACAATTGATGAAGGATAGAGAATGAGCATGACGCTCTCTTCTTTCATCCTGTTAATGGGCAGGAACCTGGAACCTTAGAAAGGACAAATGGAGTTGATAGTGAAGCCCAATAGCAGAGGCCACAAAAGAATCAGTCCCCACGATGATCAAAGATCTCATGTCCAACCTGCTAAACATGCCATAAGTATCCTGTAAAGATGTGGATTCCTTTCCTTCCCTTCACACATGTGTCTAAAACCTATGCAAAGTCTGCAGAAGAGGCAATTGACCAAATAAACTAGGATCAACTTACTGAGCCACTTTATAGAACCTCATGATTAAGCAACCTTGCAATAGCTAGTGTTGATAATAAGCATTAACTAATGCTTACTGTGGCAGAAGCCGTTAGTTGCCTAAGTTGTAGTTGTACTTTTTTTCGTCCTTAACAATAGGAAATCCAAGGCTCTTCTGAGCACAGCAGAGTGTCTTGTAGTGAGGTATGGCTAGTCAGACCAATGAAATACTGATATATCAAATGTCAGGCCAGTAATGTATTGATGTGTCAAATATCAAGCAAATGATATGTTAGTATAATTGGAATTTGTTGGACAGGACTTTTGGGGACACCTTCAAAGGGAGGGACAGCTAAAAAAAAAACAAACCCTTTTGCTTTTGCTCTTCCCTTCTTCTCTACCTGGAATGTGGATTTAGTGGCTGGAATTTCAGCAGCCATCTTGTGACTTTGAGGATATCAGCCATGCCTGAAGGATGGGAAGGGAGAAAAGCAAAAGACTTCTGATTCCTTGGTGACCTTATGAAGACTCCATACCAGCTCTGGACTGCCTAATCCTAATCTTGAATGAGAGGAAATAAACCCTTATGTATTTAACCACTATATTCACACCCAAAGGAAATTCCTGTTAAAAGTTGACGGGCAGAAGGAATTTAACTGATCAGATTCCTCCTGTTTACCCCACACTTTCAGGTTGCATCATCCAGCCACCCCTAGAGAGGCCAGATCCCAAGCCATTGTGTGGCACTTCAGCAAGCCTGGAAGTGGTGCAAGGAACCGGAAACTGGAGCTGTGCAGTTGTCTGGGCTGTGGCAAGCAACGGGGAGAGACTGGCACTCCCAGCAGATAACTGTACAGCTGGAGGTGGTGCAATCAAGTGTCCGAGTTAGTTCACAGGTTCTGGCAGCTGAGTTGGAGCAAAGAGCTGAGGATATGTGCCCAAAGGTAACATGTAACATAACTAGGTACATGACTCAGGCCTGATTTATTGCCTTTGCTATTTCACTCCCAAGTTTGATTGCCTGTCTCACATCTGCCTTCCTCTCTCAGTACCCAAGACCTTTAGCACCTCTCTCTTCTGTTGAATCTCACGTCCCTGAAACCTCCATCTGTTTGCCACCCAATCCTACCTTTACATTTCCGGTTTTGCCCTCTTCCAAGGTCACTAAAGGATTCCTTTTATATCCTCTGCATATCCTTTGATATCTCTCTATATATCAACTTTCACATCAAAGTAAATGGCCTTTAAAGGCAGCTTCTTAAGGAATGCAAAGATACGTTCCTGGTGGGATGTTGTGGCAAACACAGACTAAAGGGAAACAGAAGCCCTCAGCAAATTCAGGAAAACTCAAGGACCATCTACCCTTAAGAGACAATGGGGACTCATTGGGGATTTTTATCTTAAAAAAATAGAGTGGAGTGTTCCAGCTCCACTCTACTGTGGGACACCAATTTATGTGCTTGGGCCAGCTGGTAGTGTCTAGGGCTACCTTATTTCTAAAGTAGGGCCTCTGGGGGCACCTGGGTGGCTCAGTCACTAAAGCATCTGACTCTTGATTTCTGCTCGGGTCATGATTTCATGGTTCGTGAGATTGAGCCCCAGTTGGGGTTCCATGGTGACAGCAGGGAGCCTGTTGGGGATTCTCCCTCTCTCCCCCCCCCCCCCCCCGCTCTCTCTGCCCCTCCCCAATTCTAAAAAAAAAAAAAAAAAATCCCCAAAACTTTAAAGTAGGGCCTCTGTAAATAAAAGGAGGGTTACAAAGGACGTCCAAGTTTTCCAAAATCACCCCAAATGAAAGCCAAGAAAAGCAACAAGGACAGTATTAGTTTCGGGCATTTGTACCTTCTCTACGAATACAGAGAATATACTCAGTTACTGTTTATCTAAGTAGCAGTAAATACTCTGGGATACTCCTCCCATGGAGTTTAATCTGAAGACACCCCCAATAAACAAAATTAATTACATGTTAGAAATAGAAAAGTGCTATGGAAAAGGTCTGGAGGTGAGAGAGCAAGCTCTGTGGATACCTGGGGGTATCTACCCAGGGTGTCTATCCAGGCAGAGGAACAAGCACAAAGGCTCCATAGTGGAAGCATGCTTCACTCAATTGAAGAATGACAGGCCAGTCTGGCTGCAGCGGAACAAATAAGGGGAAAGTGGTAGAAGATGAGATCAGAGAGTTAGTGTGGATGATGGAGATCTTGAAGGGCTCTGTGGGCTATTGTAAGGACTTTGGCTTTGTTTGGAGATAGGAGAGCAAGTGTGTTGAGAATAGGATAAACAGGGCAAGAGTAGGAGTGAGAACAGTTGGCAGGCATTTGTAGTGATCCAGGCAACAGATGATGGGTGCTTAGACCAGGGTGGCAGCACTGAGGTGGTGAGAAGTGGTCAGATTCTGTATGTATTTTGAGAGTACAGCCAACAGGATTTGCAGAGGAACTGGATGTGGGTTGTGTGATAAAGAGAAGGATGACCACAAGGTGTTTGAACTGAGCAACTAGAAGGACGAGTTGCCATTTACTGAAGTAGGGAAAACTGCGGGAGTAAGAGTTACAGCATTGGGGGAGGAAGGATCTCAAAAATTCAGTTTTGAACGTCCTATACTAGAGATATTCATTAAACAAGTAAGGAGTTGAGGAGACAGCTCAAGGTCAGAGGAGAAACCCATGCTGGAGATATAAGTTGGGAGTTGATCACATTTGGATGGTATTTAGAACATCTAGATTGAACAAGATTACTGAGAAGTGTTCACAGAAAAAGAAGAGCGGTCCAGGGATTCCAACATTTAGTTGGTTTCCAAATGAGCAGCTTCAGCATCCCTTGGGAACTTGTTAGGAATGCAAATGCTCAGGTCCCACTCCAGATTCCTGAATAAGGGTTGAGTTTAGCACTATTTTAACAAGACTTCCAGGTGGTCATGGTACAGTTTGAAAACCGCTGGTTTAGAGGCTGCGGTTACTTTATATCATCTCTGTTCCCGCCACAATGGGCGGACTGATAATGGGCGCAGAAAGGAAGCGATGAGGCAGCCTCCCCTCCCGAGGGAGCACCGCCGGTAGAGAGGGAATCCAGGGTAGGTCGGGGGTGGCGCCCTTAGCTCGTCACAGTTGCGGGGCAGTGAACGTCCTCTGCGAGGCGGGAGTTAGTGCAGCCGAATACATCTTCTGAGCCGGGGCCCAGCGTCCGCATCCAAGAAGGAGAGCCTAACACGCTTGGAGGGGTTTCTCAGGGGCCTGACTCTCTCGGCGACCCAATAAGTGCGCGACTTCGGTACAGTGCCGGCCCGGAGCGGGGAGGGCCGCCTGGCCAACATCCCGCAGAGTCCTCTGGGAAGCGGCCACCGGTGACGTAGGCCGCGCCCCGCGGAGGATTCTGGGAGTCGTAGTTCAGCCTCGAGATCGGGCCGGCTCAACTTGGCCCGGCCGGCTCTTAGATGCCTTTGTTGCTAGGCCGGGGCTGCTTCTGCGTGGTGCGGGAGGTCGAACCTGGGGTCGAGGAGGCCTAAGCGCGGGTCCTTCCAAGTCTGAGTGGACGGAAGGAGGGTGGCGGGAGGGCCCCGGGGTGGCGCCAGGCTGCCCTGCGAGGGTCGCGCGCGCGTTGCCGGGCCTCTGAGTGCACCAGAGCGGCGGACCCCCGGGGTCCCTCGCGCGTTCGCTGCGCCCTTCTTCCGCGGCCGTCGTCGCCTGCGCGGGCCAGGGGAGGGAGTCTCCATGGAGCCTGGGGGCAGAGGTGAGAATTTCGGAGGGATGCAGCCGCAGAGCCTGCTGGAGAGAAAAGAAGGGAAAGGCTGCCCTCTGGCTGGGGCAGGCTCTGGAAGGAGAAGCATCACCTCTGTGAGACGACAGCCCTTTCCAACTGGTTGGTTTCCCGTTAGGGTTTTGAGGGAGAGCCCGCTACCCCATTGCCCTGCGCGTCTTTAGGATGATGTGTGCCTCCCTTGTCCCCCAGATCACCAGATTTGACAATTTGGCTTTTTTTTTAAATTTTTTTTAATGTTTATTTATTTTTGAGACAGAGAGAGACAGAGCATGAAGGGGGGAGGGTCAGAGAGAGAGAGGGAAACACAGAATCTGAAACAGGCTCCAGGCTCTGAGCTGTCAGCACAGAACAGAGCCCGACGCGGGGCTTGAACCCACGGACCGCGAGATCATGACCTGAGCCGACCGCTTAACCGACTGAGCCACCCAGGCACCCCGACAATTTGGCTTTTGATAATGACTTCGTTTTGTCCTCACGGGAACCCTGTAAGGTGGTAGGAAGAAGATTGTTGTGCCCATTTGCAGATGCAGAAAGTGAGGTTTCTAGAAGTCACAGGATTTGTTTAGAAGACTAGATATTTTTCCTCCCATAAGACTCATCGCTTTTCTAAGAATGCCAGTATTATATCTGAAAAGCCAGTGTTCAAAAGGAATTTAACTAGTCTTCCTTCATCCTGTGATTCTGGAATAGGACAGGAATGAACCATTAAGTGAGGAACGGATGGACAGACTCTTGAGTATTACTTTGTCATTCAGCAGATGATAGATAGAAATAATGTATTTAATTTATGTGTCTAGATGTTCACTGCAGAGTTCTACTAGAATTTAAGGGCAGAGGATAGGAGGAATGGGAGGTCGTGTTTGTCTTGATTCAGGGATGTTGCGGGATTGTGCCTTGATTTCCTGTGTTGACTTTTCTTAGGTGACAAGTAGCTGTGTATGGAAGTTTCTGCAAGTTTACTGCAAGGCAAGAGTAATCGTCATGGCTCCTATCTCCACTTGTAGGGTCACTTTCTGAGGACTCAGACCTTCCCGGTGCTGAAAACCCTAAAGAAAATGGCATGATCACTGTGTTGCTGACCGCTGCATCCCAGGTGGGTTTAGTTTTCTTTTTTTTCTTTTGTTCTCAGAACAGGAATACAGTTTCTGCCATTGTTATGGAATCGCTCAGCCCTGTTTCCTAGACCACTGGGTTCATCCTGATAAAATGATGAGTGACGAGCCTGACAGTAAATGCTCCTTACTTGTGCAGAACTTTCCTTTCAGCATTACTTCTTGATCCACTTAGTACTTGATTCACTCTTACTAAGCTCTTCAGTACTGTCATTGGCCTCGTGGTCAGATGCAAAGTGATAAAAGCCAGTTTCCCTGCCTCATGAAATTTACTGAGGAAATAAGATAGAAATTAAAAAAAAAAAAAAAAAAAGATAGCTAATCAGCAAAAATGAAAGTCATTTCATACAGAAATGACTGGTACAGACAAGTCCTAAAAGGCCTTGGAAGAGGTTTTCCTCCCCCCCCCCCACCCCCCATCCTCTAGAGAACTTGGGATAAAAAATACCGGTATAAAAACTGCACTTTGGAAAATATGAGAGTAGGTAATTAGAAAATAGAATACAGAATTATTCTGTATTGCTTTGGCTTTGGCCAAAAGTCTATAAGTGAGTTGGAGGTCTTCAAAGGCTATGTGTGTCACTGTAGAGTGACCTGAAGTGTGGTAAGGGAAGCTTAGGTCCATAGCCAGACTGCAAGAAAACCTACACTGGGTCTCATTCCAAAAGTAAATAAAGCCCCACGAAAGTTTGTAGAGGCCCGGCAAGATGAAACACGCCTCCCTCGGATTGAAGGGAAGTTAGTCAAGATGCTTCTGCTGGATCTGGCCTCGGATGATGAGACAATGGCAGACTCTGGGAAAGGCACTGGGACTGTTTGACAACTTCAGACCTGCCTTACAGCACACTGTGAAACACTGGGAGCTCTGATCTGAATTTGTAGATCTCGTTCAGAAAACAGGGGAGAGAAAGTAGCATCTGCTGGACAGTTTCCGGTTGATCTTCCTGTGTCTTCCAACTCCAGCACATGCACACAGGGCAGCAACTCCATAAACGAGTTTGACTGCTGTGATTCTCTCAGGGAACTAAAGTCTAAAAGGAATGCCAGTTAGTCTGTTACTGTTAGCATTGTTTGTAAAGAGAGAAGACCATAAAAATTGTATTGCTGTGTGATCACTCCCGAGGCATATGGTCTTAAGGGACCAGAAACGTAAATAGAGGCAACTGGGTGGCTCAGTCTGTGAAGCCTCAGACTTTAGCTCAGATCATGAAATGTGGGAAATAAAGAGTTAAGTTATTTCGAGCAGGGGATTTTCCAAGTAGGTAGTTCTTTTAACTTTATTTTATTATGCGAATTATTTTACCAGTTGTTTTAGAGGGCTGTGTCATAAACGTTAGAATGCTGACTACAAGCAAAATCACCCAGTATATTCATTTATGCGCTCAGGGAGCTATGGCAAAAGTGGTGGTTCAAAGCAAGACAAGACTGTTTCATTTGCTAGCATCCCAGAGACTGGTCTGTTTTAATGTATCACAGTTAAAGTTGTACAGAAAGTTTTTTTCGTGTAGAATTAGAAAAATTATTAGACATCTGTCTTATCAGGAAATCGATTCAGCTATAGATTCAGAGGACCATTACCCACTCTGTTCCCTTTCCCTACACTTTAGTAGACAGTCTGAACTGTGTGCCTGCCATCTAGATTAAGGTTAGGCTTGCCCTCCTGCAGTGTTTTCAATGTATGATATGTTCTGTTCCCCTCTCCACCTCTCTTCCCACGCATATTGTTTTTTTGAGCGAGAGTGAGTGGGGGAGGGGCAGAGAGAGAGAGGGAGACAGAGAATCCCAAGCAGGCTCCACACTATCAGCACAGAGCCTGATGTGGGGCTTAAACTCATGAACTGTGAGATCATGACCTGAGTTGAAATCAAGAGTCAGATGCTTAACCAAGCCACCCAGGCGCCCCTCCCATGCACACTTTTATAGAACATCCCGTGCAAACTTCCTGTGTTCCTTCCTTCATTCAGCTGTTTGACACATACTTAGTGTTCCTGCGCTGTGCCAGATAACTAGGGTTGCTTCAGTGAGCAAAATTGGACCCGGTTAGCCTCTGTTCTCATGGAGCTCACTGTCTAATGAGAGAGACAGACATTAATCACAAACTCCCCTCAGTGTGTGCAAAACCCAAGAGAAGTGAACTTGGTGCTACAACCGTACAAGCCCAGGGAAGGCTTCTCTGAGGAGGTAACACCTGAGCTGAGATCTGAAGTGTGAGTAGGATTAAAATAGCTGAAAGGCCCCGCTGTGCTTACAGCTTGGAGCCTGGAGCCTGCTGGGGATTCTGTGTCTCCCTCTCTCTCTGTGTACCTCCCCTGCTCGCGCTCTGTCTCTCTCTCTCTCTCTCTCTCTCAAAAATAAATAAGCATTAAAAAAAAAATTTTTTTTTTTTTTAAATAGCTGAAAGGATCAGATGGGGGAGAACATTCAAGAACAGGAAGCAGCATGTAGAAAGGAGTAAAAGGGAGTGTGGCACACATTTCAAGCAGCTGAAAGGCAGCCACCAACTGGAACCCAGGGAACATGGGGGGAGTCGTGTAAGATAGGTTAGAAAGTAGATGGAGCAAAGGACGGGGGCTATCAGATTGATCAGGGCCACTATGAGAAATGGTGAGAACACGTTAGGAACTTTCATACTTTGGGCTTGAGACACTGTTTTACAAATAAATATATATTCTGTGACGTGTAGCAAACATCTTAATTTTTAATACGTATTGGACTGATTGTGTTCTCAAAGGAGAATTAGAGAAAAACTGTTTCCTATTTCTTGAACCCCTTATATTTTAAAACCATATCACGGGGCGCCTGGGTGGCGCAGTCGGTTAAGCGTCCGACTTCAGCCAGGTCACGATCTCGCGGTCCGTGAGTTCGAGCCCCGCGTCAGGCTCTGGGCTGATGGCTCGGAGCCTGGAGCCTGTTTCCGATTCTGTGTCTCCCTCTCTCTCTGCCCCTCCCCTGTTCATGCTCTGTCTCTCTCTGTCCCAAAAAATAAATAAATGTTGAAAAAAAAAATTTTTAAAACCATATCACAAAGAACATAGTTAACTCATAATTATATTTTCTCCACTTTCCCATGTCTAAATGGTAACGATGTCTGTAGTTCTATAATTTAATTTACCAATGCATAAACTAATGACTTGGTGCCTTCAGATTTTACAACGAAGGTTCCTTGCTTCTTTCCGGTTACATGCAATTCTGATACATTGAGGCAAGGAGTGAGTCTGTGGATACAGATACACCAGATAATCTTACTGTTGGAAGGGATGTTACACGTCATTTTGTCTAACCCTCGTGTCCATCCTCTCTTTCTGCTCTGAGTGCTTCTCAGAGGCTTCTGGAAGATCCCTTGGTGAGCACTGGTGTGTTTGCTTTTTCAGGAGTCATTGGTAATCAGGGATATGGCCGAGGCTCTCACCCAGTGGAAGCAGCTGAACCCTCCTCAGGGAGATGTGCCTGAGAAGCACAGGAATCTGGTCTTGCTGGGTAAGGACAGCTCCCTCCTCCACTTTGAACTTACCCAGTGTGGTTTCTTTGCTTCCTTAGTTCCTAGGAGTTCTGAGGTTCTTAGATTCAAGGATTCTTCATCGTCGTGTAAGTCCTGAGACAGGCAATGTCTACTTTTGTTTCTGGATACACGTTTAACCCTCCCACAGTTAGAGATGGACACCTTTTGATTATATTTGCCTAGGTGGTAGCATCCTTCTTCTCTACTCCATGACCAAGGATGTTGAGATGAAATTCTAGTGAAGATACCTCTTAAGAAATGGATGCTTATTCTTTTAATAGAGACTCAGTTGTTCTGCTCAGATAGACCCCATATCCTCTTCCTCCCTTCTTTTAAGCACCATTGAGGGAGAAATCCAAAACCAGCCTCTCTCTTTCTTTCTCTTATGCTGTCTCTCCTAACAACCAAGGAAATCATACCGAACTCTTGACCAAACTAATTTTTCTTTTCCCATGAGCAGGGCTTCCAATTTCCAAGCCTGATGCGATCTCTCCGTTGGAGTGCGGAAAGGAGCTGGAGAGAGAAGTCTCAAAAGCAGCTCTTTCAGGTGAGTGATGACATAAAACCCAGGTGGTCATTGGGATCAAATGGACCAAAGCATCTTCAAAGTGCTTGTGGAGGAGCCTTTCCAGATTTCGTTAGACCCGTGAAAAAGTTGAAGTGAAGTCCCTTTCTCCCATGCCACATTCCAGCTCTGTGGATGGTCATCTATTAAAATTCATAATTAAAAAAAAAAATTTTTTTTTAGAAAGTAATACTTTCCACCCTTTCAAACCAATTCTTTTCCCCAGATAAGGTACAATGAAATCAACATATTTTTTTTTTTTTGATGAGTCACCATTTAAACCATATTTATTTCCTACCTGGGGATAATTGTATCCTGAAAATTCACTAAGCATGATTGTTTTTTTTTTTTTTTTTTTTTTTTTTTAGGTCTTTTATTTTTATTTTATTTTTTAAATTTACATCCAAATTAGTTAGCATATAGTGCAACAGTGATTTCAGGAGTAGATTCCTTAGTGCCCCTTACCCATTTAGCACATCCCCCCTCCCACACCCCCTCCAGTAACCCTCTGTTTGTTCTCCATATTTATGAGTCTCTTCTGTTTTGTCCCCCTCCCTGTTTTTATATTATTTTTGCTTCCCTTCCCTTATGTTCATCTGTTTTGTCTCTTAAAGTCCTCATAGGAGGGGCGCCTGGGTGGCGCAGTCGGTTGAGCGTCCGACTTCAGCCAGGTCACGATCTCGCGGTCCGTGAGTTCGAGCCCCGCGTCGGGCTCTGGGCTGATGGCTCAGAGCCTGGAGCCTGTTTCCGATTCTGTGTCTCCCTCTCTCTCTGCCCCTCCCCCGTTCATGCTCTGTCTCTCTCTGTCCCAAAAATAAATAAACGTTAAAAAAAAAAAAAATTAAAGTCCTCATAGGAGTGAAGTCATATGATATTTGTCTTTCTCTGACTAATTTTACTTAGCATAATACCCTCCAGTTCCATCCACGTAGTTGCAAATGGCAAGATTTCATTCTTTTTGGTTGTCGAGTAATACTCCATTGTGTGTGTGTGTGTATATATATATATATATATATATATATATATATATACACACACATCTTCTTTATTCATCCATCGATGGACATTTGGGCTCTTTCCATACTTTGGCTATTGTTGATAGTGCTGCTATAAACATGGGGGTGCATGTGTCCCTTCGAAACAGCACACCTGTATCCCTTGGATAAATACCTAGTAGTGCAATTGCTGGGTCATAGCGTAGTTCTATTTTTAGTTTTTTGAGGAACCTTCACACTGTTTTTCAGAGTGGCTGCACCAGCTTGCATTCCCATGAAATCAACGTTTTAATATTTGTTAATTATATGTTTGGGTGTTAGGTTCTAAACTAGGCTTTTTCATATATTTTTTATCTCTGCAGGATAAGGTGACTTTTTGTCTCAGACCAGATTGTCACAGATTGACTAAAAATCAATCTCTGAGTTTCCCCTTGCCTTTCTCTCTATGTAAGTGGACACAGCATAGTATAGTGGTTGAGTGCAGATTTTGAAACCACTTTGTTCAAAGCCGGTCTCAACTACTTACTAGCCCTGTGACCTTTGACAAGTGAATTATCCTCTCTGTGACTCAAATTCCCCAGCTATAAAATGGGGATAATGGGGGCGCCTGGGTGGCGCAGTCAGTTAAGCGTCCGACTTCAGCCAGGTCACGATCTCGCAGTCTGTGAGTTCGAGCCCCGCGTCAGGCTCTGGACTGATGGCTCAGAGCCTAGAGCCTGTTTCTGATTCTGTGTCTCCCTCTCTCTGCCCCTCCCCCATTCATGCTCTGTCTTTCTCTGTCCCAAAAAATAAAATAAAACGTTGAAAAAAAATAAATAAAAAATAAAATAAAATGGGGATAATGATTGCACTTAACTCCTAGATTTGCTGTGAGGATCAAATCAAGTAATCCAAGAGAAATGCTTAAATGCTTTGACTAGTACCTAGCTAAATGCTAAGTAAATGATAACTATTAAGTCCTGGTAACTTTTTTGTGATAGATACCATGAATTTGACCTGATCATTTCTATCCAACTAGATACTGCAATAGACTGCCAGCTAGTTTTACTTCCTTTGGTCTTACCCTTATCTAACTGACGCAGCATATCTCTACTAGATTCCCCACTCTGCCAGTTCTGTATTATTCTACCTGCTTCTAAAGCTTTTGTTACTACCTGCCTAACCGTTTTATCTTCTGTATTCTCCAACTCGAACCCTTAACACCAGACAAGCAGTCTCTTATTTTCTTCCGCCAACTGTGTGTTCTCCAAATATTTGGGATTTAATTCCTCCACTCCCCTTAGCTGAAAGTCCATTTGCCTTTAACTTATTTCTGTCTATTTGCTTTTTAAAATCCCAGGCACTTCCCTGATTATGATGTGTAGCTCACAACATTGTATTATATTGATTTACTTTATTTATTTATTTTTTTAGTTATTTTATTTTTATTTT
Source organism: Lynx canadensis (assembly GCF_007474595.2). Lineage (NCBI taxonomy): Eukaryota > Metazoa > Chordata > Mammalia > Carnivora > Felidae > Lynx > Lynx canadensis. Next base: position 104,311,668 of record NC_044305.1, read on the forward strand.
TTTAATGTTTATTATTTTTTTTAATCTTTTTTTTAAATTTTTTTAACTTTTTTTTTTTAATTTATTTTTCAGACAGAGAGAGACAGAGCATGAATGGGGGAGGGTCAGAGAGAGAGGGAGACACAGAATCCAAAACAGGCTCCAGGCTCTGAGCTGTCAGCACAGAGCCCGACGCGGGGCTCGAACTCACGGACCGTGAGATCATGACCTGAGCCGAAGTCAGACGCTTAACTGACTGAGCCACCCAGGCGCCCCAATGTTTATTTATTTTTGAGACAGAGAGAGAGAGAGCATGAACGGGGGAGGGTCAGAGAGAGAGGGAGACACAGAATCTGAAGCAGGCTCCAGGCTCCAAGCTGTCAGCACAGAGCCCGACGCGGGACTTGAATTCACAGACCGTGAGATCATGACCTGAGCCTAAGTCAGAAGCTCAACTGACTGAGCCACCCAGGCACCCCTTTAATAAAATTTTTTTTAACAGTTATTTATTTTTGAGAGTGAGAGAGACAGAGCATAAGCGGGGGAGGGGCAGAGAGAGAGAGGGAGACACAGAATCCGAAGCAGGTTCCAGGCTCCAAGCTGTCAGCACAGGGCCGACGCGGGGCTAGAACTCCCAGACTGCGAGATCATGACCTGAGCTGAAGTCAGACGCCCAACCGACTGAGCCACTCAGGTGCCCCTATATTGATTTATTTTATGTAGAGTCATGGTTGGAATAGAAATTAAAGACCGTTTAAGCCTGAAAATAAACATTTTTAGCATTTTTAACTTTAATCCCAAAATTCTTACTCAGAAGCCTAGGATTTGGAGCGGGTATCCTGACAAGTTGGGACCAATCTGAGCATGTAGAGATTTGGCCTTCTCCTCCCTACATGCTGCTCATTTTTTTAAACGTATATATTTTTAAGTTTATTTGTTTATTTTGAGAGAGAGAGAGAAAAAGAGAGAGAGCAAGAGCATGTGATCAGGGGAGGGTTGGACAGAGAGGGAGAGAGAATCCCAAGCAGCCTCTGCACTGTCAGTGCAGAGCCCGACGTGGGGCTGGAACTTACAAACCACGAGATCATGACCTAAGCTGAAATCAAAAGTTGGACGCTTAACTGACTGAGCCACCCAGGCGCCCCTCATTTTTTTTTTTTAAACTTCATTCCATTTAATTGTTTATAGTTTGTTGTTATTGGGCAATCAAAGGTGATCAGTTACTTCTTTTTTTTTTAATCTTTATTTCTGAGAAAGAGAGAGAGAGAGAGAGTGTGTAAGCGGGGGAGGAACAGAGAGGAGACACAGAATCCCAAGCAGGCTCCAGGCTCTGAGCTGTCAGCACAGAGCCCGACGCAGGGCTCGAACCCACAGACTGTGAGATCATGACCTGAGCTGAAGTCAGACGCTTAACTGACTGAGCCACCCAGGCACCCCAATCAGTTACTTCTTAATCACCAAGCTTTGTGATGGTGTAAATTTGTCGATCTGGACCACTTTGAATGCTAGCTTAGAGAATCTGTGTCTCCTCTTGAGGCAACAGAACCACCAGAGATTTTTGTTTAACAGTGACAGTTTTGAAGGTTAGTCTGTTAGCAGTGATTGGGAAATACTAGGATGGGGAAGGATTGGTGGCAAGGAGATCAGCTACTGATGGCTATTCTCAAAGCACGAAGCACAGAAACTCCAGTGAGGGGGTAATAGGGGGCAATCCCTGAAAGACTGTCTTCTCTGTCTCTGCCACACCCGGTTTCTAAAATCTTATCTGCCATTTCCCCACATCACCTCTGTTTAGTCTTCTTCTCTGTTATTCTTTCTCATCTCCTACCCTACTAGGTAGAGGAATTTTGAGTACCTGCTCACTGTCTCCCTTTTGTGCAGCTGAACTTCTTTGCCCCCCCCATCTTTGTTTTCTCATGTTCTCTCAAGATTGCAAAGCTATTTTTGAGAGCTTTCGAGTTCCTGTGTTCCCTGTAAGCATTTTTTCACTGCTTTGTTTTTCATTATTTTCCTACCACATCAAATATTTTTCTTTCCTGTGTAGGAAATGGTACATGTGTATTTTTGTTTCTTTCAGACTGGGAGACAAGACCAGAGAGTAAGGACCTAACTCCAGAGCAGGATATTTCTGAAGCAGAATCAGCCCCTGGGGTGTTAATAGCAAGATTTCCAAAGGAAAGTTCCAGTGAATACGAGGATTCTTCAGAGAGTCAGCAGGAAAACCATGAGAAACATTTAATACAGGAGGTTGTCGCTCAGAAGAAATCTTCTGGGGAGAGAAGTTACCAGTGTCACGAATTTGGGAGAAGTTTTAGTCGAAGGTCATTACTTGTTCAACAGCAAGGAGAGAGACTACATAACTGTGATTCATTTAAAAAGAACTTAAAACAAAATTCAGATCTAATGAGGCACGAGAAAGTTTGTGCAGAAAAGAAACCTTGGCAGTGTAATGAGTGTGAGAAAGCCTTTAGTTACTACTCAGCTTTTGTCTTGCATCAGAGAATTCACACAGGAGAAAAACCCTACGAATGTAATGAATGTGGTAAAGCTTTTAGCCAGAGTATACATCTTACTCTACACCAGAGAATTCATACTGGAGAGAAACCCTACGAGTGTCATGAATGTGGGAAAGCCTTCAGTCACCGCTCTGCCCTTATTCGGCATCATATAATTCATACTGGAGAGAAACCCTATGAATGCAATGAATGTGGGAAGGCCTTTAATCAGAGCTCATACCTCACTCAACATCAGCGAATCCATACTGGAGAGAAACCTTATGAGTGTAATGAATGTGGGAAGGCCTTTAGCCAAAGCACATTCCTTACCCAGCATCAGGTCATTCACACTGGAGAGAAACCCTATAAGTGTAATGAATGTGGGAAAGCCTTTAGCGATCGATCAGGCCTTATTCAGCACCAGAGAACTCATACTGGGGAGAGGCCTTATGAGTGTAATGAGTGTGGGAAAGCCTTTGGCTACTGTTCAGCCCTGACTCAACACCAGAGAACTCACACTGGGGAGAAACCCTATAAATGCAATGATTGTGCCAAAGCCTTCAGTGACCGCTCAGCCCTCATTCGTCATCAGAGAACACACACTGGAGAGAAACCTTACAAGTGTAAGGACTGTGGAAAAGCTTTCAGCCAGAGCTCATCTCTTACAAAGCATCAGAAAACTCACACTGGAGAAAAACCCTATAAGTGTAAGGAATGTGGAAAAGCTTTCAGCCAGAGTTCATCCCTTTCTCAACATCAGAAAACTCATGCTGGAGGGAAAACCAAAGAATACGGAAAAGCCTTTAGTGAGCATTCAGCCTTTGGCCAGCAAAAGAGAATTCATACTGGATAAAGACTATGTAAATGTGGTACATTTGGAAGATTTTTATTGAACATTTACTAAACGTGGTGTGAGCGCTACAAAGGAGTTTAAGAATGTGTTACAAACAAGATATTAATGGAGAAGTCATTGTTGACGTGGGACATAGCTTACTTAGAATGTGAAGGAGGAGTTTTACATTTTTTTTCAGTGCAACAGAGGACTTTGAATTTCCCTGGGGAAAGAGGAAGATTATTTCCAGCACCCTAATGTGTATGTAAGCTTCCAAATCCTTGAGAGAGAAACAGGGTGTGTGATGATGGAAAGAAGACATCTTGTCTGGGCTGGGTCGTCTCTTAATGCTAAGGAGATGGAGTTTTAAAGAGATGAGTGGTTCTTTAGGGAAGTTGCAGAGGCAGAAATAAGAGATTGAGAATTCACAATGAGTTTGTCCAGGGTTGAGAGTGGAGGTGAAAGGGAAGTTGGCCTTAGGCTCAAGTACAAGGGCACTTAGGAGGTAGATGGGAAGGAGAGAGAAAGAGAACCAGGGGAATGAACTCAAGAAATGTTGATTGAGATAACTGCTCAAACGAGTGCTCCCAACTGGGGAAATATTCATCAGTTGGTCAGTTGCAGTTTCTACCCTGAAGCCAAGGAACACTGGCCTGGCAGTCTGCTTCTGCACTTTCTGTCTTTGAGATCTTGCTTGTTGATTTGCTGCCTGCTAAGAATCGCGTTAACTCCAAGGGTCAAGACTGACAGCCTAGAAAGTACAGCAGGGACCTTTGATGTTTTCAGTCTATTTTAAGCTACCAATTTTAAGCTAAGTTCCCTGAGAATGTGCTTATTTATAAAGATGTTACCTCAATTGTCTGTAGTTAGTACTTTAAGCTTATTCATACCATAGTAAAATTTAGTTGTAGACCTGAACTGACACTGCGTATTGGATTGTGAAAGACTTGAAAAGACTCCAAAATACTTACCTTTCACCATTTTACTCTTGCGTAGAAGCAGACGATGTCTTTGTATATATATTTTTTTCATTGAAACTTCAAAGGTTGTCATTGCACACGTTTTGAGTACTGTGTTTTTAGTTTTCACAAGTTTGTGTGTCTTGATGTGGATTTCTTTGAGTTTATCCTGTTTTATGAACTTCAATCTGTAGGTTTATGTCTTTTGCCATATTTGGGGAACATTTAGCCCTCATTTATTTGAATACATTTTTCGGCCCTCACTCCTTCTCTCCTTCCAGGACCCTGATGACATGAATGTTAGATCTTTGATTGTAGTTCCGAAGGTTCCTGAGGCTCTGTTTTTCTTCCTTTTTCCCCCCAGTATGTTTTGTCTCCCTCTTCTCAGGCTACCATAACAAAACACCATAGACTGGGTGGCTCAAACAACAGAATTTCTCAGTTTTGGAGGCTGGGAAGTCCAAGATCAAGGTGTCAGCTTTGGCCTCTGGTGAGGGCTCTCTTCCTGGATTGCAGAAGGCCATGTTCTTGCTGTGTCCAGCCTTTTTTTCCCCTTTTTCTTTTTTCTCTTTCTTTCCTTCTTTCTTTCTTTCTTTCTTTCTTTCTTTCTTTCTTTCTTTCTTTCTTTCTTTCTTCCTCTTCTGTTTGTTTTGTGCTTACAGGTGCGAGAAAGCTTTCTCTTTCTCTTTCTGTAAAGGTTTAAGTCCTATCTGGTTAGGACCCCAGCCTTATGACCTCATTTAACCTTAATTACCTCTGAAAAGCTCTGTGTCCAAATACAGTCACATTGAGAGCACTTCAACATGAATTTGGGGGACACACAATTCAGTCCATAGCATTCTGCCCATGGCTCCCCCAAATTCATGACCATGCAAAATACCTTTGCTCTATCCCAGCATTCCCTCAGATCTTAACTCATTCCAGCATCAAGTCTGAAGTCTTACCTAAATATCACGTAAATCAGATCTGTGTGAGGCTTGAGGTGTAATTTAGCCTGAGGCAAAATTCTTGTCCAGCTGTGAACCTGTAAAACCAGATAAGTTATGTGTTTACAAAATATGATTGTGGGACAGGCATATGATAGATATTGTCATTCCAAAAGGGAGAAATAGGGAAGAAGGAAAGAGTGAGAGGTCTCTAGCAAGTCCAAAACATAGCAAGACAAACTCCATGGAGTCTTAAGTCTTGAGAACAATGCTCTTTGACTTGATGGCCCACCTTACAGACCCACTGAGGCCATGATCCCACTTTCTGGGCCCACTGGTACAGCAGTCCCACCACCAAGGCCCTGCTGAGCATCCCTGCCTCCAAAACTTTGGTTGTTGGCCATCTGGCCTGTTCAAATGGAGGTGATGTCCTCGCCCTCTGAAACTGAGGAGGTAGTTTCAAACTGATGATCCTGAAATTGGCTTTCGAGTCCTTCTTTTTTTGAAGCATAGAGCATGTCTAGCTGAGTAGCCCTATTGTCTGGTCCTATAGGATCTAAGAAGTCCCAGTCTTCCTCCATTTGTCTAGTTTTCCTGTCCCTTTAGTCCCAGCTGGCAGTGTTTCTGTTGGTATAATCTCATTTTTATTCCTGGCTTCTGTGAAGAAGGCTGAACTTAATCACACCCATGAGTCACACCCATGATCTCTTTTTCAAGTGGTTGTTTAAGCCACACCCTTAGTGTTCTCTTCCGAACCAGTTTTCTCAGTTTTGCAATATGGGTGGACAGAATTTTCCAAATCTCCAAGTTCTAGGGTTTTGTTTTTTGTTTTGTTTGTTTTTGCTTAACAGTTCCTTCTTCGGTTCATCTCTCTCCTCTCATATTTTGTGATAAGCAGGAAGGAGGACCCAGGCTGCACATTCAATACTTTGCTTGGAAGTCCGTGTTGAACGTCCAGTTTCATTGCTCACAAGCTGTACCTTCCACAAAACACTAAAACACCGCTCAGCCCGGTACTTTGCCACTTTACCACAAGGATTGCCTTCCTTCCAATGTCCAGTAATGTGTTCCTCATTTCTGAGATTTCATCAGAATGGGCTTTAACATCCATATTTCTAGTATGCACCTCAAAACCGCCAGACTCGACCTGTTACCCAGTTCCAAAGATGCGTCCACATTTTAAGGTTATTAGAGCAGCACCCCTCTCCTAGGTACCCAAATCTGCTTGAGGGTACCATTACAAAATACTGTAGACTGGGGGGCTCAAGCAACAGAAATTAATTTCTCATAGTTCTAGAGGCTGGGAAGACCAAGACCAAGGTGCCAGCTGATTTGGTTTCTGGTAAGAGAGTTCTCTTCCTCGCTTGTAGATGGCCACCTTCTTGCCGTGTCCTCACAGCCTTTCCTCCGTGCGTGCATGTGGTGTGGAAAGAATCCTCTCTTCCTGTTCTCACAGGGCTACCAATCCTATCAGCTTAAGACCCCATACTTATGACCTCATTTAATCTCAACCTTCTAAAAGCCCTTTCTCTAGTCACCCATGGGTGGGGGGCGGTTAGGGCTTCAACATGAATTGGTGGTTTTGGAGTGGTTGACATATAATTCAGTCCATAGTAATTTTCTCTCTGTTCTTCAGGTTGGGTATTTTATATTGTTCTCTCTTCAACTTCACTGATTCTTTCTCTGCCCCTTGCAGCCTGATGTTGAGTCCATCACTGGGTTTTATTTCAGGTATATTTTTCTGTTCCATTTGATTTTCTGTATTCTGTGTTTTTGTTTTTGTTTTTTCCCGAGGCTTTTTAAAATGCGTGTCAAGCATGTTTGCAATTGTCCATTGAGGCATTTTATGATGGCTGTTTTCAAATATTTATCAGGTAATAATTCTAGCAGCTGTATCGTTTCAGTGTTGGCATCTGTGAGTTACCTTCTCCTGCAAGTGCAGATTTTCCTGGTTCTGTGTGTGATGGTGATTTTCAGTTGAACTCTGGACATTTTGAGTGTTATGTTATGAGACTCTGCATCCTGTTCGAAACTTCTGTTTGGACAGGCTTCCTCTGACACTGCTCTGGTGAAGAAAGGGCTGAGGGGAGACTGCCTTGTTACTATAAGTTGGTGTTGGAAATGCAGGTTCATCGGCCTCTACTGACACCTGGATTGGGGTCCTCACTACTGCTGGGTAGGGGGGGAGTTACAACTCCCCACTAGGCCTCTACTGACACCAAACCAGTAAAGAAGGGGAGAAATATCTTGTCTCTGGGTAGAATTGGAGGCCTACTCTCCCCACAGTGTCTCCAATGACATTGCCAGGATGGAATGGGGAAGGGGTTGGTTTTGAAAATTCTGTCCCTGACTTGACCCTCTCTGACATCAATGTGGTGTGGGGGTGGGGCATCGAGGAGCCTATCACAGACCAGACAGGGTAGAAGTGTAGGCTCCCCATTTGGTCTTTAGTGTTTGGCTGGAGTAGGATGGGTATTGTCTAAAAATTGCCTGTCTTGCTAGGCTACTCCTTTCCTCCTCCTCTGTCTAGAAGAAGAGACTTTTCTTGGGCCTTTTTTTGGCCTGTGCCCATTGACATTTCTCAGCTGCCAGCTTCGTCAGAATCTGATCTGGGATAAATGAAGCAAAACAAAACAAAACAAAAACCACAACCCAAGGAACTCAGTGCTGTGTTGTTCTCCAGGTCTTGAAGAAGGACCAGTCTGTACTCTCTCCACCTTTCAGAATCATCTTATGTGGTTTTATACATAATATCCATACTCTAGAGAAATAGGGGAAAATACTACTACATGTCCCATGACATCCTTTCATTTGACACCAAAATCACAGGTCAAGTTGTCAAAGCCTTGTGGTGTAGATAGGTCATCTGCAACCAGTTAGGATTAAGGACCAAGAGGAATGCTCACTTGTTCCTCAAATGTAAGTTGGCAAGTTGGTAGGTAGAAACTACCAGGCTGCAAGCTTCATCTACCTTTTAGGGAACTATAGTTTTTAAGTTGAAACACTAGTATTTAATTGTAGATTACAAATTTCAGAAGGAAAGATAGATATGACTAAGAATATAAACTATAGGGTTAATTTTTTTATTTATATTTGTTCCAAGAGCATGTAAAAACCACTGGAGAATTTACTTAAGAATTTTGGTGGTGTTTTTCTATTATGTATTATCTATTTGTAGATATCTGTTCATTTTTATTTGGTACATAACACGGGATATCATAGAGAACCAACAAAATAAAGAATGAAAATCATTGGGATTTGGGACAAATCACTTCATCCTTTTAAATCTGTTTCCTCATTTGTATGTTTTTAAAAATGTAATACCTCCTTCAGAGTGGCTAGATTATATAGATAATGGATGCAAAGTGATTTGCAAGCTATCAAGTGCTACATAACTATTAGGTATTGTTGATGTAATCATTTGTGACATGTCCATCATGTATGCTTTATGATGGTGTAGCCCAATAAAAATGACGATGAATATGTCAATGTGTCAAAAATGACGATGGAATGTGTCTTTTTATCTTTTTTTAAAAATAAGTTTTCTTAAACAGTAGTAAAGTCTGCATCTTTTGAGATGATCGTATGGTTTCCTTTCATCTCTTAAGGTGGTAAATGACTTATTTACTTATTTAATTTTTATTTAAAATGCTTTTTTATTTTAAAGAGAGAGAGCACTAGTGGGGCAAAGGGGCAGAGGGAGAGAGAGAGAATCCCAAGCCGACTCTGACGCGGCGTGGAGCCCAGCATGGGGCCCGATCCCACAATTCTGGGATCATGACCTGAGCTAAACTCAACCAACTGAGTCATCCAGGCGCCCCAATGTAGTAAGTTACAATGATAGATTTTCTAATGTCAAAGAATACTTGCATTCTTGGGATTATCCAATTTCATGATTTTTCCCACTTCTGGAAGAGTTTGTGTTCCTTGAATGTTTAGTTGCATTCACCTAGTTAACTGGATTTATTACGTGTGGAGTGTGTACCTTGGTTGGTTTTAGGGGCTATTCAGATCTTCTATTTTTTTCTTATTTAGATTTTTCTATTACTGAAATTAAAAAAAAAATTTTAATGTTTATTTTTAAGAGAGAGACAGAGTGCGAGCAAGGGAGGGGCAGAGTGGAGAGAGGGAGGGAGACAGACTCCGAAGCAGCCTCCAGGCTCTGAGCTGTCAGCACGGAGCCCAATGCAGGCTTGAACTCACAAACTGTGAGATCAAGACCTGAGCTGAAGTCGGACGCTTAACCTACTGAGCCACCCAGGCACCCCACTATTTCTAAAATTTTTAAATTGCGTTTTTCTAAAAAAAATTTATTTTTTTAAGTTTATTTATTTTTGAGAGAGAGACAGAGGGTGAGCAGGGGAGGGGCAGAGAAAGAGGGAGACAGAGAATCTCAAGAAGGCTTCGCACTGTCAGCACAAAGACTGATGCGGGGCTTGAACTCACAAAACCGTGAGATCATGACCTGAACCAAAACCAAGAGTAGGACATTTGACCGGCTAAGCCACATAGGTGCCCCTAACAAAATTTTTTTTTGCCATTAAGTTGTTCAAGTATTTTTACAGTATTTTGTTTAAAATCCCTGTTTTACTATGCTATGTCCTCTTTTTCATTTCTGGAAATGCTTATTCATAGCCTCTTTTTCTCTTGCTTGTGTTTCCAGAGGTTTGCCAATTTTACTAGTCTTTTAAAAGGACTAGTTTTGGGACTTCGGGGATTTTAACTGTATAAAGAAGTATCCGTTACATAAATAAAATTCACCCATTTCAAGTGTCCGGTGAGTTTTACAGATGTAATATCCATTTAACCACCACTATAATTGTGTGTGCGGGTTTATAGTACGGTTTCTTCCTTCTCTTTCTCCCCCGTCAATTTCATTGAACTTTTTAATAACCCAACTCTTAGTTTCATTGATTTTTTTCTATTGTTTACCTATTCTCAAGTTCATTTGTTTCTGTCTAATCTTTATAGGTCATGGGCAGAGAGACGGAGAGAAGATGCTGACCTGGGGTTCTGCCTTTATTGGGGTCTGAGGGTTGGGTGCCTAGGGTTTCTCAGTTTTACTCTTTGGTGAATTTGAAACATAAGAGCAGGACTTAGAGCACAGGATGGGGAAAGTGGGGTCACTCCAGCTGTCAGTTATGTTACCCAGGGCTTTCTAAAAGGGGAACATGGGTCTCTCACCCAGTTGTTTTACCAGTAACTGACACACAGCTGGAAATATGTGTATTCGAGATGGATGTCTCTGCAATGGATGGTTGGCTATCAAAAGCTTAATGTCAGACCCTTAGACTACAGTTGGTTTTCCAAAAATATTCCTTCTAGCTCCTTGCTTCTTACAAAATGGTTGGTTAGGAATATCCAATGCAGATATTTTGCTTATCTCTATTGCCGGATCATGTCTCTCTTTACTCCTAGAAATAGAATCATTAGTGTCTTTCTTTTCAATTTAATTGTATTTAGAAAAAATCTTTTTTAACATTTATTTATTATTTTTTAGAGACAGGGTGAGACAGAGCATGAGCGGAGGAGGGGCAGAGAGCGAAGGAGACACAGGATCCGAAGCAGGCTCCAGGCTCCGAGCTGTCAGCACAGAGCCCGATGCGACGCTTGAATCCACGGACCATGAGATCATGACCTGAGCTGAACGAAGTTGGACGCTGAACCGACTGAGCCACCCAGGCACTGCTTTTTAATTTTATTTTTAAAGTTTATTTATTTATTTTGAGAGAGACAGAGAGCGCAAGTAGGGAAAGGGCACAGAGAGACAGAGACGGAGACAGAGACAGAGACAGAGACAGAGACAGAGACAACTCCAAGCAGGCTCCGTGCTGCCTGTGCAGAGCCTGACGCAGGGCTCAAACGCATGAAACCGTGAGATTGTGACCTGAGCTGAAACCAAGAGTCAGATGCTTCACGACTGAGCCACCCAGGCACCCTGAGTCTTTAAATACAATCAGATTAGAGAGCCCATTCCAGAATCCCTAGAACAAATTCAGGAAACTTATCCTTAAAATTCTGTTTTTTCCAGAACCACTGTTGGTACCAAATTCTGTATCAGTCAGGGTTCTCCAGAGACACACAACCAATAAGATATATATATATATATATATATATATATTCTATTGGATAAATAGTGATATTTATTACAAGGAATTGGCTCATGCATTTATGGAGACTGAAGTCCCATGACCTGTTGTCTGCAAGCTGAGGGCTCAGGAAAGCTGGTTGTGTAAATTCCAGCCCAAGCCCACAAGCCTGAGAACCCAGAGCACAGAGGACAGGAGAAGACCCAGTGTGTCAGCTCAACAGTCAGTCAGGGGGAGCCAATTCAACCCTCTGGCTTTTGGTTCTATTTAGTCTGATAACATATTGGATGATGCCCACCCACACCGGGGAGGGCCCTCTGATTTACTCAGCCCCTCGATTCGAACACTAATCTCTTCTGGAAACGCTCTCACAGAGTCATGCACAAATAATGTTTAACAAGATATTTGGGCATCCCCGGCCCTGTCAAGTTAACCATCACAGGGACACCTGGGTGGCTCAGTCGGTCGAGCTTCTGACTCTTGATTTTAGCTCAGGTCGTGATCTCACATTCGTTAGTCTCCAGGCTGAGCATGGAGCCTGCTTGGGATTCTCTCTCTGCTTCTCTCTCTCAGTCTCTCTCTCTCTCTCTCTCTCTCTCTCTCTCTCTCTCTCTCTCTCAAAATAAATACATTTTGAGATGTAAAATAAAAACATTAAAGAAGTATTTATAAAAATTAACCGTCACACTGGGGCACCTGGGTGGCTCAGTCGGTTAAGCGGCCGACTTCGGCTCAGGTCATGATCTCGCAGTCCGTGAGTTCGAGCCCTGCGTCGGGCTCTGTGCTGACTGCTCAGAGCCTGGAGCCAGCTGTTTCAGATTCTGTGTCTCCCTCTCTCTGTGACCCTCCCCCGTTCATGCTCTGTCTCTCTCTGTCTCAAAAATAAATAAACGTTAAAAAAAATTAAAAAAAAAATTAACCGTCACACTAATATGTTTTTATATTGTACCAGTCTTGCACTTTCTTTTTGCCTGTTCCCCTCTTCTTTCTTGTTTTCTTTCGGATTGATTAACAAATTTTAGTTTTTACTTTACAGGTTTGAAATGTACCTACTCTTTCCATTCTTTTTCACGGTTATTGTTAACATTTTAACAAGCTGAATTATATTAAAGCATGCTTAATTCATACTCTTATTCAATTTCATTGTAATTCCTCCAAAGACAGTAAGGACCTTGGGATATTTTGGCTTCAATCACTGCTGTCTCGGTTAGTTATTGGTGCATAGCAAAGCATTCTAAAATTTAGTGGCTTCGGGGCACTTGGGTGGCTAGACCGGTTAAGCGTCCGACTTCAGCTCAGTTCATGATCTCATGGTTCATGGGTTCAAGCCCCGCATCGGGCTCTGTGCTGCCAGCTCGGAGCCTGGAGGCTGCTTTGGATTCTGTGTCTCCCTCTCTCTCTGCCCCTCCTCTGCTCACACGCTGTCTCTCTCTTTCAAAAATAAATAAACATTAAAAAAAATTTTTTTAATAAAATTTAGTGGTTTAAAACAACAGCTACGGGCGCCTGGGTGGCGCAGTCGGTTAAGCGTCCGACTTCAGCCAGGTCACGATCTCGCGGTCCGTGAGTTCGAGCCCCGCGTCAGGCTCTGGGCTGACGGCTCAGAGCCTGGAGCCTGCTTCCGATTCTGTGTCTCCCTCTCTCTCTGCCCCTCCCCCGTTCCTGCTCTGTCTCTCTCTGTCCCAAAAATAAATAAACGTTGAAAAAAAAAAATTAAAACAACAGCTACGTATGATTCCTCATGAATCTGCAGGTCAGCTGGATGGTGCTGCTGATCTGATCTCAGTGTCTACAGTCAAGGGGTGGGTTGGCTGTGTGGCTGGTTGGTGGAGGACGGCCTCGGATGGGATGTCTCTGCTCTCCTCCCTCCTATTCCAGGGGGCTAGCTCAGGCAGGCTCTCCTGGTGGCAGAGGCCCAAGAGAATAAAGGCACGCAAGGCCATTTGAAGCCTCCGCTCAAATTTAGCGCACCAAAACTTTCAGCACATTCTACTGGCCAAAGCAGGTCACAAGGCTGGCCTGGATTCAAGAGGAGGGGAAAACAGACTCGACCTCCGCATTAAGGGAGCTGAACAATCACATTACAAAGGGTGTGGACACAGGGAGGGGCGAAGAACTGGGTCAGTCTTTGCGATCGATATACTGCACTGACCGCCCCATCCTAAGTGTTGTTTTTACAAGTACTAACATGATCACTGTTTTATACAATCAGTGTTTGTTTGGATTTACCCACATGTTTATCTCTATTCCTTCTTGCATTCCAGAAGGCCTTCCTTCTGGAGACATTTTCTTTCTTCCTGAATGACATCTTCTAGAGGTTACTCTGGTGAGGATCCGCGGATGGCAAATACACAGATCCATGTAACCACCGGCCAGCTTTAGGTCAAGATACAGAACATTTCCATTATTCCAGAGGCTCCTTCTTGCCTCCTCTTTCCAGTCAATCCACCCCATCCCACCTCGTCTTCCCAGCGTCTCACCTCCCTGTCCCCAGAGGTAATTGCTGCTTCGGTTTCTACTATCCTTGACTAGTTTTACCTATTTTTGATCATCGTTTTAAAAAAATCATATAATCTGGCTTCCTCACTCCACATTTTGTGTAATCCAACCATCTTGCATGTATCAGCAATTTGTTGTCTTTCACTAATGGTATAAATTCTGTTGTGTGAATATACAGCAGTTTGTTTATCTATCCTACTGTTGATGGATATTTGACTTGTTTCCAGTTAGGGACCATTATGAATACAATTGTTATGGACATTCATGGTAAGCATATGTCTTTCCCTTGGAAATAGATACTTGGGAGTGAATTCCTGTGTCATGGAGAAGGCATATGTTTAACTTCAGAAGATAATGTCAAATGGCATCCAAATGACTTTAGCAATTTACAACACCTCTATCAGCAAAGTATGAGAGTTCCAGTTTTTCAACACTTTATAATTTTAGTCTTTTAAATTTTAATTGCCTGGTTCACGGGTAGTAGTCTCTCATGGTGGTTTTCATTTTCATTGTTCTGAGAACTAATGATATTGATCACTTTTTCAAATGCTAATTGTACATTTGGATATCTACTTTTTATTTTTTTTAATTTTTTAATTTTTTAATATGAAATTTATTGTCAAATTGGTTTCCATACAACACCCAGTGCTCATCCCAAAAGGTCCCCTCCTCAATACCCATCACCCACCCTCCCCTCCCTCCCACCCCTCATCAACCCTCAGTTTGTTCTCAGTTTTTAAGAGTCTCTTATGGAAACGAATTTGACAATAAATTTCATATATTTTTTTTTTTAAAAAAAGAGTCTCTTATGCTTTGGCTCTCTCCCTCTCTAACCTCTTGTTTTTTTTTTTTTTTCTTCCCCTCCCCCATAGACTTCTGTTAAGTTTCTCAGGATCCACATAAGAGTGAAAACATATGGTATCTGTCTTTCTCTGTATGGCTTATTTCACTTAGCATAACACTCTCCAGTTCTATCCACGTTGCCACAAAGGGCCATATTTCATTCTTTCTCATTGCCACGTTGGGTATCTACTTTTTAGAAGGTGACTACTCAAATCTTCTGTCCATTTAAAATAATTCTTTTTTTCCCTAAATTTTTGTTTGTTATTTATTTATTTAGAGTGAAAGAGAAGGACAGAGAGAGAGAATCCCAGGAAGGCTCCACGCTGCCAGTGCAGAGCCTGACATGGGGCTCGAAATCACAGACTGTGAGATAGTGACCTGAGCAGAAACCAAGAGTCAGATGCTTAACGGACTGAGCCACCCACGCACCCCTCAAATAATTCTATCTTTTTGATTCATTTGTGGGAGTTCTTGGTATGTTCTTGACACAAGTCCTTTGTAAGATATTTGTACTGAGAATTTTATCTCTCATCATTTTGTTATGATAAAATGTAGATAAGTGGGAGCCCTTCAGGCTGGCCCCTCTATCCTTTCCTTTGAGTATGCCCCTGTTTTCTGACTTAGCAGGAGGTTCCAGGCTCATTTTATTCTTTCTTTTTTTAAAAATGTTTATTTATTTTTGAGAGAGAGACAGACAGAGCATGAGCAGGGGAGGGGCAGAGAGAGAGGGAGACACAGGATCCGAAATAGGCTCCAGGCTCCGAGCTGTCAGCACAGAGCCTGACGCAGGGCTCGAACTCACGTTAATGAGATCATGACCTGAGCTGAAGTCGGGTGCTTAACTGAGTGAGCCACTCAGGTGCCCCTCATTTTATTCTTTCCTTGCACCAAATCTGGAATCAGCCATTCTCCAAGGATCCTTGGTTCCTTTTAGTGAGAAGTGATGTATTTTTTTTTTTTATTTTATGGTTTTGACATCTGGAGGTAGCTGTTACATTCTTATGAGTAGACATATTATGCTTTAATCAAGTGTTTCCATTTCAAAGCGTGGTGAGTTTTATAGAACATCTGCTTCACCTAATGCTGATGCAATAGTTTATATGAAGGCTCATTCTATGTGAGCTGCCTTGTTTTGCAGCTCCCATAGAATTGGACTCCTTTAGAAATCGAACTTTAGAAATAAAAGGAAATACTGCAGGTGGGAAGGTAACAATTCTGCCACCACTTTGGAAAATGGTTGGGCAGTGTCTTATAAAGATAAATATATACCTACCCACTGACCCAGAAAGCTGACTCTTGAGTACTTGCCCAAGATGTGAAAACATTTGTTCCAAAAAAGACTTCCACAGAATGTTCCTCGTATGTAGGGCTGTTCTTGTAGCCAACAGTAGAAACAGCCCAGATGCCCATCAGCAGTATAATGGAAAGACAAATTATGCAATATTCACACAATGGACTATATTACTCTACAATAAAAAGAACGAGTTCCTGAACGAGTGCCAACTGTGATTCTATGTACATGGAACTCTAGAAAAGATAAAACTGGTCCCTAGTGACAGACAATAGAAGAGTCACTGCCTCTTAGAGGAGAGGCACAAGGGAATTTTCTAGGGTGGTGAGAATGTTCCTTATCTCAATGGAGGTATGGATTACACGGTGCATATCTGTTTGTCAAAATGGTACAGTTAAGATTTATGCATCCAGTATATATAAAATGTCTAAATATATGTGTGTGTGTGTGTGTGTGTGTGTGTGTGTGTGTGTGTGTGTGTGATTCATGTCTCTGGGTTTAAAAAGAAATAAAAAGGAAGGAAGGAAATACTAATTGCCTGGCAAAGGCTTAGAGTTAGCTGAGTAGATTGCATTAATTTAACTTCAGGGGAACACTTGGTGAAGGGGGGGCGGGCAGGAGATCTCTGCAGTGTTGCTGGACTCCAGTACGCTGCTGTCTAGGAGCTCTGCCTTCCGGTTTTGTGCTTTTAAGGATTTATTGGCCTTTTAATAACTGCCCTGTAGTTCCCCTAGGCTTCACCAGGTGGCAGTGCTGCACCAGTCATCTGAGTGCCCAGGAGGGGTCCCTAGAAATCCCAGTGCTCTCTGGAGCCGCTAAAGAGAACTGGTTTCCTTACGTCATCATCATAATCCACTTTTGAATAGATGGCATGAGTCACCTCGGTCGCCTATTCACTTCACCAGCCTTGGCTGAAAACGACTTTTATCTTTTTCCAAAAATTAGCATCTAGGGTGCAAATGTGCCACCACAGCAGGTATTCAAGAGAATGTGCTTAGGGCCCTGTTGAAAGCTAGGCTGGAGAAGAGTTCCCCAAATACTGAAATGTCATCTCCCAGAGTGGCTGACTTGTGGCATAGTCCCCTTGGAGGAGTTTGGAGAAGTCTAAATGATTTCCCTCCGACGGTTCCCCTTTCACGGAGCCATGCCACGATGACTTTCGATGTATTAATGAGCCCCAGGTTCCAATGATAATGACCAACATTTGTTGAACATTTGTCACGTGGCAGGAACGACTTCAAGTGCTGAATATTCATCACATCACCTCCTCTTTAGGAGGGAGGGGCTATGAATACACCAAGTTTCCAAGCGAAGAAACGGATTAAAAGGGGTTCTGTGATGTCCCAGTGCAAGTAAATATGAAGCTGGGAGCCCCTGGCAATGGGACTCCAGGGTTACAAGCAAGGCAAGGGGACCTGGGACTCTCCTGGTCTGGTGGCCAAGTAAAACCATAGGAGACGTGTTTGGGCTGACATTTCCAGGATGGTATTTTGCTTTTCATGTGTTCATAACTCCGGAGTGACTTCAGCGGTTCAGCGTTTGTCGGTCTTAGTACATCCCATGGATTTTGCTGACATTTGATCCAGGACGTCCAGCTTGTTTGCTTCAAAAGAAAATAAGATGGCTTGTCTCTTTAGAAGCCTTGTCTGCAGAGAAACAACAAGAAAAAGGATTCTATTTTCTTGTCATTGTCTAGCACATCTTTGTACCCTGATCCCTACAATAGCTCCTACTAATTTAGGTTTGCTCCTTTTTTATTTTTAAGTGAACGGAGCTGCAGAAATATTCCTCCGTTCAGCTGTGCTCCCAGCATGGTGGTGGACATCTAATAGGTGCTCAGTGAAGGTTTGTGGACTGAACGGTCTTTTGAACTCTTGGAAAAATGCACCTGAAATTATTTTTTGGTTCCAATTTCAGTTTGCCTCATTATGTGGCATATCCTGTTCTCTGTTGGACTAATTGTTGCACTTTCCCCAGGGACAACTTCAAGTCACATTCAGAATCTTTGGTTGGAGTTTTTGGAAGCACACCTTTATCCAAGGTTTCTTATAAGGATTCCAAATTATAGCTCTTTGTTTCAGCCTTACACACACACACACACACAAGTTTTAAATATTTTGTTCCTTTTTTAAAAAACATACTTATTTCTAGAAGAGTGCAAGTAGGGGAGGGGCAGAGAGAGGGGGACCGAGGATCCCAAGGAGGCTCTGAGCTGACAACAATGAGCCCAATGTGGGGCTCGAATTCATGAACTGCGAGATCATGACCTGAGCTGAAGTCGGATGCTCAACCGATTGAGCCACCCCGGGGCCCCTTCATTCCTTTTCAATACACCCATTTACTCAGCTTGGGACAGGCTGCTTCTAACTGACACCTGTGGGCACTCTGTACTCCTGCAGCTTGGACAGGACAGGGAGCCCACACACTGGCTTGTCACCCAGTCTCCCATTGGGTCGGGTCTGGAAAGTTGTTACCATAGAAACAAGCAGAGGTCTCAGGATAGGGGAGGAGATCATGACCTGTGGTGGGGAGATGGCTCTGACCCCAGCTTGTTGGATGGGAAGAGGAAGGCATTATGGAAAGTGCTCTGGAGAAGGTGCTGAGGGAGTCTTTGGACCCCCCAAATAGAGGCTCTGTGTTGCCGTTCCTTCTGTGCATAGAGGTGAAACCTGAGACCCCTTGCCTAAAAATGCTTAACACAGGGAACCGCAGGAGGCTTAACCACAGAGAACCACAAGAGGGCACTTGGGTCATGACACGGCATGTCCCGTGGCAGAGAGATACAGGCATGACAGAAGGGCATGTTGGGGCCGAGACATCTTCAGGGTGGCTGTGTCTGGGGATAGAAGGGTGTGGCGCTGGAGATAACAGTTGGTTGTGAGAGGGTTTCATGTGAAGACGTGGGAGAACCCCTGGTCCATCTGGTGGCTGTATTTAGCTAGGATAGTCTAGGTTATGTTTCAGGAAGAGATTAACTACAGATCTCAGTGCCTCGTCTCCATGTCTCTGCCAAGCGGCCCAGGGATCCAGGCTGATGGACGTCCCACCATCTTGTAACCTCGCCATCCCGCTGTGCGGCTTCAGCATCCCCATGCAAGGGGAGCAGAGAGTTGTGGGACCTCGCACGTGCTCTGCTGTGCTTTGGCCAGGGGCTAACTCACCTCACCTCTGCTTCCGGCCTGTCCACCGGGATCCATCGCATGGCTCCAACCCCACCACAAGGGAGGCTGGGAAAGGCAGTCTTCCTCCGCCTCGGGGAGAGGAGGCTGAACTGGGGCTGGGTGAACACGGAACACTGTCTCTGTCATAGCATTTAACAAACACTGGGGGGGGCAGAACTTTATTAGGGGGCACAAGTAGCCCTGAGGTGTTTTAAGTAGGGGAGCGCTGTGATCCAGTGGGGCCATCTGTGGGCCGCTGTTCATGGCGGTGCTGCTCTGGGAAGGCCGTCCACGGCCTTCGGCTGACACGGAGGTGCAGAGGCCCGGGGCTGCTCCACGATGCGGCTGTGCTGCTGAATCCCAAGGATTTTCCGCCAGAGGGGATGCCAGCTGTGCCCACCCACCGACCTGAAGCAGAAACCGCCTCTCCCCGAAAGTTTCCAGGGTGCTCCCAGCTGCCTGACGTCTCCCCAGGAAGAGCTGCTTGAGCCTCCCTATCAGAGCTTCGGTGTGGAGAAGTGTGGAGTCCTTGAGCCGACCCTGGAGCGTCTGCCTCCAGCACTCACCTAAGCCCTGCTTTGCTCAGCCTGCTGCCTCCCCTTGGTGCCAAAGCCGGTGGGCCACGGGCCACCTTGTTGCTTCACACTGACCTTGGATTAAGTGTGTACCTGGACCCCACGCTTCCTGCCCGGTCCCTGGTTTAGCCTAGGTCCTTGGTTCCAGCTTATTCCCTCCTGGGGAATCCCATCCTGCTGACACCCACGATCCCCATGTATCACAGTTTTAAAGGGACCAACCTGCATCCGGGCCCAGCGCCTTCTTCACCCAGGTGTTCTCCTGGCCTGGCCATCGAGGGGAGTCTGTTTCCTCAGATGGCAGTAATTTATCCCATGGGACACCCCGCTGGGATGTCCCAACGCCTTCCACCAACGCCTTGATGTTCTCAGTCTCTCGGGTTTCATCCTCTGACTCTCTGTTTATATTTTCTTCAGTACTATGTACCTTGGTCTGAGAATACTTTCACTCCTGGGGAGTCTGGGTGGCTCAGTCGGTTAAGTGTCTGACTCTCGATCTCGGCTCAAGTCATGATCTCTCAGCTTGGGACATCAAGCCCCACGTCGGGCTGTGTACTCGCAGCTTAGAGCCTTCTTGGGATTCTCTCTCTCTCTGCACTTCCCCTGGTTGTGCGAGCGCTCTCTCTCTCACACACTCTCTCTCTAAATAAATAGATAATCTCAATTTTAAAAGAAAGAATACTTTCCCCACTTTGGGACTTTTGGGTTCCCCACTGTAGAACGTGTACATGTATGGGGCAGGTAGATGTAATATGTTTCTCCACAGGTTAAAGGAAAAGAGCCACACTTTCTGAACTGCGTGCTCTGTGAAAAAAAAAAAAAAAGCCATCTGTAGTCAAATGTGCTTGAAATACCCAGGGGGCAGTGAAGGCTAGATCCACCCAGTGTCCCACTTCCCTTCTCCCTAAGCCACAGAACCCTGGCTTTATTCCAGCAGATTGCCCAGCCCAAAGAGCATGTTTCCCAATCTCCCTGTAGCTACGTGTGGCCTTATGATCAAGCTCTGGTTGATGAAATGTACATTCAAGGTCTGGAAGTGACTTCTAGGAAGGCTGCTTAGAGGAAGGTGGTGCCTCATCCAGAAGGGATATCAACCCATCCAGGCCATCCCCCAGCCTGGAATGTGAATGTGATGGCTGGACCTCCAGCCGCCATCTGTACCGTGAAGCAATCCCAAGGGTAGGAGTAAACAAAACAGAGAAGGAGCCTGTGTTATTGTTGCTTCTTGGAACCGCCGGGTTAGCCCTGAATGGCCAACCTCCAGTCTTATTTCATGCAAGAATGCCTACTGTTATTTTAGATTTTCTGAATATTCAACAGAATCTAATCCTAACAGATACACCAGACATAGGAAAAAAAGAAAGAAAACAAAACAAAACACCTCCGTCTGGGGGAGTCAGAGTTCACATCAGCAAATTAAAGACAGTGAGAAGCTTTACAATTAAAAAAACCTATCGGAGGCAAAATTCCAATGATGTCCCCTGAAGATTTTTGTCCCTTGGTTATTCAAATACTGTTCTGTGATGTGATGGGGCTTTGCAGATGTAATTAGGGTTACCAATCAGCTGGCTCTCAAGGAGGCAATCCAGGAACATCCAGGTGGGCCCCACTGGGTCCCTAATCACAGTCTAGGAAGCAGACGAGTCGGCCAGAGAGCAGGGAGATAAGGTGGAAGAGGCAAGAGAAAAACAACAGGGAAGTCAGAGGGATTTCAAGTGTGAGAAGGATCGGACGCACCATTGCTGGTTGAGGGGCGGAGGGGCCCACATACAGGGAGCTGAGAGCAGCTTCGAGAAGCAGAGGGCGGCCCCAGCTGACAGCCAGCACGGCAACGGCGACCCCAGGTAAAGGCACTGCTCCAATCGTCCGATTATGTCATCATTATTTTCACACGTTTGTTTATCTTTGAGAGAGGGAGAGAGGGAGCGAGCAAGTGCTCACAGGAGGGGCAGAGAGAGGAGGAGGTGGAGGATCCAAAGCAGAGCCTTGGCTTTGTTCTCAGTCTCAGAGAGACTGACGGCACAGAGCCCGGAGGGGGCTCCAACTCACGGAACAGTGAGATAGGACCTGAGCTGAAGTTGGGCGCCCGACCGACCGAGCCACCCAGGCACCCCTTATTGTGTTGATTTTGAAGCCCTTCCCTCACCGTCCTCTACGTTGGAAGAACCAATTGAAGCAAGGCGGGGACCTCACTGCTCTGGTCACTTTTCTGTTTTCCTGCTGGCACGTTAGCCCATCCCCAAGAGCTCTCTTGTGGCCCCGCTGGGGACCCAGGCAACCCCGGAGGCTGCCCGGACCTTGTCGGGGAGCTCTCTACATCTCCAAACATTCTGGGGACAGGTGTGTGTCCCCAAATCCCAGCTACTCGCAACTAACTGAAAGCTTCCCCAAAGCTTCTGGGGACTTTCTGGGGCCCAGGCTCCTCCCCGTGACCCACTCCTTCTGCCCCTCATACCCCGAGAATAGCTGAGGGACCCAGCTCTCTCCCTACACCTCCTTCCCACGTATCGCTCCCAGAACTGTACTGATCTGGTTCCCCAAGCCTGGCACAGACGGACCTGCCTATGGTGCATGGGAAAGGTGGGGTTGGAGATGGCCACAGGCAGGAGTGGAATCCTGACACCCTACTCCATGCCCCCGCAGGAAACTTCAGGAGTGCGTGAGGTGGGGGTGCCCCTGCCCTTCAGGATAAGGGCTGCTCTCCTGGAGCGGAGCTAGGTCTGCCCATGGCAGTGGCTCTCAGTCCACCTGGCCCATCAGAACCCGTGGGGAGCTCACAAAACCTGCATATACCTGAAACCTGGCCATGGAGAGTCACATTTAGGGGGGTGCAACAGGTGATTTCGGTGGGCAGCCGAATCAAGGCTCCCCTCAACTGCTAGCTGTGTGCAAGGCCTTTATCTCTGCTCTCTCCCTGTTCTTCTTGCTTGAGCAGCAAGTTTTGTGCTCAGATGACAGCTCCCTTACAGCCCACCAGAAACCTGTTTTCCAAACTGAAGTTTTGGGGACTTGCATCTTAACGGGAAAAGAAAGTCTCCCGTGGGAATGAAGAGTTTTGCCGTTGTCCCTGTTCCTCAAAGGCTGGCTCTTCTTGGGGCGCCTGGGTAGCTCAGTCGGTTAAGCGTCCGACTTTGGCTCAGGTCACGATCTCGCGGTCTGTGAGTTCGAGCCCCGCGTCGGGCTCTGTGCTGACAGCTCAGAGCCTGGAGCCTGATTCGGATTCTGTGTCTCCCTCTCTCTCTGCTCCTCCCCTGTTCATGCTCTGTCTCTCTCTGTCTCAAAAATAAATAAACGTTAGAAAAAAAAAATTTTTTTTTAAGCTGGCTTTTCTTTGGGTAAGGGTTTGTGGTTCAGAAGCCCCTCCCACAGTTTGATGATGCCTCCTTACATTGTAGGGACACAGACTGGTGTATAATTCACACACACCACCCCCTGCCCCCCGGGGAGTGTGTATATTTAATGTTTTGTGTACCTGTGATTCAGTTAACAGTACTTGTGCATCGGATAAAGGCGTTGCATGACACTTGTCACTACAAGCCTCTCATTTTGGATTTGGCCTTCTCTAATGAAATGGGGCTGAGGGCAGCGTTCTTACCATAGGTCACCCAGGGAGCAAAGACCTTTCCTTTCAAAGAGACCCAGAAAGGCAACTGTCCATTTGCTTCCTTCATACAACACCCTGCCTCCTGGGAGAATACTTTTGAGGGGCTGGCTGTGGGGATGCAGGTGTGCCTGTGACCTCTGGGTGTCAAGGTGTTCCTACGTCCTCTCCCACGGCCTAGGGGGACCCTGGACACATTTTGCCCCATCCTCGGACTGGGAATGCACCAGCTGCCTGAGACAGGGAACCAGAGCCCCTCTGTTTGGAACAGAGCCCTGGGAGGGCTGCTCTAGACTCCTTCAGTGGCTGTGACAGAGGCTTGGTGGCCAGGTCCGTAGAGGTTCAGAGAATGCAGGTGAGAAGTGGGGGGAGGAGACAGGCTGGGCAAGTCCCCAGCTGCTTTCAGTGGGAAACACCAGAAGCCAATGGAGCCTTTTCCCTCCCCTTCCTGGCCCTCCCCCTGACCCTCAGGTCATCCTGTCCTGGACACAGGTGGCTGCTCTGGCCCTACCTCATCTGGTCTTGGCTGTCTAAAGCTCCAGAGCAGGGCTGAGCAGCACAGGACAATGCCCATGGGCCTCTGCAGCGCGACCTTTGACCTCTCAGGCTGTCTAGCATTCCAAAGCCGTCTTAGATATCAGGCCTCATTACTGACATATGCTAACTTGTGGCCAGCTGATCCATTATGGTCTTTTTGTTTCCACAAACAGTTACGAAGCTAGGAAATCTGTTTGTGAATTGGCCGCCACATTTCTCCTGCTTCCATTTCATGCTGCAAGCTAGAACCCACCGTTCCAGCGGATCGAGATTCTTTCCACTGCTCATTCCATCAACAGGATCATGCACCTATCCTCCTGGTTTTGTGTAGTCAGCGTTGAGCAAGAGGGACAGGTTCTGACCCGACAGACCACCTGAAACTCTCCCACAGAGGAGAATGTTGTTTATTGACCCTCCTGACACCATGCAGTTCAGTCTCCTGATTGTGGTTGGGTGGGCTCGTCTTTCAGGCCTAGCCCCCCTCTTCCAGGCCTGCACTCATGAGGAGCCTCTGCTACTACATCTCGTGTCCTTCCAGCGCCTTCTCAAGGGGACAAGGGGTGGAGCCAGTTTTTTCTAGCTGCAGTGTAAACTCTACTTAAGGCTTTTGCCATGGTGCTCCTGGGCATCTGGGCAGGACATGCCAAAAAGGAGACTTGGGGGTCAGACAGAGCTCCTGAGAGTCTGGCTGATGGTGTTGTCACGAGCACCCAGGATGAAGAAATGGACACATGGCACCTCCAAATGTTCCCTCAAAGAGGGAACATTAATAACCTTCCTTTGCACTTAATGTGGTGACCGGAAGAGACTGGACTACAGAGGATGTTACAATAGGGCCAGCAGCTCATTTCCAACACGTGTCTGTTTCATTTCTAAGTCAGGCTCTAGAAGGGGCATGACCTGCCTCTGTGATACTCCTGGACAACACGAGACCCCAGATTGCCCCGAGGTTCTGCAAACCAGACTCAGTCTTCTCCCCAAGTGCCATGGGTTGAGGAGGGAGCAGATGTCAGTGCCAGATGTGGCCTGGGCCCTGACCTTGAGATAAGCCCTTGCCCCTGGCCTTGGAGAGAACAGGTAGCCAAGGAGGCTGTGAGTAATGAGGAAGAGGATGCTGGGTACCCTTGAGGAGGTCTGGCCTGAGCCAGAAGATGCTGTCCTCCTAATCGACAAAGAGACCAACGCGTCTTGAGAACACGGTGACCCTCTTGTTTCAAGGGGACTCACCTGGCCATGCAGAGAGTGCATGGCCTACCCGGGGGGCCTGGGCTGCAAGGACTGAAGTCTTCAGCTGACCTGAATCCTTCCTAAGCAAGTCCTTCTGGAGAGTCTATTCGGTACGGGGTTGCTTCCTTTAGAAGTTCACCCTGTAACAGCAGACCAGAGTGCAGCCATCTCCGTGTGCCCGGGCCCCTGCCGTCCTGACTCCGACTACTTCTGACCAAGCTGCCTGTCCTGAAATACCTGCTGCCTCTGGGGTGTGGCCGTGCCCAGGCGCCCATGCTGAAAGCTGCACCTGGCCTGCAGTCGTTACCACAGGGACACTAGACGCTTTGCTGAAAACCCCACATGCTCCCTGTGGCCTCTCTTCAGGCTGCACACCATCCTTAATGCTCGGCAAGGCTCACGAAGATGTTCCCAGGGACGTGCCACTCACCCAAGAGACCCCTCCCCTTCCCAGTCACCCCACCCCTTCCTTGCCCGCTTTACTCACCTCCATGCACGCACAGAATTTCAGCTTGGGGACTCTCCCATCTATTCTTAAATCACATTCACTTGCAGACTCTCTGGCTGATATAGAATGTCTTATCTTTACATGTTTTGAAATCTGCTTTCCTCAAGTCTAGGGAAACATTTATGGAGAATACTTTGTACCCTGGGTTCTGTGCTTGAGCCTGGGGCCAGGGTGGAGGCGGAGAATATGAGGGTGAATAAAATACAACTTCTATGTTGGGGTGACAGACTCATGACCAGGAAATATGGGCCAGCCTGAAGGGACCCCCAACTGGCTGAGGAGCCCGGGAGCCTCCCAGAGAGGATGACCATTGAGCCACGTCTTTTTTTTTTTTAAGTTTATTTATCTTTGAGAGAGAGAGAGACAGAAGCAGAGCATGAGTGGGGAAGGGACAGAATCCGAAGTGACCTCCAGGCTCTGAGCTCTCAACACAGAGACCAATATGGGGATTGAACTCACAAACCGTGAGATCATGGCCTGAGCCAAGTGGGATGCTTAACCGACTAAGCCACCCAGGCGCCCCCCCCCCCCATTGAGCCAAGTCTTAAGGATGAACAGAAATGGGGTGAAAGCAGAGGAGGAGATACAGCAGGGGGACCATGTGGGCAGGGACAGGAGAGAGCATGTGCAAGATGAGAGCAGAGCACTGTGAGAACCACCGGGGGGGGGGGGGGACCGAGGGCTCTGGTGGCGCCTGGGGAGACAAGTTAAGGAATTCGCTTTCATCCTGAGGCTGGAGAAGGAGCCATGGGAGGGTTTGAAGCCAAGGGGTCACATGGTCTGATCCGCGTTTTCAATGGTCCATTCTGGAGAAATGCTCAGGAGGTGGGATGCATTTGAGTGGCTGGATGCAGGAATGAGGGAGAAGGGATGGGTTTGTGGCTTGGGGTATGTGGTGGTGGAAATTCTCTGGACACCTGAGGCCAGAGAGAAGGGGAACCAGTCTGCTGTTTTCCCTGACAGCTGGGCACCCCCTCCTGTTTCCAGCAGGTGGCGCATGAGGCAGCCGGCAGGCCGCACCCAGCGTCCTCAGGCTCTATGAGCCCTACTGCTTTCGGAAGGGCAGAACCCCTCTCCTTGCCCAGCTCTCCCCCCCCTTAACCTCAGGGCTGTGGGGCCCTGGGGACCATCAAGCTCCTGAGGACTGTGAGTCAGGGGTAGGAAAGTGACCCCAGGAAGTATTCCCAAGGTAACTAGGGACAGCTTATCCCAGATCAACCAAAGAATTTCCAGGGAGAGCAGAGGGTCCCAGTGGGTAGCAGGAGGAAGGGACGTGCAGGCGTGCCAGAAACGCGTGAGTAAAAGGAGGGGGTGGGGCAGGACTACCCTTGAACCCCTTTCCACACTTCTGGAAGCCCAGCAGCTCTTAGAGGCGGCCTCGGAGTCCTCCCTGCTGTCCAACCAGCCCCGCCCAGCCCCAACACGGCCACTTGCTCTGCCCCCCTCCCCCAAGGAATCAATTACAGCAGCATTTTTGGTGTTTCTGCCAGGTGCCCTCCAGGTGGGGCTGACCCAGTCCCTCCAATGAAAGATTGTTCCATCAGGATCCGGCTCAGGAAGGAGACTCCTGGCTTGGTCACTGACTCAGGAAAATCCCTTCTTTGGAGTCTCACTTTGTCCACCTGTCAAACTGGTAGATTCAGTATCTTTATCAACCCTCCTGCCCCTAGGCCAAAAAAGAGGCTTGGTATGTTTTATTTTTTCTTGGAGAAATCTCACCTTCAACGTGCAGGGCTTTCATTATAGACACTTAATGAAAACAACAGCAGTAGAAACTCACAGCTTAACTGTGATAGTTGGGAAGAGAGAGAAAGAGGGGGAGACCGGACGAGGCGGGGACGGGGCTGTTTATGTCCCAAAGTCCCTGGGGTTCCCTGACCTCCTGGGAAACTGGGGTCTAAACTCCTTTGCCACCAGTGCACTCAAGTCAGGGAATACCGAAAACAAAAACAAAAACAAAACAAAACCCTAAGTGGAGTTCTCGGCACCGTAGTGGATTATAGGAAGCTAGGAAAGGGCTATTTCTGGGCCAGTGCTGGCCCGCAGAGAGTTCTTCCACACAGCTCACGCTGGAGGAGAGGAGGAGGGGGAAGGCTCTGGGGAGACCAGCCCTTCCTCTAGGCAGCCTCCAGGGGGGCCATGGTGCCCCCAGCGCAGGTACTGCGCTCAAATGAGTGGGATGGGAAGAGTGAGGGCTGGGCACAGCCCGAATTTAGCTGGCTTGCACGGTCACAGGGCAGAGTGGCCAGGGGACTCCCTCGAGAGGTTGGGGTTGGGCCTCCAGGGGCAGTACCAGTCCTGGAGCCTCCCTGGACCCCAGGAGCCAGCACCCCCCCCCCTACTTTCCTCATTGCAGCCCTGATCCTCATCTCTGAGTCACCCTTTGATGAGGTTCCGTTTCCTGTCTGCACCCCGTTATTAAGTGGACCATTCCTTCTAGACTGTGTACTCGTTACTGCTCTGAGAAAACCATAGGCGCAGCCATAGGAAGGGTAAGGGTTCTGTCGCAGGCCCAGCCCTGACTCAAATTTAAGTTACTTCTTTACTGTGGACCCCGCCCACCATGAACAGCCCCAAATCTCTACACCCCTCACCCACCTGGCAAATCAGGGAGGGCAGAGCTGGAAGGGCAGGGCAGGAGACCTTGGGGAGGGGTCACAGGGGTGACGGCCCCAGCCCCAGCCCCTCCCTCCAGGGCTCCCGCTGGGGAAGAGGGCTGCCATGGGCACTCACAAACTTCTATCACTTGTTTGAACACGATGAACACATGTTGATTGCACAGAAATTAGTAAGTACAAATTGGCAGAAAAGGATTAAAAATCGCCGTGATTCTACCTGGAGATGATCCAGTGTTTCATACCCTCACTCTACGTACTGTTTTGTAAGCAGCTGTTTGCACTTTTTAATGCATTGTATCTTTAAGGTCAAAAGAGCCATTTCCACATCATTTTCTTTAATGACTACCCTGTGTGTCTTGTGAGATGCTCGTTTCACCATTTCCTTGGTGGTGGCGGCCCTCGGCCATCGGGATTGTTTCTGTATCGTGAAGAACACTGCCAGAAACATCCCCCAACCATTTAGCAATACTTCCCCACAACCTGCTCAGCTCCAGGCACCCTCTGGGAATTGGGCATACAGCCACTTACAAAACAGAGACCTGTGTAGACACATCTCTGGCCATATCCTTGATTAGTTCTTTCGGCTGCTGACTGGATGGGGGCATTGCTGGGCCAAAGGGCACACCTTAGCTGGGACTCACCCTCCCGAAGGATTGCGCCTGTCCGAGTGGCTCCTCTGAGAGCCACTCGGGGGCAAAGCCTGGTGGCCTCTCTGCTCCAGATCGGCCTGGCAGCAGGCGCAAGC
Organism: Lynx canadensis; assembly: GCF_007474595.2. Classification (NCBI taxonomy): domain Eukaryota; kingdom Metazoa; phylum Chordata; class Mammalia; order Carnivora; family Felidae; genus Lynx; species Lynx canadensis. Next base: position 104,340,553 of record NC_044305.1, read on the forward strand.
ATGACCCCAGGGGACAGAGCAGGCCCCAGAGGAAGCTGGGGGGAGGAGCCCGGTTCCTGGGTCTGTGCCGCCGTTCCACCACCCCTTGGGCCAGCGCTTCGCTGGGTGGCTGTTTTCCCAGCCCCAGCCTGGGCTCTTGGGTCTGGGTTATGGAATACAATTTTTGAAATTGGGTCACCCCCAACAATCCAGAGCTAGTGAGGTGTCTCCCCTTCCCAGCTCGGAGGCAGCCCTCCTACGAGGATTTGGGGAGGGGAGAAGACGCCCAGGCTCCCACCCCAGGACGCTGGGGGCGGGTCCGGGCCAGGCCCTGCCCCCCTCCCCAAGGCCTCCGCCCCTGCCCTTCCAGAGCTGCGGGCGGGCGCCCAGGTAGCTCGGGAGCCCAAACCTGTCGGGCCGGTTTTGAGAGCCGCGGGGACACGGGCTGGTGAAGGATGCACGGCCTGCCCCGCGCTCCGTCCGCACCCCCGGCCGCCTGAGCCCCGTCCTGCCTGCCCCGCAGTCCCCCGGCCGACCCCATGACGCGCGTACCCGGCCTCCTGGCGCCCCTGCTTGGCCTGGGGCTGGGGCTGGGGCTGGGGCTGATCCTGAGCTCGCTGGGGGCAGGGGCCGCGGACTGCAGGTCCTTCGGCCGCGCAGAGCGCCTGGTGTTCGCCCCGGCGGCCAGGGTCCGTTGGCTGGCTCCTCGCGACCGCCCGCCGGGGCCCCTGAACCCCCTGTACGGCACCGTGCGCCGCTTCCTCTCCGTGGTGCAGTTCAACCCCTTCCCCGCCGGTGAGTGCGCCCCTCCCTCGGGCGGGCCTCGGAGGTAGTGGGTTCCCCCTCGACCGCGGGGCGCGCCTACCCCGTCAGCGGGCAGTTGGAGGGCAGGGTCCCCAGCCTTCCTTCCCAGAAGTCCCCGGGGGCCCACGGGCATCACCTGGAAATCTTGCTGCGTGACCTTGGGCAAGCCCTTTTCCTCTCTGAGCCTCAGTCTCTCTGTCCTCAAATAGAAGAAATTACATTAGAAGTTCTCAAAGACCTGGCTAAGATTTTTCTCTGGGTCTAGGGGTGCTAGGGGTTGGGAGGACAGGAGGGGCTGCATGGCCCCTCCCAGCCTGTCCCTCACCTCTTGAGGGGATAGGCTGCTAGGCCGGGCCCCTTCTCTGCTTTAACCAGGCTTCCGGCTTCTCCACCGCTGGGCCCACCTGTCGGGTTCTGGAGGAGGGGTCGGCCGGGACTCCTCTCAGCCACTCCCACCTATGGCAGCCCTCCCTCCTCCGGAGGCCGGGGCAGGAATGCACAGGGCTTCTCCTAGGGTGCCGTGGCGGTGGGAGGAGCCCTTCCAGAGAGCCCACCTTGGCCTGGCAGTGAGGGTGGACACAGGCGCAGGGCAGTTGCTGTCCTCAAACGCCCAGTTTGACTCTTTCCTCAGAGTTGGTAAAGACCTTGCTGAATGAGCCGTCCTCCGTGAAGGTGGATGAGGTGAGCCCTGAGGGGCGGGGGGGGGGGGGGGGGGGGGGCGGGGTACGGAGAGCAGTGTGGGGTGAGCATGAGGGGCAGAAGTAGAAAGGCCTCCTCAGCTCAGGCCACCTTGCTGGGTGTCCCTCAGGGTGGGGGTCTCCGGCATCCCCTCCCCCCCTTCCATTCACGCTGTAATCCGCGGGCCTAATTTCCAACCGCAGCTCTGCCATTAACTGGTCCTGGGGTTTTGCAGTGAGCAAACCTTGACTTCAGTTTCCTCCTCTACGAGATGGTAAATAACAACAGGGACACCACGCACTTTGCATGGGTTCGAGGAGACATGTGCAAAGTGCCCGCTGTGGGCGCATCCCCTCGCCTTCTGGTTTCCCTGTGCAGTCAGACCGGAAGCCGCCGAGTTGGGAGGGTCAGGACAACCCCTCACCCTTGCCCCCTTGCCCAGGTGGTGCGGTATGAGGCTGGCTACGTGGTGTGTGCTGTGATCGCGGGCCTCTACCTCCTCCTGGTGCCCATCGCCGGGCTCTGTTTCTGTTGCTGCCGCTGCCGCCGGCGCTGTGGGGGCCGCGTGAAGACGGAGCACAAGGCCATGGCTTGTGAGCGAGGCACCCTCATGGCCTTCCTGCTGCTGACCACCCTCGTGCTACTGTGAGGGGCGCCCAGGCCAGGTGGGAGGTGTGGGCTGAGGTCCAAAGTGCTCGTGGGCATCCAGCAAGCCCCTGCCTCCTCCCCCATCCTTGCAGCATTGGTGTGGTCTGTGCCTTTGTCACCAACCAGCGCATGCATGAGCAGATGGCCCCCGGGGTGGAGGCCGTGCCTGAGACTCTGCTCAGCCTCCGGGGCCTGGTCTCCGATGTCCCCCAGGTCAGTGCCCAGTAACCCCTCACCCCCACGAGCCTGCCTGAGCACCAGCCCCAGGCGGGGCAGAGTAGAGTGGGACCTGCAAATTAGAAAGGGTGCCCCTTTCAACACGCGCCTGACTGCCCCCTGCTGGAGAGTTGTTATAATACATAAGTGCACCCAGGGCATCCTCAGGATGGCCACCCAGCTGTGTGGGGAGTCCCGGGAGGGCTAGGGAAGGGACAAGAGGGGGGCTTTCAGGTGACAGGGAAGAGCAGCCTTATGACCCTGTGTTTGCCTAGGAGCTGCAGGCCGTGGCACAGCAGTTCTCCCTTCCCCAGAAGCGAGTCTTGGAGGAACTGGATGGTGAGGGTTATAGCTGGCTGACAGGCTGGCCAGCCTCTGGGTCCCCCTGCTCAGGCCTGCCTTGGGGGCCCTCTCACCCCTTCATCCTGGGCTCCACCTGGGCACACCCTTGAAGAGACAGGGATTGGGCCCAGCTGGGGAGCACAGTAGTCACCGCGTGACAGGACCAAGAAGCCAGGACCTCCCCTGCAGAGCCCAGTGCAGGGCCTGGGGAGGCTGGCTGGATGGGTGAAGAGGGCCCCTCGGCTTCTGGGGGCCAGCCCTGCAGACGACCCTGTGCTCCCCAGGTGTCGGCAAGAGCATTGGGAGCACGATCTACAACCAGCTCAAGAGCACCGTGTATGAAGTGCTGACCTCAGTGGACAGCCTGGGCCAGGGTGAGTGGGCCCAGTGTCCTGGGTGGCTGCCTCTTGGGGGCAGGCCCCACCCTCGCTCAGCCTTGGATTTCTCTCCCCGCCTCAGCAAGCCCGACCCCTGACTTTCTGATGGCTGTATCCTGGGATCCCTCCTGGCATCCCTGCCCACAACCTGGCTAAATGTGCCCCAGGGCAGTTTCCATTAAAACTGCGGAAGTTAATGACCCACATCCCTTTGGCTGGGGGGAGGGGGGAGATGTTCTGTGCCAATAACAGTGGAGACTGCTCAGTCCAGAGCGGTGTCTCTCAGCCCTGCAGCTCTCTATGGATCACCTCCAAGCCCTGAATGCCACCTTGGTGGAGCTGCGGGAGGGCCAGCGGGACCTGGAGCCAGCTGTCCGGGAGCGCCGGGAGCACCTCCTCACCCTGCTGCAGGAGCCTGGCTGCCAGGACTGCACAGAGGCCCAGAGCCGAGCCCGTGCCCTGGAGCTGGGAGCTGACTTTGACCAGGTGCAGGCCCAGGACAGGGCCGCTTGAAACGGGGGTGGGTTAGCTCCTTGAGTTCTCCCTGCCACCTGGGGAGGTGTTCCCCATTTGCACACAGGGACACTGAGGGTTCCTCCCATCCTCCCTCAGGGACCCCCCCTCAGGCCTGTCTATGGACTTTGTCATACCACCACCACCCTATTTCAGGTGTCCCCAGTGGACGATGTCCTGCATCGGCTGAAGGGTGTCCCAGAGGCCAACTTCTCCAGCATGGTCCAGGAGGTGAGTGCCTGCCCAGTCTACCTGACTTCCCCATCACCTGGGAGCTCACAAGTGAGGGATCTCGTTTTCCCCCTTTGGGGTGGGAACCCAGCTGAACCTAAGACTTGGGTCAAATCAGGGCCTTACCTCCCATATGGCTCCCTGGGCTGGAGGCTCATGATGCCGGTTCTCAAGTGCACGCTCTCTGATGGGAGAGGCTGGCCTGGAACTCAGAAGGAAGAGCTGGGCCCCTCAAGGGGGGGGGGGGGGGTGGCTGGGGTGGCAAGGGAGAGAGGACAGAAGCTGAGCCCTGGAGGTACAACCTGTCATGCAGATGGGCTGTGGGGGAGGGTGCGGCATGAGTCAGCACCTGTGACCCAGGGCCTGGAAAATGCCAGAGTTGGGGAAATGGTGAGTCACCTGTGTTGGGCGGCTGGCGCGGAAGTTCCCGGGAGGAAGAAAATGGGAGCTGAGGCTAGGAAGAGTAGGTTGGGGCTGGACTGTAGGGACCTAGGCCTGGCATGCGTGGGATGGATGGAAGAGAAGAGCGGATGGCTGGGAGGCTGCCGCAGTCTCGGCAAGAGAGGTGGGGAGAGCAAGGAGGGGTCTTCCAGGAGCAATGTTTTGGGGAGCTGAGTCAGGCTGGGCTGAAGGAGGAGAGAAGAAGCCATTGACCAAGAGAACAAGGAGAAGCCTGTTTTCTCATTTCCTGAGCTGGGAGCACTAAGAGGGATGCCCCGCCTCTGGGCCTGGTGATGTCAAGGGTCCCTGAAGCTGGGACAGCAGATGGGAAGTGGGAGGCACAGCTGCCTTTGTTCTGGCAGGAGAACAGCACCTTCAACGCACTCCCGCTCCTGGCAGCTTTGCAGACGGCCAACGTGGTCAAAGGTGAGGCCCTGTCCAGGGGCCACCCCCACCAGAGACTTGTCGAGAGGAGGAGGGGGGCAGTGGGGGTAGGGTGGAAGGGGAAGGCTGTCCTCCATCTGGGCCTGGTCAGAGAGTGGGCCCTCTCCGCGGGTCCCACATGTTCTTCCTGCCCCTCCCACAAGTCTCTGCTGCTTTGGGCAGAGCTGAAGAAGGTGATAGCCCAGAAGCCTGAAGGGCTGAGGACACTGGCCGAAGAGTTCCCAGGCTGGGAGGCAGCCTCTCGCTGGAGCCAGGCGCTGGAGGAGGTGGAACAGAGTAGCCGCCCCTACCTGAAGGAGGTGCAGAGATATGAGAAATACAGGTGCCTGGAAGTCCATGGGGTGGGGATGGGATAGGCAGCCCAGCCTCTCAGCCACTGTGGGCCTGATTTTGAGCCCCCATCAACCCCTGGCTGCACTAAGCATCTGCCTCCATTTAAGCCAAGACCCCTTACTCCTCGGGCCTCTGTCTCCACCTTGGCTGTGTGCCCTTGGGATCTGAGCCTGGGGACCCCGTAGGAGCAGTGGGGCCCCACCCAGCCCCTAGGTCCTATGCCAGCCCATCCTGGTGCCTCCCTTGTCAGTGACACCGCACCCTCTCTGCGGCAGGTGGATTTTGGGCTGCGTGTTGTGCTCTGCGGTCCTGCTTGTGGTGGTCTGTAATCTGTTGGGCCTCAACCTCGGCATCTGGGGGCTGGCTGCCAGGGAGGACCCCGGCCACTCGGAAGCCAAGGGCGAGGCTGGAGCCCGCTTCCTCATGATGTAAGAAGGGCTGGGGAGAGGGGAAGGGTCTTTCCCACTGGGCTGCCCAGATTCCTCTCATGCCCATGGACAGCTCCTAGTGTGGCTACAGAAGCAAGTCCTGGGGATCTAGAGGCTGAGCTCTACCTCTGCCTCTGGCACCGATTCACTGGATGACTCCGGGCAAATTATTCACCCACCCGGGCCTCCGTGTCCTCATCTGTATACAAGGGTGGACTAGAGCGGGAATGGCAAATAAGAAGCATTTCCCCCTTCCACACCAGTGGCAACTATAGTAACCAGCGGGCACCCTTTCCCACTGAGTCGAACGTAGCCTCAGAGTCCTTCTTAACCCAGTATCTAGGTAGTACTACCAATAGGAGGTGGCACCCGAGGTAGAATCTGCCTGACCCAAGGGGCGAGTGGAGGCTGAAATGCAGCCTTTGTTCTATTCTCCAAGCCTCAAACCCTGGCTTGGGGCTGTGCCTGTCCCCCAGAGAAGCCCTACAGGGCAGCACTGGTCCTGTTCAACCCTTCTAAGTTGCGGCCCTTGCAGGTGGCTCTGTTGAGGGCTGAGCTCTGGAGCCAGTCTCCTCCATGTGCCTTAGTCTCAGGGGCGGGCAGTCCTGTCTCTTCCAGCGAAGCAGCTACCTTCTCCTCTAGGTTGCTAGGGCCAGCCAGGACACCCATGATGAGGGGAGTGGGGGAAGGGGGAGGGGAACAGCCAGCAGTTCTGAGCTCTCCCCCCTGGCCCAGGAGGCTGAGCCCTCAAAGGGCTCTGCCCTGGGGCCGACTCGCTGACCACGCTGGCCCCCGGATGTGGCCGGACAGAGGGCGTGGTCCAGTGCAGCTGGCCTCTCTCTCCCATCTCAACCCTGTCCCTCTGCCTTCCCCCAGGGGTGTGGGCTTCAGCTTCCTCCTTGCCGCACCCCTCATCCTCCTTGTTTTCGCCACCTTCCTGGTGGGCGGCAATGTGCAGACGCTGGTGTGCCGGAGCTGGGAGAGCAGAGAGCTCTACAAGGTGAGCCTGCTGTGTTCTGCAGCCCAGAGGGAGGTGGAGGGGGTTGAGGGCACAGCAAGGGGTTAGAACGAAGTGGGAGCCAGAGGGGGAAAGGGGAGGGAGGGACAGGAGGATGGCTGGAGATGGCCAAGGAAAGGCAGGAAATGACAAGTGGAAAAGGGGTGAGAGAGAGCAAACCCGTGCGTCCCTGGAATAATGCCCAGGCCCCAGGGCAGGCATCCCAGGGGCTGCACCCAGACCCGAGTCTGTCTGTTCTCCTAATACTGAGTCTGCAAACTGGAAATCCTGGTTCTCCAGTGCTTCTAGTAGGTGAGCCAAGGTGCTGGCCCAGAGAAGTTTCCCTGCAAGGAGTTAACGGCCCAGGGGTGATTTGAGTTAGAGGCAGGTTTGGGCTGCAGTCACAGGGTCGTGGTCTCTTCTGTGCCAAGGTGGCATGGGACCAGGCTCTAGGGGAGCTGGGATGGCCTTGCCCTCAGCCTATTTCAGGCCCATTCCTCTTTGCCCCTTTTCCAGTTTGCAGACACCCCAGGGAACTTGCCCCCATCCATGAACTTGTCTCAGCTTCTTGGCCTGAAGAAGAACATCAGCATCCTCCTGGCCTATCAGTGAGTGGGATGCTTAGGCTGGGGGACAGGGTGTGAGGAGCAGCTGAGGTGGGTGATGTCAGCCCCCACCTGCTGTCCTTTTCTCTTGTCTTCGATGCCCATTACTTCTCCCCAGGCAGTGCAAGGAAGGGGCCGCGCTCTGGAGCGTCCTGCAGCTCAATGACTCCTATGACCTGGAGAAACACCTGAATATCAGCCAGGTGAGGGAACCTCCTGGAGGGTTGTGGGGATTCTTTCCTGAAGAACCCCTTCCTCTGGCCTTGCCTCTGTGGTAGGCCCATCTTATTGAACTTGAGAAGTCTGCAGGAGCAATCGAGGTGCCTCAGGGACAGAGGCCCCAGGTGAAAGCTCAGAGCCTGACCCAGGGCGAGAGCCCAGGGAGGCTTCTAGGGTGTGTGGGTGGATGGATGAGGGCCTGGAGGCCATGACCGGCTCTGAGTGCTGTGCTCTGGGAAGAAGTGAACACAGCTGAGGTTGTAGTAGGAAAGGATAAGGAGAGTGAAAGAGGGCTAAGGTGTGCGTGTCCTGGCTGAGGACAGGCATTGGTTGGACACTGCAGTCAGTAGTGGGGTGGTTGAGAATGGGGTATGACAGTGAAAATGACGGTGATGAAGTTGGGTGTCCCTGGGGGAGGGCTCACCAGAGGCCCTTGGCCAGGCTCACACAGCCAGTAGGTGGGCAGGGTTTGAGCCCTGCCCTTCAAGCCTGTTCCGTTAACCACTGGACTTTGCCAGAGCTTGGTGCATAGAAACCATATCCATACTGGCAAGAGACAATTCTAGGACAGAGAGAAGGAACGGCTGCTTCACCGGAGGGGATGTATTTTGAGAATGTCGTTTTTCTAAGGGTGCACAGAAGCTGTAACATATTCCTTCCTTACCTCTGTCTGCACTTAAGTGAGGTGGGGAGAGCCGCCTGGACTCCCAAGGCCCCTGGGGAGCCTTTCCCAAGCATGTCCTGGGAAACCCCTATGTCTCCCCCCTGCCTCTCCCCCTGACCCACACTCCTACCATGCTAACTCCTGATTCCTCCTCCTCTCCAGAAACCCTTCCAACTCCTCTTAAATCTACCAGCCCTTCTCAACCCACAGCGTAGCATAGCCAAATGGTTCAGATTTCAGTTCCAACTCCGTGTCTGAAAGTGTAATCTTGTGTACTTTGCACACTGCCTTAGCCGCCTCCCCTTTCTGCATCCCTGGCAGACGAAAGGTCCACAGAGCAGCCACATCCCAATGTGAGGCCAGAGATACTGCCCCATGGATGAAGGCTGGCCAGGGAGGACTGCAGCAGGGGACCCGGGCAGAAGGTGCCCCTGCTCTGCTAGCTGGACGTCATGGTTCTCAGGGGAGGTTCCAGCTCACAGAATAGTGTGGACGAGCTTCAGGTTCAAAGGGACTGGGCAGTCCTTCAGGGCCATGTGCAACACACCAAATGTGACCTTAAGAGCACTTGTCTTCAAAGGAGATAAGAACGAGCTGATGATGCAGAAATAAATATGACAAGGTGTGCTTTCCAGGGCACCAGGAAGGCTCTGCTCGCCTTCAAGACTCTCCTGTGTACCTGTCTGTTATGCTATACCTGTCAGGTATACCCTTGTGCCTGAAACACTGCCATAGGACCCCCGCCTCTTCAAGGATTAGAGGGAAGCAGTGTGGCAGGATAGGGAGGGGTGAGCGGGGCTGGGTTCTGTTAGCTAACTTGCTATGAAATCTTGGGCAAGTGAATGTTCCTCTCTAGCCTCAGTTTCTCATCTGTTAAACATTGGGGCTGAATTTCATGCCCAGTCTCTTCTAGCAATGGTTGGAAAATGCCAAGAGTCCCTTTTGTTTTTTAATGTTTATTTATTTTGAGAGAGAGAGAGAGAGAGAGAGCACTCAAGCAAGCAGGGAAGGACCAGAGAGAGAGAGGGAGAGACAGAATCCCAAGCAGGC